>NC_043701.1:18208638-18209898 GCF_006229205.1 Suricata suricatta
AAATACATTCTAGGGGAACCTGGATGGCTCAGTCATGGTTAAGTATCCAATGCTTAATTTTCACTCAAGTCATGATCTCACAGTTTTGTGAGTTTGAGTCTAATGTCAGGCTCCACGCTGGCAGCGCAGAGCATGCTTAGGATTCTGTCTTTTCTCTTTCTGCCTTTCCCCCACTCACACTGTCTCTATCTCTCTCAAATAAATTTTAAAATAAACTGAAAATAAAATAAAATAAAATTAAATTAAATTTTAAAAAACCCATTCTATTCCCTAGCTTGGGGCCATCTCCCCAGCCCCTGGGAGAATGAATCTATGATAAGCATTATCCAAGGCTGACATGTGCAAATCAGGTGAGAGAAATGTGAGCTAACAAAATTGCCAGAGAGGTGTGACGGAGCTATAGGAACTCATGCAAGCTGTCTGCGGATGTGGTTTTCTCTCCTTCCCTCAACTTGCCAATGAGCAAATGCATCAGTCCCAGGTCATGGTTGGTGAGCACTAGGAAGCCGCCCTCTCTGACTGGGGAGAGGAAAGAGCATGCACAGAAAGAACAGGGTGTGGAGAAGAGAGGCCTCACTGCGGAGTTGTGACCTTGGCGGGCTCCTGGGACAGAACCCGCCTCCAGGTGTCCTGTCTCACCCTAGAGGAGCCTTCCGGTGACTTCTGGAAGGAGAGAAACCCCAGAAAGTTCATCCCCAGGCAGGTGTTCATACCAATTAAGACAAAGTGTCTCTGCTGTGGAGTGAAACCTGCTCTCTTGTTACTGAAGATGAAGGAGAAAATGAATCCCTTCCCTCTTTGTCCCATTTTCCTGCAACTGCTTCCGGGCTCGAAATAGAACAGGGCTCAGCTTTGTCATCTTCCTCCCAGGACCCGTTTTCCCGGTCCGGGTAATATTGGTGTTGTTCTCCTTGTGTTCCCTTTGTATTATCCTGTCAGGGGGTGAAATGTGGGACCCCAGAGGACAGGGAAATGGATCTGCTAACCAACCCTTGGAGTTACGGATAACCCTGCTGAGACCCCACCTGGAAAGCTGCGCTCATCTCTGAGCCTCTAATTACCAGTCAGGTACAGACAAATGGGGTGAACGTTGGGGGAAAAGAGACCAGAGTGATGGAGGAGGAGAGCTGGATTTATGAAGAAAGATGAAAAGAGCTGAATAGGTAGAGCTCCGTAAATGATGTTCTGGGGGGAACTTGGGGACCATCTACTTACATCCGAAGGTTGTAAACAGTCAGCAGAGCAAGAATTATTTTGGTG
>NC_043701.1:18209998-18216773 GCF_006229205.1 Suricata suricatta
AAGTTTATTCCCCTAAGTCCTGTTTCCTTATCTTTAAAGTGGGAACAGTGTTAGTTCCTACCTCACTGATTTATTGTAAACAAGCCAGTCCCTGAAATGCACTTAACAGGGTGCCACAGAGGAAAAGAGGCCCTAGGATCTCGCACACCGATGGCCTTCCAAGTATAGTTCACTCTTTTAAAAAGGCATTTATCTTGACCAATTTTTCTCACTTATAAGAAAGTGATACAGTTTTAATTTTGTAGTGAGGATTCAATGAGAGAATATGTATCAAATGCCAAATGCAAGACTTGGCCCAAAAGGGGCTCATCAAGCTTCCTTGCTTCCTCCTGTTTTCTTTTTACCAATAGATTAGGCCATGTCACTCTTCCCCAGCTGTAGCAGCCGTGTCAGTTAAAGACCAATTATGAAGGGGCACCTGGGTGGCCCTGTTGGCTAAGTGTCTGACTTTGGCTCAGTTCATGATCTGTCTGGTCTTGTGGTCTGTGCGTTTGAGCCCTGCCTCGGGCTCTCTCCTGTCAGCACAAAGCCCACTTCTGATCCTGTCTCCCTCTCTGCCCTTCCCCCTTTCCCATTCTCTTTCAAAATAAAAAAATAAACATTAAAAGACAAAAGGACAATTATGGAGAAGCTATCATGTGTAAAATTCGGTGTAGGGAGCTCCCAGTGCGGAGGAGACCTGACCCCTGAACCCTGAAGGACATAATGTATATGGAAATGTACATGGACTATGAAACAGTAAGGACCTGGTGTCACACAAGGAAGGTCAGAGGATGGACCGTGTCTAATTCATCTTGGTGCCCCCACTTTCTGGGCACAGTATCCGGCCTTCATTCAAGGAGCTGAGCAAATGGGAGGGTATACCTCACTTTAAGCAAATAGGACCTAAAATATTAGTACTGCATGAAAGAAAAAAAAGAAACCATTTATTTCAAAAAATGATTCGTAAGTGTATTCCTCACAGGACTTTTGAGAAGGCATAATGATCTTAAATTTTATCTGTATTTCACAGAGGTAGTTTATTATTAGGCCCATTTCATTGCTAACAACACTGAGGGCCACGTAGCACGGAGTCAGGTAAGTCTCCCAGAGCGACATGGCAAATGTGATGTGTGCAGACCCCCTTACAGTATCCTTCACATTTCAGTGGTTTTTAGTACATTTAAAATCATGCAGCCACTACCATTTTAGGGCACTTCCAAAAGAAATCCCACACCCATTAGGAGTCACTCCCTACTGCCCCCTCCCCCATCCCTTGAGAACCCTATTCTACTTTGTCTCTATTTCCACAGGATTTTTAAATCTCCCTAATGTACTCACATAATTAATTTTTTAAAAATCAGCTTAGTATTTTTGGGAACACACAGCTACCAATGGAACTATTTGTTTTAACTTGAATGATTTTTTTTTCATTTTAAAACTTCAGCATTAAAAACTTGGATACTTTTCCCTAAATCCCTTATTCTCTTGGACTTTACTCCTCAGAAATTATAATAACCAACTGCAGTTTCTTTGACTCTGAATTCTCTTTGGCAAGAATTCAAAGTTTGGCTCCAAAGATGAGCAACTCCGAAGAGAAAGAAATGGATGCCTTTCGTATTTCTTATTCTAGATTTAGGAAACTTCCTTAAATCAACATGACGCACTTGATTGTAAAATAAAATGGAAAAAAGAAATGTTTCAGATTGTTTGCCTGACGTAGGCACGCAATACCTTGCCTAGTCAGCTGACACGTGACATCCTGTCTCCAAGCTCGTTCAGGAAGGAGATGAAGGCTTCCATTCATTACTTCCCATCTGTGCTGTACACTGCGTGGTGCTTCTTACTTTATTATAGGTCCCAATTATAGATATGAAAATCAGAAAGAAAAACCTAAATTTATTTTCCAATTTGGGGAAGACGGATAAAAAGTCACTCTAGCTTTCCATTTGTAGTTAGTGTCCCACCAGCCCCTTGATTAGGGCACATAATGGTTCCAAGGAAGCCACAGAAGAAGCAGAGTTCCTGCTCTATAAAAATTTATGAGCTTTCAACTGTGATGTCCCAAGAAAGTCAAAAATTATGAGGAGGCCAAATCTACAAAGACCCTTAAAGACTATCTGATTCACCCAACTCTTATTTTAGTGGTCTTTGGCATCATAAATTAGGAGTTGCCCAAGCAAATCTGGAAAAAGCTGCTATTCAGTCTGATGTCTATCACCCACTAAATTAATAAATGTACCCCTCACCGCTTTATGAAAACATGTTACGTGTGGCAAAGAGCCAAATTTATGAAAAAGGTAAATAAGGAGGATTTATTTCTAAATTATTCAGAGTGTTCTACATAAAAGCTCCAACAATTCAGACACCTTAGATTTATCCACAACTTTTCAGGAGCAGCTCATAAAGCAAGGTTTACGGGTACTGAAAAGTTAGAGGGGGAAGTCAGTGTGCTTCAGGGGCTTTGCACGTGCATCTCATTTAATCCTTCAAAACCCTGTGGGGCTGGGAGAGCCTTTTAAAGTTCAGAGAACCTACTCTGGAGATGAAGTAATTTAGGCAGGAGCTCACACTTAGTAATGAGGACCTTTGGTTGCTACATATTCCTTTATTTTTTTTAATGTTTTTTATTTATTTTTGAGAGACAGAGAGTGACAGCGCGAGCAAGGGAGGGCCAGAGAGAGAGGGAGACACAGAACCCGAAGCAGGCTCCAGGCTCTGAGCTGTCAGCACACAGCCTGACGCGAGGCCCGAACCCACGAACTGCGAGATCATGACCTGAGCTGAAGTCAGAAGCTTAACCGACTGAGCCCCCCAGGAGCCCCAGTTGCTACATATTCTGACGTCATACCGCCTTTGGTAGGATTTCATTCAATGGCATATTCAACATAACTATTACACTGTTATTCTCTGGCCTTCATTTCCACGGCTGGCCTGATTTTATCATCTTCATATTTTTAAATCAATTTCCAAAGTCACCTTACTTTGAAGTATGTAAGACTGATAACTGGATACAGTGTTTTTTTCCATTTTTAAACCTCTCTCCGCCTACTCCCCAAAGTGACAGATCTTTATCAACACTTGCTGCTTAAGATTTCAAGCTCTTTAACAGCAAAAAATTAACCCACAGCGTAAGTGAACTGATTGCTTCAGAATAACGTATTGTGAAAATACAGTACATTTCCAGTAGCCTCCACATGAGATACTGATCAAAATTCTGTGGGCTGCTCAAGTTCAAAAATAACAGGGAGATTGCAAAAGGTACTGGACTAGGGTTTAGGTATCCTGGATTATAGTTCTGGCTCTGCCACTTAAAAGTTACAGTAGAGGCACACCTGGGGGGCTCAGTCGGTTGAGCAACCCACTTCGGCTCAGTTCATGATCTCGCGATTTGTGGGTTCAGGCCCCACGTCAGGCTCTGTGCTGACAACTTGCCCAGAGCTTGGAACCTGCTTCGGATTCTGTGTCTCCTTCTCTTTCTCTGCCCCTTCCCCGTTCGTGCTCTGTCTCTGTCTCTCAATAATAAATAAATGTAAAAAAATTAATATATATTAAAAAGTTACAGTAGGGGCACGTGGGTGGCTCAGTAGATTGTGCGAACGACTTAGGCTCAGGTCATGATCTCACACTCATGAGTTTGAGCCCCACATCAGGCTCTGCTGACAGCTCAGAGCCTGGAGCCTACTTCGGATTCTGTCTCCCTCTCTCTGTGCCCCTCCCCAACTCGCATTCTGCCTCTCTCTCTTTCTCAAAAACAAATAAACATAAAAATAATAGTTACAGTAAAAGACCACCTAACTTCTTGGCACCCGTCTCTCAGTAAAAGAGATAATTCCTGACCTATTTGGTACACAAGAATGTTTGGGTGATCAGTAGAGATGTGTAGATTCAGAAATATAGCCACAGATATTATTATTTTATTTTACAGCCAGAAAAAGGAGACCCCAGAACCAAGACTTGAGATTTTTGGTGCTGAGCCTTTTCTAGTCTACCTGTTGTCTTTTCTGTAACAACAGTTTCTATCCACTGAACTTTGCACCTTACTCAACGTTATTTGAGTGCCACCTCAATAACGCTAACCTAGTTTCCTTTTGGGAACGTGTCATAATCATTCTTAAAGTTCCGCCTCCAAATACATGCTTCTCAATTTAAAGACCGTAACATCTTAAAGCTAGAATTACTCTCTCCGGTTAAGTGGACGGGCTCTCGGAATAATCCGCTCTCCTGTATCACTGGGAAGTATGTTTGGATCAAGTACTCATAACCATGTCTAAAGCCAATAAAACAAATGGTTTGGGGAGGCCCATGAAAGAAACATTCTCTGCAGCGAGTACAGAATCAGACTGCGTTAGAAGTCAAAAAGCTTTGCCCAAGTCAAACGCGTGGCGTTAACAGGATGGAGAAGAGGTGGAGGAGCCCTGGGTTCCAGGGTCCTGCCACGGGCTTCCTGCCGACCTTGGCCCCGTCACGAGAAAAACCGGAGGCTTCAGTTCCCCAGTATGTGAGGACAGCACCTCAGCGCTCTCTCCGAGGGATGCTGTAAGACTGGTGGGCGGGATGGTGGGCAGCGCGCGGGGCCACGGAGCCGTCCTCCCCCGGTGCCCGCGCGCCGCCAGCGGGGGTGCGGCCCGCGAAGGTCACTTACCGGGCCAGGAGCTCTAAGAATATTACATTACTGCAGCAGCCTGCGAACACCAGGCCCACCGCGAAGGCCGGGCGCATGGCCGGTGCCGGGGAAGGAGAGCAAGCGCGCACAGCAGGAGCCCGCTTATACCGCCAGCCTAGGGAGCCGCGTTACTGCGTCCGCCGCGGCACAGAACATCCCCACGGACCCACAGCGGGACTCTCCTCCCGGGGCCGCCACCGACGCTGCCGGCCGGGGAGCTGTAGTTCGCAGTCAGCTCCAGCCCCATTCATCCGAGGGGGCGTCCCGGTCCCGATCAGACTACACATCCCAGGATGCCGCGCGCCCTTACGCCAGGCTGACGTTCCCGCCTCAAGGTTCTTCCGCCAGAGAAGAGAAAGGTACAGATGCCCGTCATGCCTCGCGCGAGAGGAGGCCGCGAGGCTTTCTGGGAAGTGAAGTTCCAATGGTGTCAACGTGGTTTCCTGCGAGACCGCTCAGGGCTCAGGAAGGGATTCGTCCATCGCGGTTCCAACAAACTCAAAGCTGACGGCACTAGAACTACAGACCTGTGACTGACTGATTGTCAGAGGTATTACCAGCTGAAACAATTCTCCTGAATTGAGTGAAAGTAGAAACCGCTGTGAACTTGGTTGTCTATGGGATAGAATCTTGGCTGAGCCCCTAATCAGCTCCGCTATCTCAGGCAACTTCTTTGACCCTGCGTCTCATCCTAGGTGAAGATGGGAACAGCAATGCCTATTTTACCTGGTTGTTGTGAGGTGCCACAATCACAATCACCTGTGGATCTTGTTTAAGTGCAGATTACGATTCGCTAGAACTGTGGTGTGTCCTGAGATTCTGCATTTCTAGCATGTTCCCAGGTCATGCTCCTGCTACTGGTCTGTGGACCACACTTTGAAAAACAGATGCCCATAAAACAGATGACTCTGACCTTTCTATCGCACCCCTCCCATTGGTTCAGGGACTTTCTGCCAGCCAACGTGTCTTTAGTCTCCTCCTTCCTCATAGCTTGTGACTTCTCAAGCAAACTTATTTTTTTCATTTTGCCACCAAATATCTTTAAAGAGTAATCTAAATTCGTAGTTTCTGCTTTTTGCTCTGATCAAAGCCAGATTATTGAAGGTAGTCTCAATCAGACCCCTCTAATGACCTCTTAATTATCAAAACCATCCCCCACAGTCTTCCTTTACTTGATCTTGCAGTGGCTTTTGACCATGAAACCTCCATCCTCTTGACATTCTCTTGTCCATCTGCTTATAAGACGTGAGTCTCCTGTTTCTTTTTCTACTTCTCTGACTTATGTCTTTCGGTTTTGTTTGCAGGTTCTTCCTCTGCCCCAAGTCTTCCAAAATTCCATTATGTGTCCCCCCTTCTAGTGGCGCTAAACATTTTCTATGGTGATCTCATCTCTAATTTCAACCATCATTATATGTAACTGTGAGCCTATGTGTGTATATGTGTATATGTGCATATGTGTACAGCCCCAATTTCCTGTGTGTCTTAAATAAAACTGCTTATTTGATTTCTTCACCAACATATCCTTGTAAACTCTTCAGCTGAAGCATGTACACAGTTCATGATCTACGTCCCATAAAGCCCCTTATTTCTATTAGGGACATTGTCCACACCTATTCTCTTTGGGCAGAAACCTGAAAGATTTTCACAGTCTTCCTCTCCCTCCCACCACACATTTATTTGATCTCTACATCCTGTCAATTCTGCCTCACAAGTCTCTCCAGATTCCAGCTTCTCCATCCACTTACCCTCCTGGAAGCCTCCAAACACATCTTGATACCTTCAGCCTCTGCCTTTTTCAACTCATTCTCCATGCTGTCTCCAGACTGTTTCAAAATAAAATTAAAACTCTCTGTGTCACATTGCTACTCCAAAGTTGTCTAGTACTGTGTAATAAACCACCCTGAAATGTAGCGAGTCATAATACAGCATAGAGCTGAAAACATTCTTATACCTCTGTATGTTGACCAGGTGCAACACATTTTCCATTGGGGTTTCTGATGCAGCTGTGCTCAGATGTCAGCTAAAGTTGGAGTCACCTGAAAGCTTGACTGGGTTGAGGAATGGTTCTTCCCACACGGTCTCTCTTAGGCTGTGCGTCCTCACGATATTGTGGACTCAGGGTAGCTGGAC
>NC_043701.1:18216873-18219177 GCF_006229205.1 Suricata suricatta
TGCTCTGTTTCTCTGACCCTCGAAAATAAAAAATGTTAAAAAAAAAATTTTTAATAAATAAAATAAAAATAAGGAACAATAATGCCACTCTTAGTGTATCTGATAATCAACATGAGAATAGCATAACTATTAAAAAAATTGTGATCACACTAAGCCTTTAACCAACCATATACTACACACACACACACACACACACACACGCACAGTGCTGTCTCCATCATAATTATTTTCTGTTGCACTGGGAATTTGATTCTAAAAATGGTCTCCCTGGAGTTTCGCAACATATTAAATTCAGAAAATGAATGACCATTATTATTCCTCCAATACCTTTGACACAGATCCCTCACACCACACAAGGATGCCTCGTACTCCTCTGATCTAGGTACCAGGAAAGTTCTGAATTGCTTTAAAAAAAAAAAAAAGCGGAAAGAGACTTCACCGTACCATACCTTATGGGGATGGCTGGCCGCCTCCTGCCCAAATCAGCTTCAAAGAGGAAACCTTCCACAGCAATAAATAAAAACTGCGCAAATGTCACAATGTTCCCGCATCCTGGATGTTTCCTGTGTAGTAAATAACAAAAAGGTAAATAAGGCACAAAAAGCTGCAATAAAAGGCACCAAGACCTGTTACGCCGCTGACAGTTCAGAACAACAGAGAGGACTGATTTCTATCACCCACTGTCCCTCATCTCTGGTTTCACATCCGAGGCTTGCACACGGCTACCAAGAGAGGTCCCAGGAAGCGGTCAAGGTTTCTTACTTCACTCTTCCCTGGCTGTAGCAGGCCGTGAGTAAGAACCCCTTGGAGACATTCGTTCTTAGGACTGTGATTCAGGCTTCCTGACAGGCTGTAGGCAGCTGGTCGGCCACGGGCTCCTCAGGGAGCCACGGGGACTTTAGGCAGGATCCCTGTCAGCTTCAGCAGCACAGTCCAAGCCCAGAAATAAGCGGAGGTCCCCCGGAATGTTTACACCGCCTCCTGCCAGGAACCACCAGGACTACTGGTGATGGAAGATGGCATGCACCTGCTATGGGTGGCTGCGCCATCGCCTGAAAGTCCCCGTGGGACAACTGGTTCTTGGGGTGGGGCGATTCACACCCATCAAGCACGGATACACACACAGCACACGAACCCACATATACCGGGTCTGTGGAGGGGTGATTAGGAACCAAATGTCTACAGACAAAGGGCCTGTAGCAAGAATCAGGAGAGACAAGGGGCAGTTATGAAGAACAGACTGAAGAACAGGCTATCATCTCCTGCTCTCCACAGCCCTGAACACAAATTTATCAGGTACTCGACAAATGGTGGAACTGAATGGAACCTCTTCAGTGACCCAGGTAACGGCCGGGGAATCCTCCACAGTGACTGTTAGGAACATATTTGTAAGACAGAAAAAGAAAATTCTTCTGACTTCCCTCTTGAAATACTGAGAAAAATGGTGACTTAAATGGTTTGTGGGTTTGAGTCTGTCTTCTATCAGGTTCTGCTCCGTCACGGGAAGAAGTACGAAGCGAACAGTTGTCTTTGTTTCCCTGAAGCTTCCAGACGTCTCAGAGGACCAGTATGTTCCAGGCTTCACATTCCGTGTTCTCATCTTGACCAAGAACATTTATTGAACAGAGGCTAGTGACTAGAGGGATTCTTGTATTGTAAATGTACTCTTACGTTGAACATAATGCTATTTATGAAAAACCACCCCGATTCTCTCTTGCTGGTATTAAGACTAAACAGCAAGGCCAAGTAGACGGGTTCTTAAACACGCCCATCAGGCGTAAAACAGACAGCCCTTACCACGAGCCACTCTCGCGGAGAGCTCTGCTTTACGGTCGGACACAGCACCACTGTGACTGTTCAGTCTCCACCATCTACGGGTGTCCCTCAGAACTCCTCTCGCATGTTCCAGGACTTCTTCTAACGTTTATGTTCGAGGGACGGGGGTAACATGCACGAAACCATAAATCATCATGTAAGACACTGACCTCACTCGAAGAGCTCATGAGAACCATTAGCTGAAATAGGGGTGACAGGAGAAGGTACTTCAGCTCTAGGTATTCCCGGCACTGCTCTTCAAAGACCCACGTGCCTGAGTAGCCTCCCCCCACCCCCCAGATCCTCTCAGTCTGCTGTGCGGTGGGGCCTGGAACCTGGACTTTTCAAAGCTTTCCACTTGATTCCAGGGTGCAGCCAGAGTGGAGAACCACTAGTGTAGGGGAGAGGGCAGAAGATGTGGGGGGAGGTGGGGGGGGGTGTGCACCTATGTAAGATGTGTAGGTAACTCTCACATGCTCTCACAGAGCT
>NC_043701.1:18219277-18221155 GCF_006229205.1 Suricata suricatta
TGCCTCGTACTCCTCTGATCTAGGTACCAGGAAAGTTCTGAATTGCTTTAAAAAAAAAAAAAAAGCGGAAAGAGACTTCACTGTACCATACCTTATGGGGATGGCTGGCCGCCTCCTGCCCAAATCAGCTTCAAAGAGGAAACCTTCCACAGCAATAAATAAAAACTGCGCAAATGTCACAATGTTCCCGCATCCTGGATGTTTCCTGTGTAGTAAATAACAAAAAGGTAAATAAGGCACAAAAAGCTGCGATAAAAGGCACCAAGACCTGTTACGCCGCCGATAGTTCAGAACAACAGAGAGGACTGATTTCTATCACCCACTGTCCCTCATCTCTGGTTTCACATCCGAGGCTCGCACACGGCTACCAAGAGAGGTCCCAGGAAGGGGTCAAGGTTTCTTACTTCACTCTTCCCTGGCTGTAGCAGGCCGTGAGTAAGAACCCCTTGGAGACATTCGTTCTTAGGACTATGATTCAGGCTTCCTGACAGGCTGTAGGCAGCTGGTCGGCCATGGGCCCCTCAGGGAGCCACAGGGACTTTAGGCAGGATCCCTGTCAGCTTCAGCAGCACAGTCCAAGCCCAGAAATAAGCGGAGGTCCCCCGGAATGTTTACACAGCCTCCTGGCCAGGAACCACCAGGACTACTGGTGATGGAAGATGACATGCACCTGCTATGGGTGGCTGCGCCATCGCCTGAAAGTCCCCGTGGGACAATTGGTTCTTGGGGTGGGGTGATTCACACCCATCAAGCACGGATACACACACATATACCGGGTCTGTGGAGGGGTGATTAGGAACCAAATGTCTACAGACAAAGGGCCTTTGGCAAGAATCAGGAGAGACAAGGGGCAGTTATGAAGAACAGACTGAAGAACAGGCTATCATCTCCTGCTCTCCACAGCCCTGAACACAAATTTATCAGGTACTCGACAAATGGTGGAACTGAATCGAACCTCTTCAGTGACCCAGGTAAGGGCCGGGGAATCCTCCACGGTGACTGTTAGGAACATATTTGTAAGACAGAAAAAGAAAATTCTTCTGACTTCCCTCTTGAAATACTGAGAAAAATGGTGACTTAAATGGTTTGTGGGTTTGAGTCTGTCTTCTATCAGGTTCTGCTCCGTCACTGGAAGAAGTACAAAGCGAACGGTTGTCTTTGTTTCCCTGAAGCTTCCAGACTTCTCAGATGACCAGTATGTTCCAGGCTTCACATTCCGTGTTCTCATCTTGACCAAGAACATTTATTGAACAGAGGCTAGTGACTAGAGGGATTCTTGTATTGTAAATGTACTCTTACGTTGAACATAATGCTATTTATGAAAAACCACCCCGATTCTCTTGCTGGTATTAAGACTAAACAGCAAGGCCAAGTAGACGAGTTCGTAAACACGCCCATCAGGCGTAAAACAGACAGCCCTTACCACGAGCCACTCTTGCGGAGAGCTCTGCTTTACGGTCGGACACAGCACCACTGTGACTGTTCAGTCTCCACCGTCTACGGGTGTCCCTCAGAACTCCTCTCGCATGTTCCAGGACTTCTTCTAACATTTATGTTCGAGGGACGGGGGTAACATGCACGAAACCATAAATCATCATGTAAGACACTGACCTCACTCGAAGAGCTCATGAGAACCATTAGCTGAAATAGGGGTGACAGGAGAAGGTACTTCAGCTCTAGGTATTCCCGGCACTGCTCTTCAAAGACCCACGTGCCTGAGTAGCCTCCCCGCACCCCCCAGATCCTCTCAGTCTGCTGTGCGGTGGGGCCTGGAACCTGGACTTTTCAAAGCTTTCCACTTGATTCCAGGGTGCAGCCAGAGTGGAGAACCACTAGTGTAGGGGAGAGGGCAGAAGATGTGGGGGGAGGTGGGGGGGG
>NC_043701.1:18221255-18222454 GCF_006229205.1 Suricata suricatta
TATCCGTATCTCAAAGCAGGTAAATCTGCTCCCAGCCCCTCAATTTTCTCCATCCCCACTGCAGCTCACAGGTAGGGATGGAGGTTCCCACTTGTCATCATGTCTCTTTTGCTGCTGTGTGTTCCCTCCAACCTCTGTTGTGCAGACGCGGTCTAGTCAGCCCTCGGCGCTCCCGGAGGAACTGCTCAATACGCAGATAGAGATTCACTGCGTCCTCGCAGAAGGGGAGATCAAGGTTTGCCTACTTCACAAACTTCACTATTAACACTTAAAAACTTTGGATTCTTTTCACTAAAAATTCAATTAATGAGCTAAAGCTATCCAAAATAAGGGAAACAATTCTGTGTACAAGGAACTTGTTTTCAGTAAGAAAATGGTGTGAGCATGGAAATATATTTTTGTTGTAGGTTTAAAGAAAAACCTTTAGAAAAGAATATTATATGGCCAGTAATGGCTATGATTAGAATAAATTTAAGACTAAATTTTGTTTACAGGGGTACCTTAGTTGAACATGTAACTTTGGCTCAGGTTGTGATCTCACAGTTTGTGAGTCTGAGCCCCATGTCAGGTTCTGTGTCTCCCTCTCTCAAAAATAAACATTAAAAACAAGTTTTGTTTATAATTTTTTATGAAAAGCAAACCAATTATTAGAAAAACAGTCTTCACTATTAAAAAAAAGACAAGTTTTGCTTACAATTATGTAACCTTCTGTATTTGCCTGTAAAATCTTTTATCGTCGCTTTGGTAAACATTTCATAATAATCTGTGGTCCTAAAGTACAAACTTCCCAAAACCAAATTCTAAAAAGTCTTTTCATCACAATCTAACCAAAATATTCCAGAGAGCCCATGGCATATTTCAAAACATTTGGTTTCCTTATATAAAAAAAGAGGTTAGTTAACTAAACCCTCTCAGGTTACCTATATGAAACTCCTAGAAATCAGGTTATGTCCTATTATGCTATTATCTTGAAATGATGTGTGTCACAGAACTAACCGAATTTCCTTGTCAACTGCACTGTAATGAACTCCAATCAGGTCTTTTGTCATTTACAACACGTATAACTTAGATGTGGTTATAAAGTCTCCTACAAATGTGTTTCATCTGCACTGATACTCATAGAAAGAAATGAGTACAAGTTTCTGATAAGATCACCCAACTGAACTGGAGGAGAATTTCCAGAACTAGTGAAAGAAGTA
>NC_043701.1:18222554-18229730 GCF_006229205.1 Suricata suricatta
TTTAGTGTCAGCTTATAACTCCTTTTTTAAATGTTTGTGTACTTATTTTGAGAGAGAGCTGGGGAGGGGCAGAGAGAGAGGGAGAGAGAGAATCTCCAGCCAGCTCCATGCTCCATACAGGGCTTGATCTCACAGACCTTGAGATCATGGCCTAAGTAGAAATCAAGAGTCGAGCACTTAACCCATGGCCACAGAGACACCCCTAAAACTCATTTTTCTAAATACATTTATTTTAATCTTAACCAGCTTGACCACACATGAAAATTCCTGTTTAAAGATTCTTTTTCCATAAACCTTCTACAACTTTTTCCCCCCTACATTCCAAAAAAGTCACACACACACACACACACACACACACACACACTAGATTATTATTTGGCCATATATATATATGGCTTTTTTATCTGTTCATCAATTGATGGACACTCAGGCTGCTTCCGTGTCTTGGCTATTATAAATAATGCTACCGTGAACATCCAGGTGCATGTATCCCTTTGAGTTAGTATTTTTGTATTCTTTGGGTAAGTACTCAGTAGTTTAATTACTGGATCATAGAATAATTCTATTTTTAACTTTTTGAGGAATCTCTGTACACTCTTCCACAGTGGCTGCACCACTTGGCATTCCCACCAACTGTGCAAGAGGGTTCCTTTTTCTCCACATCCTCGCCAACACCTTTGTTTCTTGCATTGTTGACTTTAGCCACTCTAACAGGTGTGAGGTGATATCTCATTGTAGTTTTGATTTGCATTTCCCTGATGACCAATGACATTGAGCATCTTTTGGTTGTCTGTTGGCCATTTATATGTCTTCTTGCAAAAAATGTCTGTTCATGTTTTCTGCCTATTTTTATTTTTTTGGATTATTTGTTTTGTGGGTGTTGAGTTTTGTAAGTTCTTTATATATTTTGGATACTAACTCTTCATCAGATATGTCATTTGCAAATATTTTCTCTGATTCCATAGATTGCCTTTTCGTTTTGTTGATTGATTCCTTTGCTGTGCAGAAGCCTTTTATTTTGATGTAGTGCCAGCAGTTTATTTTCGCTTTTGTTTCCCTTGCCTTGGGGAACCTGTCTAGGAAAAAGTTGCTACAGCCAGTGTCAGAGATGTTACTGCCCTGCTCTCTTCTAGGATTTTTATGGTTTCCGATCTCACATTTAGGTCCTTAATCCATTTTTAATTTATTTCTGTGTATGGTGTAAGAAAAGTGGTCTGGTTTCATTCTTTTGCATGTCACTGTCCAGTTTTCCCAAAACCATTTGTTGAAGAGACTGTCTTTTTCCCATTGGATAGTCTTTGCAGCTTTGTCTAAGATTAGTTGACCATATAATTGTGGGTCCATTTCTGGATTTTCTATTCAGTTCCCTATGCGTTTGTTTTTGTGCCAGTATCATACTGTTTTGATCACCACAGCTTTGTAATAAAACTTGAAGTCTGGAATTGTGATGCTTCCAGCCTTACTTTTCTTTTTCAAGATTGTCTTGGCTATTAGGGTGGTGTTGTGGTTCTATGCGGATTTCAGGATTGTTCGAGTTTTGTGAAAAATGTTCTTCATAGTTTGATAGGGGTTGCATTGAATGTGTAGATTGGTTTGAGTAATATAGACATTTTAACAATATTTGTTCTTCCAGTCCACGAGCATGGAATATCTTTTCATTTCTTTGTGTTATCTTCAAATTTCTTTCTACTTTACAGTTTTTAGAATGTAGATCGTTTACTTCTTTAGTTAGGTTTATTCCTAGGTATCTTATTACTTTTGTTGCAGTTATATATGGGATTGTTTTCTTAGTTTTTCTTTCTGCTCTTTCATTATTGGTGTATAGAAATGCAGTAGATTTCTGTAGATTGATTTTGTATCCTGAAACTTTACTGAGTTCATATATCAGTTTCAGCAGTGTTTGGATGGAGTCTTTTGGGGTTTTCTGTATAGAATATCATGTCATCTGCAAATAGGGATGATGTTTTACTTCTTCCTTATTGATTTGGAAGCTTTTTGCTTGTTGTTGTCTAATTGTTGTGGCTAGGACTTCCAGTACTGTGTTGAATAAAAGGGGTGGCATGGATATTCTTACCTTGTTCCTGACCTTAGGGGAAACGTTCTCAGTTTTTCCTAATTAAGGATGATTTTAGCTGTGGGCTTTTCATATATGAGCTATATGACCTTTATTATGTTGAGGTGTGATCCCTCTACACCTACTTGGGGGTTTTTATCATAAATGGACGTTGTACTTTGTCAAATGCTTTTTCTGCATCTGTTGAAATGATATGGTTCTCATCCTTTCTCTTATGGATGTGATGTGTCATGTTGATTGATTTGTGAATACTGAACTACCCTTCCAACCCAGGAATGAATCCTACTTGATCGTGGTGAATGATTTTTTTTTTTTAATGTATTGTTGGATTCAGTTCGCTAGGATTTTGTTGAGGATTTTTGCGTTTGTGTTCATTGGAGATATTGGCCTGTAGTTTTCTCTTTCTCTCTCTCTTTTTGGGAGGTGTGTCTTTATCTGGTTTTGGTATCAGGGTAGTGCTCGCCTCATAGAATGAATTTGGAATTTTCCTTCCTTCCTTCCTTATTATTATTTTTTTAATAGTTTGAGAAGAATAGATATTAACTCTTTAAGTGTTTGGTAGAATTTGCCTGTGAAGCCATCTGGTCCTGGACTTTTGTTTATTGGGAGATTTTATATTACCGATTCAATTTCTTGTATCAGTCTGTTCAAGTTTTCTATTCCTTTTTCAGTTTTGGTAAATTATAGGGTTTTAGGCATTCATTTTTTCCTAGGTTGTCCAATTTGTTGGCATATAGTTTTCATAATATTTTCATAATTGTTTGTATTTCTGTCATGTTAGTTATTTTTTTCTCTTTCATTTGTGATTTTATTTATTTGGTTCCTTTCTCTTTTTGGTAAATGTAGGTAGAGGTTTATTTTATTTATTGTTTCAAAGAATCAGCCCCTGGTTTCATGGATTTGTTTTAAATATATGTATATTTAAAGTAGTTTCTATAGCATTTATTTCTGCTCTAATGTTTATTATTTCATTCTTCCTGTTGGCTTTAGGCTTCATGTGTCCTTTTTCTAGCTCCTTTAGGTATAAGGGTAGGTTGTTTATTTGAGATTTTTCTTCGTGAGGTAGGCCTGCCCTGCAGTAAACTTTCTTCTTAGGGCACCTGGCTCAGTTAAGTGTCTGATTCTTGACTTCAGCTCAGGCTGTGATGTTATGGTTTGTGAGATTGAGCCCTGCATGGGAATCTGTGCTGATAGCGCAGAGCCTGCTTGGAATTCTCTCTCTTCCTCTCTCTCTGTCCCTCCTCTGAGCTTGCTCACTCACTCTCTGTCTCAAAAATAAACTTCAAAACAAAACAAAACCTTCCCTCTTAGAACTGCTTTACTTCATCCCAAAGGTTTTATTTATTTACTTATTTCTAAATTTTCTTTTAATGTTTGGTTTTGAGCGAGAAAGAGGGGGAGGGGCAGAAAAAGAGGGAAACAGAATCTGAAGCAGGCTCCAGGCTCTGAGCTGTCAGTGCAGGAGAGCCTGATGTGGGGCTCGAACTTAGGAACTGTGAGATCATGACCTGAGGCAAAGTCGGCCGCTTACCTGACTGAGCCACTCAGGTGCCCCATCCCAAAGGTTTTAAACCATTGTGTTTTCATGTTCCCTTGTTTCTGTGTACTTTTTTATTTCTGCTTTTATTTCCTGATTGACCCATTCATTGTTTAGTAGCGTGTTATTTAACCTCCGTATTTGTGATCTTTCCAGATTTTTTCTTACTGTGGTTAACTTACAGTATCTTAGCCTTGTGGTCAGAAAAGATGCTTGGTATGACTCCAGTCTTTCTGAATTTGTTGAGGCTTATTTTGTGGCCTAATATGGGATCTGTTCTGGAGAATGTTCCATGTGTACTTGAAAAGAATGTATTTTGCTATTTTAGGATGGAATGTTCTGGTATGTCTGCTAAATCCATCTGTTCCAGTGTGTCATTGAAAGCAATTGTTTCCCTCTTGGTTTTCTGTTTAGATGATCTATTTCTATAAGTGGGTTGTTAAAGTCACCTACTATTATTGTATTCCTGTCAGTTCCTTTGTGTTATTAGCTGTTTTATATATTTGGATGCTGCCATGTTTGGTGCATAAATATTTACAATTGTTAGATCTTCTTGTTGGGTTGTCATTATTATTATTATTATTGTTGTTGTTGTTATTACTACTACTATCATTACTTAGTGTTCTTCTTTGTCTCTTAAAGTTTAGGTTGTCTGACCTAAGTGTTACTATTTCAGCTTTCTTTTGACATCTATTTTTATGACAAGTGTTTCTCCATCCCCTCACTTGTAATGTGTAGATTTCTTTAGCCCTAAAATGAGTCTTTTGTAGGTAGCATATAGATGGGTCTTATTTTTTTATTCATTCTGTCACCCTGTGTCTTTTGATTGAAGGATTTAGTCCATTTACATTCAAAGTAACTATGATAGATATGTATTTATTACCATTTTATTACCTGTTTTCCTGTTTCTGAAGATTTTCTCTGTTCCTTTCTTGTCTTTCTTGGTTTGCTGGTTTTCTTTAGTGATATATTTGGATTTCTTTTTCTTCATTCTTTGCATATTTATTAGTGAGTTTTGATTTGTGGTTACCATTAAGTTGTATATAACCATTTCTGAATATAGCAGCCCATATTAAGTTGATGGTTTAAGTTTGAACCTATTCTTTATTCCTCTCCTCCCCACAGTTTAGGTATGTGGTGTGATATTTTACATCTTTTTATTCTGTGAGTTCCTTGACTGATATTTTACCAAAAAAATATTCAATTTTAGTGCTTTTGTGTTTCTTGCCTTCATACTGTCACTTTTGGGCTTTCCACTCAGAGTCCCATTAATATTTCTTGCAGGGCTGGTTTAGTGCTCACAAATTGCTTTAGTTTTGTTTGAGAAACTATCTTATTTTGAGCCATAGCCTTACTGGATAGAGTATTCTTGGCTGCACATTTTTCCCATTCAGCACTTTGAATATATCATGCTACTCCTTTCTGGCTTGGAAAGTTTCTGCTGAAAAATCTCAATAGCCTTCACCATTTCCCTTATATATAACTGTCTTCTTTTGTCTTACTGATTTGATTTGATATCTTGCTTCTTTGAAGTTTTTTTCTTCATTAGTGTTTTGCCGTTTTAATATAATATATGTTGGTGTGGATCTCCCTTTGTTGATTTTGTTAAGGGTTTTCTGTGCCTCTTGGATCTGGATATGTTTCCTTCCTCAGATTAGGGAACTTCTCAGATATTATCTATGCAAATAAATTTTCTACCCCCTTTTATTTCTCTTCTTCTTGTGGGAATCCTAGAATGCAAAGGTGTTCATGTTTAATGGAGTCACTAAGTTCCCTAAGTCTGTTCTTGGTTTGCATAATTTTGTCGTTGTTCAGCATGATTACTTTCCATTACTCTGTATTCAAGTCCAGGGAGTATTTTTGTGATCATTTCTTTAAACTCTTTATCAGGTATATTACTTAGATCTGTTGGACTTAGATCTGTGTCTATGGCCTTGTCCTGTCATTTGAGACAGATTCCTGTGCCTTCTCATTTTGTCTAAGTCTCTGTGCCTATTTCTCTGGGTTATAAAGGTCAGCTATGTCTCTTGTTCTTGAGGGTAATGGCCTTCTGAAGAAGGGGCCCCTGCAGTGCCCTGCAGGGTAGTGTCCCCTGTGCCCCGAGGCCTGCCACTTCAGGGAGTGTCTCCAGTGTGTACCTGTGCTCTGTTGTGTCCTGGCCACTTTATCCCTCAGACCCCTGCAGAGCCTCTCTTTGCCTGTTGTGGGCAGTGTTGGTCTCTGGCCTGAATGTTGTGTGTTTTAACTAGTTGTGCTATAGTCTGCTAGTGAAATGACCCCTTCCACCAGGTCCTGCCAAACTTCTGAAATGCCCAGAACTCGGGAGACCCCCCAAAAAATGAACCACCAGAGTCCAGAGTCAAAGCCAAACAGCAAAGATCGTTTATTTCAGGTTCGAACCCGGACCTCTGTTCACTCCCAGCTGGTATAGCGGAGAAGGAGAGAGAGCCCCGTGCAGGCGGCTCACGTCCTTTTTATAGGCTGGCCCAAACAAGTCAGGGGTGTTCCATGGTCACAGCACTTAAATTGGCCAAGATCTAAGTCCAGACATTCTGCATTCCCCGATTGGATCCCGCCACAGTTTGAACATCCAGTACTCCCCGCCCCAATGTCGAGCCACGTGGCTGACCCCACCCTACACACAGCGCCCCAAGCCTATGTACAGAAGCAGAACAAGCGGAACAGGTTAAGTTTCGGTTTACCTAGGTCTAATTTTTAAGTTCCCCACAACTCTGAGGTTCCTCACTTCCAGGGCAGGAGACAAGTGCTGCAGGCAGGGGTTCGGGCTGGTCCTCTGGGGGCCTCCCTTGCTGGGTCTGAGGCAGGCATGACTGGGAGGGGCGGTTCCAGCTTCATCAGTAGGTTAGGTAGTAGATGTTTGTGCCGGGCTGGTTCCTGGATATGGTTCTGTGTTTATTTTGTGGGGCAGGCCTCCTGCCAGTTCCTTTGTACCCCCAGAGGGGTCTCTCTGTTAGCTGCCTCTCTGGCACAAGTCTGAGATGAGCCACTAATCTCAGCACTGTGTGCCCCAGGCACTCTTCAAATCACTGTTTCCTTATTGTTTGTCCTCAGGCCGTTTGCCCTGCCTTCGGTCTAAGAGTAGCCCCAGGGCCTCAGGGCTCTATAGGAGCCAAGCCTGCTGACCTTTAAGAACAACAGGCTTTAAGCCCTGCTGGTTGCAAGAACTCATGAAATTCAGCCCCTCTCACTGTCTGGGCTAATTGTGTGGGGATTCGTTTCCCCGTGCTCTCCCACACATTAGTCTGTCTCTTGTCCCTCTCTGTGACCACAGCTCCTTCCCCACCATAGTGGCCTGAATCCTTGTCTCTCCCAAACCTTACATCCATGCTTCCTACCTCCCCTGATGTGGCCTCTTCTCCACCTTTAGTTGTGGAGCTTGTTCTGCTAGCCTTCAGGTCAATTTCTGGGTATCCAGGGCGATTCGATAGTTATCTAGTATGAGGGGAGCCTGGAGTCCTCCCGGTGGGGTTTTGGAGTGAAGATGGGGTTCAGAAAGAAGATGGGGTTCAGAAAGAATTCTCACGAAGACGTCTTCTATGCAAAA
>NC_043701.1:18229830-18242229 GCF_006229205.1 Suricata suricatta
AAATCATGCACCATTATCAAGAGGGATTTATTCTGAGCATACAAGTGTGGTTCAATATTTGCAAAACAATCAACAGGATACATCACAGCAATAAGAGAAAGGATAAAAAACACATTTCAATAGATGCAGAAAGGTATCCCATTATGTTTAATTTGGGAATCCTTTCTTTCAAGTGTACTTCTTAAATGGCCTTATCTAATTGGAAAGTTCTCCATCATGGCCATTGTGATTCTAGATTCTTCTTAGGTATCGCCATTACTGTAGCTGTTCACAGCTTCTGGCACCATAGTTTTTAGACCTACAATAGGCAGGTGTGCCAGAAAGTGGTGGGCTTGACCCTGTTGAACTTAAGGATCCCCAGGCTAAGCCTTTGTTTACACAAAACGATAAACAAAGGCGTGTCCCTTAGCACACCAGGAGTCAGCAAAAGATGTTACAGTTACGAGCAGTGCCCATCCATTCAGAGAGACTGCAGACTGAAATGTGGAAAGGACGAACCCCCCAAATCCTGGCAAATGGGGAGTGTGGACTGGAACCGAGGGGATTACAGTATGGTGCTGCAGACTGAACCAAGGGCTAAGGACCAGTGCTCTATTAGATGCTCCTGGCATTCCAGACCTGTTAACTCTGGACTGGGAAGCTAATTCAATTGGTAGCTCGCATTCAGAAAGAGCAGGGCTGAAACCAAGAGGGACTTAACCCACGGCCCTTGGAAGTGGAAAGAAAGCTCAAAAGGGTTCTCAGGGCACCATGCCTGTGTTTCTCCCTGTCCCTGAACATCAGAAGTTCCCTTTGGATCCTGAATGTGTTTAGAAAAAAAATTTAACCAAGTAAATTTGAAGATTTAATAGGCTTTCTTAGACTCTTGATAAATGGGCAGCATTCTGTCTACCAGGTAGAGGGGAGCTCCACCAAGTAAACAAGAGAATGGTTTTTAAAGACAGAAGGCATTATTAAAAAAAATGTTTATTTATTTTGAGAGAGAGTAGAGGAGGCCTGGGCTGTCAGTACAGAGCCCAACAGGGGACTCAGTCTCATAAACCACGAGATCATGACTTGAGCCCAGATCAAGAGTCAGATGTTGAACCGACTGAGCCACCCAGGTGCCCCTAGAGAGAGGGCATTCTAAAAACAGAAAGAGGGATGCTTGAGTGGCTCAGTCAGTCAAGCATCCAACTCTTGGTTTCAGCTTAGGTCATGATCTCGGGCTCGTGAATTCAAGCCCCATGTAGGGCTCTGTTCTGACAGTGTGGAGACTGCTTGGGATACTCTCTCTCTATCTCTCTCTGCCCCTCCCATGTTTATGCACTCTTTTGCTCTCAAAATAAACTTTAAAAAATAAAAATTAAAAAAGAATGGAATTTATCAGTAGGATGTGTGCTGTTTAGGCAAGATTGCCTCCTAAGGGGCGTAGGAGGGGTCTCAGTAAATTCCCTGGTCTTGACTGGTTAACAGTTACATTCTTGGGTTGAAACTGCAGTTGGGTTAGGAATTGAATATTGGTTTACTGACTTGGGCCTTTAACCTATGTGGCGCTGTTCGGGCCTGTGCTTTTCATTTGATCCCCACTAACTTAGCAGGTGCATAATGCTGTGTCCTGCATCCATCGTGAAATTAAAACTCTGCAGACTGTGCTAACTTAGCCCTGGCATGGCTGCTTGTTAGGAAATACAGCTCCATGTCTAACCAGCAGCATCAAGTAGACTCTCGTCCAGGAGGATGCCTGGAGGCCCAGTGCTGTGGTTCTTCACATATGCGAGGATGGGAAAGGTGGGGTCTCTGCTACTTTCAGCATTTCCTGAAGATACGGAACCACTTGTTTTCCTTTGCCATGCATTCTGTAGTCATTTTTTTGGTAGTTTATTGTTTATTGGTTTCCATGTAACACCCAGTGCTCATCCTGACAAGTGTCCCCCTCCATGACCATCACACCCCTTCCCCTGTCCCCCTCCCCCGTCAGCCTTCAGTTTGTTCTCAGTGTTCAAGAGTCTCATGGTTTACCTCCCTCCCTCTCCCCAACTATTTTTCCCCTTTCTGCTCCCCCATGGTCCTCTGCCAGGTTTCTCCTGTTACACTTAGGTTACACTTACGAGTGAAAACATATGGTATCTGTCCCTCTGTGCCTGACATTTCACTTAGCATGACACCCTTGAATTCCATTCACATTGCTACTAATGCCCAGATTTCATTCTTTCTCATTGTCATGTAGTATTCCATTGTATAGATAAACCACATCTTCTTGGTCCATTCATCAGTTGATGGACATTTGGGCTCTTTCCATGATTTGGCTATTGTTGACAGTGCTGCTATGAACATTGGGTTACATGTGCCCCTATGCATCAGCACTTCTGTATCCCTTGGGTAGATCCCCAGCAGTGCCACTGCTAGGTCATAGTGGAGTTCTATTGATAGGTTTTTGAGGCACTTCCATACTGTTTTCCAGAGCGGCTGCACCAGTTTATATTCCTACCAACAGTGTAGGAGGGTGCCCATTTCTCCACATCCTCGCCAGTATCTGTAGTCTCCTGATTTGTTCATTTTAGCCACTCTGATGGGCGTGAGGTGGTTTCTCAGTGTGGTTTTGATGTGTATTTCCCTGATGATGAGTGATGCTCAGCATCATTTCACGTACCTGTTGGCCATCTGGATGTCCTCTTTGGAGAAGTGTCTGTTCATGTCTTCTGCCCATTTCATCACTGGGTTACTTGTTTTAGGGGTGTGAGTTTGGTGAGTTCCTTACAGAATTTGGATACTAGCCCTTTATCCAATATGTCATTTGCAACTCTCTTCCCATTCCATTGATTGCTTATTAGTTTTGTTGATTGTTTCCTTTGTCATGCAAAAGCTTTTTATCTTGATGAGGTCCCAATAGTTCATTTTTGCTCTTGATTCCCTTGCCTTTGGGGATGTGAGTAGGAAATTGCTGCAGTTGAGGTCAAGGAGGTTGTTTCCTGCTTTCTCCTCTGGGGTTTTGATGGTTTCCTGTCTCACATTCAGGTCCTTCTTCATTCATTTTAAGTTTATTTTTGTGTATGGTGTAAGAAAGTGGTCTAGTTTCATTCTTCTGCATGTTGCTGTCTAGTTCTCCCAGCACCATCTGTTAAAGAGGCTGTCTTTTTTCCATTGGATACTCTTTCTTGCTTTGTCACAGATTAATTGGCTATACATTTGTGGGTCCATTTCTGGGTTCTCTATTCCATTGGTCTATGTGTCTGTTTTTGTGCCAATACCATACTCTCTTGATGACTACAGCTTTGTAGTAGAGGTGAAAGTCTAGGATTGTGATGCCTCCCATTTTGGTTTTCTTCTTCAATATTACTTTAGCTATTTGGGGGTCTTTTGTGGTTCCATACGAATTTTAAGATTGTTTGTTCTAGCTTTGAGAAGAATGCTGGTGCAATTTTTATTTGAATTGCATTGAATGTGTATGTGCTTTGGATATTATTGACATTTTAACAATATTTATGCTTCCAATCCATGAGCATGGAATGTTTTTCTATTTCTTTGTATCTTCTTCAATTTCTTTCATAAGTTTTCTACAGTTTTCATCATACAGATCTTTTACATCTTTGGTTAGGTGTATTCCTAGGTATTTTATGGTTTTTTTGTGCAATTGTGAATGGGATCAGTCTTGATTTTCTGTTGCTTCATTATTAGTGTATAACAATGCAACCAATTTCTATACATTGATTTTGTACCCTGTGACTTTGCTGAATCCATGGATCAGTTCTAGAATAGACTTCTGGTGGAGTCGATGGGGTTTTCCATGTAGAGTATCATGTCATCTGTGAAAAGTGAAAATTGACTTCATCTTTGCCAGTTCTGATGCCTTTTATTTCCTTTTGTTGTTTGATTGTGGATGCTAGGACTTCCAGCACTATGTTAAACAACAGTGGTGAGAGTGGACATCCCTGTCGTGTTCTGATCTCAAGAGGAGAACTCTCAATTTTTTCCCTATTGAGGATGATATTAGCTGCTGGCTTTTCATAAGTGGCTTTTAAGATATTTAAGTAAATTCCTTCTATCCCAACTTCCTCTTGAGGAATTTTTATTAAGAAATGATGCTGTATTTTGTCAAATGCTTTTTCTGCATCTATTGACAGGATCATGTGATTTTTATCTTTTCTTTTGTTAACGTGATATATCATTGATTTTTGCAAATATTGATCCAACCATGCAACCCAGGAATGAATCCCAGTTGATCATGGTGGATAATTCATTTTATATGCTGTTGCATTCAATTTGCTAGTATCTTGTTGAGGATTTTTGTATCTGTATTCATCAAGTATATTGGCCTGTAGTTCTCTTCTTTTGCTCCTCTGGTTTGGGAATCAAAGTGATGCTGACTTTGTAGAATGAATCCAAAAGTTTTGCTTCCATTTCTATTTTTTGGAATAGCTTGAGAAGAATGGGTATTAACTGTGGTTTAAATGTCTGGTAGTATTCCCCAGAGAAGCCATCTGGTTCTGGGCTCTCATTTGTTAGGATATTTTTGATAACTGATTGAATTTCTTCACTAATTATGGGTCTGTTCAGATTTTCTCTCTCTTCCTGTTTGAATTTTGGTAGTGTGTGTGTGTTTAGGAATTTGTCCATTTCTTCTAGATTATCCAGTTTGTTGGCATATAATTTTTCATTGTATTCCCTGATAATTCCTTGTATTTCTGAGGGATTGGTTGTAATAAATCCATTTTTATTTTTGATTTTGTCTGGGTGCTTTTCTTTTCTTTTTGAGAAGCCTGGCTAAAGGTTTATCAGTTTTGTTTATTTTTTCAAAAAACCAACTTGTTTCATTGATCTGTTCAACTGTTGTTTTTTTTTTTATTCTATATTGTTTATTTCTGCCCTGATCTTTATTATTTCTCTTCTTCTGCTGGGCTTGGGGTGTTCTTGCTGTTTGCTTCTAGTTCCTTTATGTGCACTGTTAGATTTTGTATTTGTGCTTTCTCTAGTTTCTCGAAATAGGTCTGGATTGCAATGTAGTTTCCTCTTAGGACTGCCTTTGCTGCATCCCAAAGAGTTTGGATTGTTGTATTTTCATTTTCATTTGTTTCCATATATTTTTTAACTTCTATAATTACCTGATTGGCCCATTCGTTCTTGAGTAGGATGTTCTTTTAATCTCCATGTTTTTGGAGGTTTTCCATACTTTTTCCTGTGATTGATTTCAAGTTTCATAGCACTGTGATCTGAAAGTGTGCATGGTATGATCTCAATTCGTTTATATTTATGGAGGGCTGCTTTATGACTCAGTATGTGATCTATCTTGGAGAATGTACCCTGTTGTACTCGAGAAGAAATGAATTCCATAGCCTCAGGATGTAGAGTTCTAAATATATCAGTCAAATCCATCTGATCCAATGTGTCATTCAGGTCTGTTGTTTCTTTAGTGATTTCCTGTCTAGTTGATCTATCCATTGCTGTAAGTGTAGTATTAAAGTCCCCTGAAATTAGCACATTCATATCAATTAGATTGTTTCGGTTTATGATCGTTTTATGTATTTGGGTGCTCCCAAATTCAGTTCAGTAAACATTTAAATTGTTAGCTCTTTCTGATGGATAGACCCTGTAATCATTATATAATGCCCTTCATCATCTCTTGTTATTGCCTTTAAAGTCTATACTATAGACTTATACTATAAGTATGGCTTCTCCAGCTTTCTTTTGACTTCCAGTTGTATGATAGATATTTCTCTATCCCTTTACTTTCAATCTGAATGTGTATTCAGGTTTAAAATGAGTGTCTTGTAGACAGCAAGTAGACAGATCTCGTTTTTTTTTTATCCATTCTGATACCCTATGTCTTTTGATTGGAGCATTTAGTCCATTGACATTCAGTGTTATTATTGAAATATATGAGTTTAGAGTCATTGTGTAGTAGGTTCATGCTTATAGTGGTGTCTCTGGTACTTTGTGTTCCTTTGCAACATTTCCCTTATAGAGTCCTCCTTAGAATTTCTTGTAAGGCTGGTTTAGTGGTGATGAGTTCTTTCAATTTTTGTTTGGGAAAATCTTTCTCTCTTCTTCTATTCTGAACCAGAGGCTTGCTGGATAGAGGATTCTTGGCTGCGTATTTTTTCTGTTCATCACATTGAAAATTTCCTGCCATTCCTTTCTGGCCTGCCAAGTTTTAGTAGATAGGTTTCCAACCACCTGATATGTCTCCCTTTGTATGTTGGGGGCCTTTTATCCCTAGCTGCTTTCAGAATTCTCTCTTCATCCTTATATTTTGCCAGTTTCACTATGATATGTTATGAATGATTATGTTATGTCTGAGGGGAGTTCTCTGTGCTTCTTGGATTTCATTTTCTGTTTCTTTCCCTAGATTGGGGAAGTTCTCAGCTATAATTTGTTCAAGTACCCCCTTCAGCCCCTTCCTCTCTCTTCTTTTTCTGGAATTCCTATCATACAGATATTTTTCCATTTGATTGTATCACTCAGTTTTCAAATTCTCCTTTCTTGCTCCTGGATCTATTTATCTTTTTCTCAACTTCCTCTTTTTCTCTAATTGTGTCTTCTAATTCACCTATTCTTGCCTCTGGCCCCGTGGTGTAGTGGCTAGCACTCGGGACTGTGAATCTAGCGATCTAATTCACCTATTCTCCTTTCTGCCTCTTCAATGCGTGCAGTGGCTGCCTCTATTTTATTATGCATCTCATTTATAGCATTTTTTAAATTCATCATAACTATTTTTAAGGTCCATAATCTTTGTAGCAATAGCGTCTCTGGTGTCTTCTATGCCTTTTTCAAGCCCAGCGATTACTTTATGACTATTGTTTTAAATTCTTGGTCAGTTATGTTATTTATATCTGCTTTGGCCAATTCTTTAGCTGTCACTTCTTCCTGGAATTTCTTTAGAGGAGAGTTCTTCCATTTCATCGTTTTGACTAGCTTTCTGTCTCTTCTATGTTTTAAAAGCTTGTTATGTGCTCTGCACCTGTGAGTACTGCTATATTAAAGGAGGCTCATAGACTGTCCAGGGCCTGTCCATTTAGGAAGTGTTCTTTTAATGGTGTCTCTTGGTCTCTCTTGTTGTCACTACTTGTAGTTATATTTGGGACTCTCCACCATGTGTACTTTGGTTTGTTTCTTGAGGTAGCCCTGGAAAGGAAAACAGACAGACAAACAAGGAACAAAAGCACGCAAACGCACAAACAAATCAAACAAACAAGCAAACTGAAAACAACAAAGGAAAAAAACCCAAAACCAACAAAGGAAAGTCTAAAAGCATAAAACCAGAAATCTCAGCTATGAATAAAGAGCAATGTGGAGGCAGTGCTGATGGAAGAGCATATACAAAGAGAAAAATGCCAGGGTTGGGGAGAAAGACAAATTAAACATTGACTAGGCAGAGAGACTAAAAGGCTTAGTTTCGAGAGAGAAAACGGAGAATATGGCAGGAGGTGAGGAGAAAAAAACAAATGAAGATAATGTTACCCAGAGAAACAATATAGTCTGATTATTTCAGAGAGAGAGAAAGGAAGGTAATGATGGAGGTGTAGAACATGGATCAACAGAATGGATTAAATATGCCTGTTTAAGCAAACCTATAACCAGAATACCCGGTCCAGAGGAGGAGAGAGATAAGAATGAGATAAGGGAGAATATATCTGAATAACGAGAATTGATCTAGAGTTAATCACGGCAGTGCATCAATGCTGGTCTTGGGAAAGGGCTCTTTGTGTCCCTATGATCTATCTGGGTTCCTGTTTAAAAATAAATAAATAAATAAATAAAAGGGCAGCTACTCAGCGTGTTCTATGTCCTGTCCCCAGCCTCGCTTCCAGCTCTTACTCCCTGTGCATTAGTGATACCACCCGAAATGTAATCCCGCAAGCCCAAGCTGGGGCACTTCCTAGCAGGGGATCAAGTAGGGCACCGGTTCCTCCTGATGCCAACTGAGTCCCTTGCGTACCATCTATCCTGGAGGGAATTTCTGGGAGGGGGCACCCAGCCCAAAGAAAGCTCCGCAGTTAGAGATAGGATCTCTCTCCGAGAGCCCTGCAGTTAGAGATGGGATGATAGGACCCCTCTCCATCCCTGGGCCGAGGTTTTTCTCTTCTCCAGGGACAGTGCTATGAGCAGTTTCAGCTGCTCTTTCTCTTCCCCTCCTCTCTCCGCAGAGGGGGCTCCCTCCCCTCTGCGCCTCTGTGTCCTGGTCCGTTTTTATCTTCCCCAGTTCGCAACCACCTACTAAGCTGTCTGCTTAGTAGACTCCATCTCGTTTCCTCCCAGACTCTTGTGGTTCAGAATCCTTTGGCTTCAGCCCTTCTTTCTTTGAGAGATACAGGCGGGAAGTATAGAACTCCGTATTTCTCCACCATCTTGCCTCCTCCCTCGGTTTCTATTTCTCTGTGGTCGTTTATTTTAAATATTATTTTTTCTTTTTGGATGTATTAGGTTGAATCAAATGAAATTGCTACTTTGACCTATCAAAAAATGGCAATTTTATATGGCTTAACCTGATATGGATGAAAGGCATTTGAAGTATTTTCTAGATAAAAATAGGGCATACAAGAGCAAAGTTCTTTAACTCAGTTCATTTATTTGTTCATGATTATTTGTATTTATCCCTCTGTCTTTCTAAGTGATTAGGGTTACTGGGCTTTTTTCTTTTTTCTTTTTCTTTTTTTTTTTTTTTATCTTTTGCTTTTATTATTATTTAAAGACCCATAAACTGTCAAAAACGGGACCCGGATTTTAAATACAGATCTACCCAGTAAAATAATATTCTCATTAATTTGGAGGCCACTGGTTTGGAATGTGAGATAATCTCAACAGTCATCTTTAATTTAGCAAATCTTTACTTTAGAAAAGAGTAGTGAAAATTAATAGTAGAAACAAGTGTATAGAGGAAAAAGTTGAGAAAATTGACCATTCCATACAAGGAATTGATCATGATAATTATTCACTTAAAAAAACTATTGATGTCTGTCAGGTAACATTTTCTAAAATGTTTATTTATTTTGAGAGAGAGAGTGTGTGTGCTCAAGCAGAAGGGCAGAGAGAGGGAGAGAGCATCCCAAGCAGGCTCCGTGCTATCAGCCCAGAGCCTGACATGGGTCTTGAACCCACGAACCATGAGATCATGACCTGAGCTGTAATCAACAGTTGGATGCCTAGCCAACTAAGTGACCCAGGCGCCCCGTCAGATAACAATTTTTGAATCCTAGTTTTACATTGCTTGAAAAATACTTAGAGTGTCCTTGAAAAATATTAAAATAGTATCCTTTGACACATACTCTGTAATTCAGACTTTTTCCATGTTAGTCTGGCTTCGTGATGTATTTTTGTATATACCTAGTATTGACTTTATATTGTAATAGTGATATAGTCTTTTAATATAGAGGAACTAAAACAGAATAACCTTTCTACCCCAAAAGATATATATCCTTCTACACTCGATCTCCTTGCAGTAGACTTTGTGTGATGTGCTGTGATCTCTGCGTCTCAGGTACTACGCCGTGATGGTCACCATGTTCTTCACTGTCAGTGTGGTGAACAACTACGCCCTGAATCTCAACATCGCCATGCCCCTGCATATGATATTTAGATCCGTAAGTGCTGCCAGCTCCCATGTGTGTGCTCCTCCGGAAGATGAAGCCAAGAGGGGAGACTGAACACTTGGCAAAAGTCGAAAGGTCTTGTAGTAAGAAAAGTCTAGGGTATGAGAATAGGTGTCCTGGGTGAGTGAGCAAAGGCTGGCTTTCATCTGCAAAGTAAGGTAAAAGGTGGACAGTTGACGCTTATCCCGCTTCAGTCTTAAGAATGATCAATGAAAGGAGCCAAAATGTCCCTGGGACACAGATTTTATGCTTAATTGCTTTCATCTGGTTAATTTTATATTCAGATTTGCTATGAATGTTATTTAACTTATTTCTCATCAACTTTGGTATCTTTCATAAAATCACATTTATTTTTAGTACATAAAGAGACACCTCCCTTTTCTGATATATACTTTTTAAAGCAAGAGACTTGAGATCATTAAATAAAGGAAAATTCTTCATGAAGGTGGAGTTTCTTCCAAAGCTGCAAATGTTTTCTTCTTCCTCTAGCATTTGGTGGGAGATCTGCATGTAGTTTGTATATAAATCAGAACAGAGTGCTCCCTGAAGAACAGGAAAGACTGCAAAGGGAGTGTAGTAGAACAGTGCAAGATGGGTGACACTGGAGTTCTAACATTCCTGTGTAGTCTAAGATTTTTGTGACATTGAAGGTGCTATCCCCAAAGGGACTTCTCAGCGCTAAGTATAATTACATAGATGACCTTCAGAGCATTGGGCGTGTAATGGGCGTTCAGTAAAGACTTGCTGATTGATTGCCTCCTTTCCAAAGAAGAGAAAGATCCCTGCCTGACTTCTGTCATTATTTAAAAACCAAGGGTGTGGAGAAGCTTATTAAAACTCTCCTAATTTAGATGGAAAATTTCACAAAAATAAGTCTATAATGTAATTTTTTCTGCTAGCCTTAGTTTCCGCTCTGACCGATATTTAGAGAATTGATCATTTTTCTTATTGTTGTTACCTTTGAAACATTTTATTATTTTACATAACAGATGTGTGTGGCTTCTACTTTTTGCCATTATAAGAACAAGTGAACCTTACTAATTACTCATTCTGACCTCCTCCTCCTCCTCCTCGGTTCTTTTGCTTGCATGTCCATGTTCATATTTATCTGCAATTATTTTCTTTCCTAGGGCACTAAAACTCTGTTACTGTTGTCTCCTTTTATAGGGTTCTCTAATTGCCAACATGATCCTAGGAATTATCATTCTGAAGAAAAGGTAATCAACATACTTCCGTGTTTTATGTGTAGGGAGGGTACCCTGGGCCCCGTCCATCAGCTGGATTCCTTCTCTCGTAACGATGACAAGTCAGCTCTTACCCACCTTCCCGCTCAGCTTTCTCTCTGACAGTGACATGCGTCTTGGGCCGTGGACCCGGTAAGAGGCCCCACCTGTCGGCTTGAAGCATTTTCTCCGTGTAGAACTCTTGTCATCATTGAGTTTTTAGTACCAGAGTAACCTACAAAGCCATTTGATCTAGAACTTCACTCCTCGGTGGTCTCTACTAACTCCATGGGACTGCTTACACTTTAACTTAAATAAATACTTAAGTTTCTTGGTCCCGGTAGTCACATTTTAAGTGACCGTAGCCCCATGTGGCCAGTGGTGACTTTGGTGGAGAACCCACATACGGGTTCACAGAAGTGCCAGGACAGTGATGTCATAGAAGGTGTTTATAAGTACAGCATGATCATCCTTATTAGAAAGAAAATCCCTGTGGCTCGATTGGTTAAGCAGCCAACTTGGGCTCAGGTCATGGTCTCGCAGTTTGTGAGTTCAAGCCCCACATCTGGCTCTGTGCTGACAGCTCAGAGCCTGGAGCCTGCTTTGGATTCTCTGTCTCCCTCTCTCTCTGTCCCTCCCCTACTCCTGTCCTGTCTGTCTGTCTCTCTCTCAAAATTAAATAAACATTAAAAAAAATTGAAAAGTCCTAACAAAGGCTCAAATGGCCAGGAAGATAGAATGAAGTTTCAGGACTGTTCTAGGTGGCTGTCTCCAGTGGCTTTCTCTGGGATGTGGTTGGAAAGTATCAGAAGGCCCTGAGTATTGGTCTTCCGTTTTTTGTTCTGGGCCTTACCCCTTACTCCCAGGAGGAGGGGTCCTGGGGAAAGTCGGCACCTTCAGTCTGGACCACGTCTCAGGCAAGTTCGCCCTTGCTGTGAAGATCACTGTACGAGCTCCGGCCAGCCTGTCTGTCCGAGCCCCCAGCATTAGAACCCCCTGTGGGAATCTAGAGTTTTTAAATAAGGGCAGAGGCTGTGTCGTGTCCTGCCGTGAAAGCCTCCTCCTCATGAACCCCTTATCTTTGAGGCCTCTGTACTCTCCAGCTAAGGTATGATTGTGACTCATTTCTGGGTTCTCTCAGGTAGGCATTCATATATGCCCTGCCCCTCTCCTCTAGCACAGTGCTCTTGGCCCCTTGAGCTGCAGCTTAGCCAGTCATTTTGGCCTTTAATGAGGTGATGTGACCAGATATGTACAAAGTATTTGACTAGAAAACCTCTGATGGTTCCTCCTATAAGTTTAATTTCTTTTCATTCTTGCCTGAGTCCTTTTTGCTTTATCCCTAAGAGCCTGAGAGGGTTGTTAACGATGTTGTTTCAGTTACTATGAAATGTCACTGTTCTTACCGCCAGTTGTCCTATTAGTGTCATAGTCCTCCCGCTATCCAGCTGTGCCCACATTTAAGAACATTTGAGGGGCGCCTGGGTGGCTTAGTCGGTTGGGTGTCCAACTCGATTTCAGCTCAGATCATGATCCCAGGCTTGTGGGATTGAGCCTCATGTCAGGCTCCACACTTAGCTGTTTAAGATTTCCCCTTCCTCCCCCTCCTT
>NC_043701.1:18242329-18253523 GCF_006229205.1 Suricata suricatta
GGTTTCTTGGCAAGGAGCTTTGGCTAAACAGATTATGCCACAGGGGAGAGAGGCACCCGGGGTCATCTGCCTCCGAACTTTGGTGTTCAGAACATGAAGAGAAGACCATGTCCATATTCGGGGTAGCGTGTTCTACGACATGGCTCCGTATTTCCATGGCTGCCACCGGAATGGTTTCTGGCTGCCTGTCACACCCTTGGGGACCACGGCTTACAGTGTCCTCCATTACTTCATGATCTCTCTGTTGAACAGAAGCTTCTGCAGATGAAGGGCACGTTACAGCAGTTGATTCTTGAAATTTCCAACAGCCTCATTTCTGAATTTTAGATTCATTCTCCTCATAAGTTATCTGTTCCCTAATGAGTGTGCCCAAACCTGATTGATCAGCAGAGTCTCCTGGGGAGTTTTTCAGAATACAAGTATCTCTCTCTGTGGGAGCAATGAGACAACCGTGCAGGGCTCTGACCTCACACTGGAGGACCCAGAGGTGAAACTCCTCCCTGCTTGGCCAGGTGGCACAGTGCCAGCCTAAGACTGGGTAGAAGAGAAACAGCAGTGAAAGGACTCCCTTCTCCCTCCTTCTTGGCCTTGAAACTTTACCCCTCTAGGTTGTCACTCTTAGCATAGATCTTTATGACCTGTTAGAAAAACGCTTTATCCAACAAGAAAAAACTTGCAAAGGATATGAACACACAATTCACGGGAAAAGAATTAGTGTCTGACTGTGCATTTGGCCTCAGTAGTCTTAGAGTCAAAGAAATGCAAATTGTAACCAAAATGCAATCCTTTTTTATTTTTGGTCTCGTAAATTGTCGGGATAAGTAAATGATTATTCTCAGTGCTGCTGAGGGGGCAGTAAGACCGTGATTTTTGTATAACCTGTGAGTGGTAGAAGTTGACACCGCCTTTCTGGAAAAATGTGTGTTGAGTTTTTAAAATATCTACATCTTTTGAGTAAGTAATTCCATTTTGGAAAGTTTATCCTAAGGAAATAATATTTTGTTTAAAGATTTATGTAGAAAGGTGGACATTGATTTTAATGGTAAAATAATTGGAAGTCACCTAGTGATTCTCATGTTGTAATACTTTCAAGTATGGTCCATTCATGTGGTAAAATAATATGGAGCCATAACTCACACCTTTGAAAAAATTTTAATAAATGACTTGAAGGAAAATCCAAGAAAAAGATAATGAAGAAAGCAAGATACAAACTTGTAATATTTGTTATCCTCTTTTAGCATAAAAACAGAAATGGATACAGGGAGATACAGCAAGCTATTAAGGACTGGGTAGTAATATTGTGGTTGATTTTTCTTTTAAAAATCCTGTACATGTTCTACAACTAGTTTGTAATATATGGAGAACTTTAAGCAATCTGTGTTCTTTAGGAAAACGTCTGCAAATGAGCAAGTCCAATCTCTTATAACCCAGTTTTTGTTTTTCAGGTATCGGAGCGCTAACGTTTGCTCTTCTAATGTCAGCAAGGATGGGTATTTTCCAGGAGACCCTGTACAAACAATTTGGGAAGCACTCCAAGGAGGCTTTGTTTTATAATGTAAGCAATTTCTTGAACCTGGGAAGATAAAAAGCACTGAGTCGTAATATGTCATTTCAAATGAAATACACATCTTTCTGATGTAGCTGAAGGACCAGGTTCTTTTAATAGGCCACACATGCGTATTCTGAGCCACGGTTCTCTCCATGAGATGATCTGGTCAGTCGGTGTGAGCCGAGTTGTGTCTGCCAGCCAGGAACGTCCCCCCCCCCCATGTTCCTATGGGTGAAATCAAACTCAAAGCCGTAAGGAAACTTGGGAACGGGAAAATGGGTCCCCAAAACAACATGCCAGGGAGGGTGTTTGTGGTGGGGGTCCCTCTCAGCGGCTCTCTTCACTTGATGGAGAGTTTCATTAGCAAATTCTGTGTGCTTCTGCTTTTTTGTCAGAAAACTGCTGAGCTAGATCCCTCCTCTAACTGTACTCTTCCTCCAACAATATCTCTTCCTGTGGAGATAGCAGCCGAAGCACGGCGCCTCACGGTTCCGGCCGGGAGGGACAGTGTTCAGGGACTCCTTCACTGCCAGCTTTCTGTACAGAAGTTGCAGACAGTCGGTTTGAGATATTTAATTGGAGCTGAAGTATGCGTCTGGGAATTTAAAGCATACGGAACATTCTATCCGGTTCACATCTTTCTCTTAGAACAGTGCCCGGCCCAGAGTAAGTGCCTGTAACGTTGGCTGTGATTCCTCAGCGTGGCCTGTCACCAGGCGCGGTCAGCTGGCGGACCTGTTGGGTCCCTCTCAGCCCTTTTTATTCTTCATTTCATTTTCCCTGACCTCATATTGTCCTCAAATCTCTTTTTCCCGTGAGTTTCCTAAACTCCCTGATATCTGCCTTTGCTTTCATTGTAACTTTTAAATCCTTGCATTTGCTCAGCCATTTTCAAAAGTAGCAAAACATAGCAAATCCTAGGGGCAAAATGACTGTGAGTTAAAATTTCCCTTTTGTTGAGGGAAGGATGCCGGCTCCATTTTTTTGTTCAGTGTGTGATGATCGTCTGACTCCTTCCCCTAAGGGCAAGAGCTGCAGTTTGGGATCGACAGCAGGCCATTCAGTGTCCCCTGGGCAGAGGCACTGGATACAAATAGTTGATTCAGCAAGTCCAAATTGCTTTTCTTGATACTGCTTGTCAAACACCTTGTAAAACTTCAAGTCACTGTACAGTTGCGCTAAATGTTTTGGGATGTGTTTGCTTTTCCACTTACATGAAGTCCTCCTTCCTTTAGCACGCCCTTCCACTGCCGGGCTTCGTCTTCCTGGCTTCCGACATTTATGACCACGCGGTTCTGTTCAATAAGTCTGGTGAGTACGGGGGTCTCCAGGAGAATGGCCAGTTTCTGGGATCAGCTCTCCGTTTTCCTACTGACTTGACCACCACTTCCTCTCATGATCTTCTCCACATCCCTGCCCTGTTCGAAACCATCCCCTTTCTGCCTTCCAGGAATATAGTGCTGTTCACGTGCAGTGCAGCAACACTTTTACAGTTTGCTTTTACAGGTGCTTCTTAGTTATTTGCAAATGATGTAAGTGAATATCTTCAGATTTTATGCTTTGCTTTGGAATTTGTGTGTTTCATTTGCATGTGGCATGTTTGAATTTGTAAGGATGCAAAGACGTAGCCGTAATGCACTGCAGGGGTGGGACCGCAGGACGCCAGGCAGCAGTCCGGCTCTCCGTCCCTGCACATCTTTTTCTGCTGGTGAAGGCGGACCTGCCTGCAGACCCAGCTCTAGTCTAGCCACCTGGGAGCAAGGGGAAGCAAAAACCTCGAGGGGGCTTTTTTCCAAGGAACAGGGTAGGTAGGCAGCAAGAATAGGCAAAATTAGTTCAAATGTCTGCAGGGTAAGTTAGCTATCCCTTGTTAAAGTGGCTATTTAATACACTAGGTATACATTGCCAGTTACCTTGAAAGAAATTACTTAGCTGATGTAAATATCTACTAAAAGACATGGCGTTATACAGACAAGTGAACACACAGGAACAGATACACAGTTGTAAAATCAAGGCTTTACGTGGCTCATACCTGAAACGGTAAGGACAGTCTGTAGAGTGGCAGTGTGCGCCCTGTAACCTTGTTTGCGCTCTGAAGTCTGATTATGCATCATGACGTTGTGACTGTGACTGCTTTCTGTTTGAGTTTGCTGTGTTGGTGTCCCCTGTGCCCACAAAAAAGTGCAATGAAGGCAGTGTGTCAGAAAGTTTTTTAGGGCTCTGGATTACTCCGTCATTTCAGGCTTTTCTTCTTTTCTTTCTTTCTTTTTTTTCTTGAGATCTAATTGACATACAGCTATTTTTGTCACAATGATTTTTAAGGTCTCTTGAGAATCCCCACACAGCAAAGGGCTATTGAAATAAACATATTATTAAATTCTTGGGATTGATTTCATTTAGTTCCTAGAATGCTCTTCTAGAAGTAACAGGGATGGGTATTCATACAGTTTTTTAGAATCTGCCTTCAACTTCTTCAGAATCATACCTGAGTTAAGTACATGCTTTTTCCTTTTGTTTGCCTTGAGGTTTTCTCAGATGAACCTGTTATCCTTGAATTTGCTAAGAGAACTGAAAATCCACCTAAATATGTTAAGTCCTACTGTTTGACTCTTTTCCCAGCAAATTGATACAGTGGATCTCTGCAGTTATTAAATAGTAATAATACTTGTTAACTTTCTTTTCATTTAAGTACATGCTAAGTGTTTCAAAGACAGTTGAGGGGCATGTGGGTGGCTCAGTTGGTTAAGCATCTGACTTCGGCTCAGGTCATGATCTCACAGTTCGTGCGCCCAAGCCCTGTATCAGGTTCTGTGCAGACAGCTCAGAGCCTAGAGCCTTCTTCAGATTCTGTGTCTGCCCCTCCCATGTTCATACTCTGTCTCTGTCTCTCAACAAATAACCATTAAAAAAAAAACCCAAGACAATAGAATTCCAGATTATGGGGCTTTCCCACTAGTCCAGACATAACGGTTATAGTAATTATCTTTACATATATAGCTTTTTATTTTTTTGTAGAAGAAAAGTAACGTTCATTTACTAATCAGATCTTAACATGACTGTTCAGATTTCCTAAGTTATTCTGTATAATTGAAACCCCGCAAACAATTTAGCAATTTCAGAAAAGCGATGAAGGGGCACCTGGATGGCTCAGTCGGTTAAGCGTCTGACTCCTGATTTCAGCTCAGGTCACTCCCAAATATTTACTGTGTAAGCCTTAGTGTATAGAACTAACATCAGAAGGTATTTAAGGGAAGTAAAGTTACCATTCCATTGCCTGACACAGCAGCTAATTTCATTTTCCCAGCCTCCTTCCAGATATTATGTATATTCTTACATAGTTGTCATCCTTGTGTGGATATAATTTTATATCTTTTCTCTTGCCTTCTTTTATATATGCCTGTATATAATCTTCATGACTTTTTTAATTGAATGTGTAATACCTTATTTAAACTCCTTGGCCGTACATAGCCATTGCTCTAAGATTGACCATTTAGATTGATTCATTGTTTCCTTATTATAAATAGTACTGTACTCAATGGAAAACTTTTTTCATCTTTTTGAGGATTAATTCCTAAGAATACATATAAATCCTTTTATTGCCCCTTAAGAATTATTATGAAGTTGATTTTTTTAAATTAATTATTTATTTATTTGAGAGAGACAGTGTGAACAGGGGAGGGTCAGACAGAGAGGGAGGCACAGACTCCGAAGCAGCTCCAGGCTCGGAGCGGTCAGCACAGAGCCCGATGCGGGGCTTGAACCCACGAACCGCGAGATCCTGCCCTGAGCCGAGTTTGGACGCTTAACCGCCTGAGCCGCCCAGGCGCCCCAGAAATTGTTTTAGAACAATGCACCAATTGCTCCTTCTACCAGCCACGTGGCTGCTAGTTGCACTGCCGCCTCTCCAGATGAGGATTTTATCATCTGAATGGCTATTTATTGTGAGAGAGAACGCACGCGCACGTGCAAGCGGGCACGGGCAGAGAGAAAGGGAGAGAGAGAATCCCAAGCGGGCTCCACACTCAGTGCAGAGCCTGACACAGGCTCGATCTCACAACCCTGGGACCATGACCTGAGCCGAAATCAAGAGTTGGACGCTTAACTGACTGAGCCACCCACGAGCTACAGGATTTTATAAATTCTTAATCTCTTTTAATATAAAATGGTAGAGCCTTGTTTAATTTAGAATTCTCTGATCACTAGTAGGATTGAACATTTCCAAATGGCATCTAGTTCCTGGTTGTCTTTTAATGCTTATTTTTGAGAGTGAGAGAGAGGCTGACCTGGGGGAGAGGCAGAGACAGAGAGAAATGCAGAATCTGAAGCAGGCTCCAGGCTCTGAGCTGTCAGCACAGAGCCCGATGCGGGGCTTGAACTCATGAACTGTGAGATCATGACCTGAGTAAGGTTGGCGCTTGACCAACTGAGCCACCCAGGTGCCCCAAGACGATATTATTTTCAACTTCTCTGTACTTCACAGTCTTTCTTTGTAAAGTGGGGTCCTATTCAGGTGAATGGTAAGGAGTTTATTTTACAATTAAAATTATAATTTAATGCGTAAGATTCTCTCCCCTTCTCTGTTCACTTGCATGCTGGCTCGCTCTCAAATAAAAAATAAATTATAATTTAAGAAACCAGTGTAATGACTCTTTAGACTGGTGAAGCCTGGCTGGAACCAAGGCAAATAAAATGGTGCAGGGTCTCGAATCTATTTGCAAGGGAAATAATGTTGCTCTCTTATATTCCGTCTGTATTCCTTGGTCCAAAAAGATGAAGACTTAAGCTGACAAAAATATGACTATCTCCTTTTAATCTTTGCAGAATTGTATCAAGTTCCATTCATTGGTGTGACAGTGCCCATCATGTGGTTCTACCTCCTCATGAATGTCGTCACTCAGTATCCTTTGCTCCCCTCTGCCCGCCGTATGCTCTTCTCTGTTATTTTGCCATAAGAAGGTTTGTTCTCCTAATGGTGCGGTGACATGCGTTTCGTTTCTGCCTGGATCTGTTCTGTGCTGCAGGAGACAGAAACGCCCCTCCAGTCTGGGCTTTCGGGGAAGGCCAAAGAGATGGGAGAGCCTCAGGAGGGCAGCAAGCCACTGGGCGCCATGAGTGAACTGCTCTGGGTGGAGTGGAGAAATGAATGGGGAATTAAGTGTTAGTATGTGACATGGACGCTCCGTGATTTCCTGGAGTTTTCAGTAGTCTAGGATATCTCATAAGCTGCCACAGAATTCTGATGAAATTTCAAACTAATTGAAGCCTACTTTATTATTTTTTAATTTTATTAAACATTTATTTTACATTTATTTATTTTTGAGAGACAGAGACAGAGCATGAGTGGGCGAGGGGCAGAGAGAGAGGGAGACACAGAATCTGAAGCAGGCTCAAGGCTCTGAGCTGCCAGCACAGAGCCCAACATGGGGCTCGAACCCACAAACTGTGAGATCAAGACCTTAGCCAAAATTGGACGCTCAACCGACTGAGCCACCCAGGTGCCCCTAAAGCCTACTTTTTTAAACGGCTCTCTTGAACAACCTTAAGTACATTATAAAAATCGTTAAGTCTTTGAAACCATGAAACAGGGGGAGTCACTCTCATTCCTCTGAGGTCACCTCAGAGATTTTCCTGCAGAGTTCCTTTTTGGACGAGCAGGTAGGAGGGCTGGGGGACCAGGTTCTATAAAGTAGGTTTGTCGACCTTTCCTAAAAGTGTTAGCTTCTGTCACTATGCGGGAGGGGACCCTTGCTGGAAACTGTGAAGAATTCAGAACAAGAATTCATGCCGTCAGGCAGTTTCGAGTCAGGATCCACAAATGGATGGTAGGATATTCATTCTGCAGGCTGTTCTACTAAGGAAGAGCCTCAGAGCAGCTGTAACCCTCCCCGTGTTTTCTGGTTCCTAGAATATGAATATTCTAGAATATGCCAGAAGGTTCTCCCTGCTGTTCTCTTGGTAGTCTGCAGAAAACCACCTTAACCCACCACTCCAGGTACGTGTGCATCCGGGGCGTCTTCATTCTCACCACAGAATGCGCCTCCCTCACCGTCACCCTTGTTGTGACCCTCCGCAAGTTTGTCAGCCTCATCTTTTCCATCTTGTACTTCCAGAACCCTTTCACTCTGTGGCACTGGCTGGGTACCCTGTTTGTCTTCATTGGGACCCTAATGTACACAGAGGTGTGGAACAGCCTAGGGACCACAAAAAGCCAGCTTCAGAAGGAGGACAAGAAGAACTGAGGTCGGCCGGGAACAGAGAGACCAGTGTCAAAATGTGCCAGGGTCTGGTTTCGCTTTCGTTAATGCTGAAGTATTGAACCAACCACGTACCAGTGAATCCTCAGAACGAGGGACTTGGCAGATTTCTTATGGCTCTCCCGACCAACGTTTGTGGACTCCGGATGGAGATCCCGCAACCCCGAAATAGAAATCAGGACAGTTCTCTGCTATTGAACAGCCGGTTGGTTTGTTATTTGTTTACCAGAATATTGGGTACTGCTACTTGTTCATTGACTTTGGAGTCCCAGAGTTACTGGTTTTCTATCCGTGGTCTCAGGCAAGATTATGTCCTGTCGCCATTCCGATGATTCTCTGCCGTACAGTCATTACAATCCTGTGGCCTCGTCCCTTTTTTTCTGTCACCCTCCCCCACCCCCCGCCCCCGCCCCAGCAGCACTTAGAGCCAGTCGGGCGCTCCAGGGATCGACTGAGTGGCCGGGTGAACGGAGACACCAGGGACATTGGCCTGGGAAGGAAGCAGTGTCCCTGAGCGCGGAGCCCTGGTACCGTGGAGCGGGACTCCGGGGAATCCTCCCCCACAGCTTGTTTTGTCTATGCGAAGTCTTTTACTTTCTGTGCTTCAGACCTGCAGCATCCTTCTATGGCACACAGTTAATAAGGAAACGTTGTGAATGAACTGGGAGAGACGTTCTCCCTCAGCCTTCTACGGGAGGCCTGTTAGCGCAGAGAGGCGATGGCGGCGCCAGGGTGGCGGGGAGCAGCTGGCCCCAGCTGGCCCCGGTCAGCTCCCACAGAGCCGCAGCTCCCCTCCGGGCAGAGCCGGGGACCCTCAGTGACACGCTTCTTCACCAGAGAGGGGCAGCCCTGCCGGTCCATCTGCTGGAGGCCTGGTCGTCAGGCTAAAGAGTAGATTACTATGTGGCGGGTATGGGTGTGGCGTATAAATCAGGTCAAATCATGACTAAAATGAATCTTTTTTGTTTTCCTCTGAGATATCTTAATGCTCTTGATGGGTGTTTGTAGTTCGGAGGTGTTGTTTTCCTCCCTGGGATAATTCTGAGAGAGAGGAACGGTGTGAATGTAACGTGTGTAGGGGTGTGTGCGCACTCCTGTGGTTTGCGTGATAATAGAGGAGAGCATGAAAGCGTGATCTTTGATTTCCTTGTTCTTCCCTCAGCCCCAGACCTCGGTTAACCTCACACAAGCTCTTCTCCTCTGTGCGCACAAAGGCCTTTCATTTTTTTTCTGGGCGCAGATTGTGTTCCTAGCTCGCGATGCGGCTCTCCGGCCCCCATGGCCTCACCCCGTGGCGTGGCGTCTTTCCTTCTCTGTCTGCAGCTGTTCCGAGGGGGCCCGAGATGAGTGTCCTAGCACCTCTGGGTCGCTCTGGGGAAGTAACTTAAGCTGCCTCGCTCATCCCTTACGATGTGGATATTGTTTCTCCCTCTAAGTCACAGGGTTTTCAGACTGACTTGTTGTTCTGGACCTGGACAACTTTCCCGGGCTGGTAATGGTTTATTCCAAAAGGTGGTGAATTTGGTATGAACCTATTCATAGACTCAAAAGGCATTTTCTTTGAAATACATACAGTTCCTTAGACTAATGGTGCTATAAATAGCATGTGTTAAATAAAAGCTACTTTTGTAAAAAAAAAAAAAAATCACTTAATAGAGGAAGAATCTGCCCCTGGGGGCTATTGGATTGCTTTGTGTCTGGAGTCTTAACAGGCTGGACCCTTACATAACTTAGTTCATTCTTTCTATGTTGATGGAAGTTTTTAGTAATCAAAATGTATTGGGGAACCCAGAGAGCATTTAACTGGGTCTGTTAGGTTTTAGATTCTGGCTTTAGAGAGTATATGTTCCTGTCAGTCGGAACACCTCTGCTGATTTTATTAACAAGAGGTTATAAATGGACAGATTAGGGCACTCACACAATAAAACAGAACACATATAATAACAGAATGTCTGAAATGCCCTGTGAGTTGGTTTTCCTGTCTCGTGGCTGGGCTGTAAAAAATGTCTAGCGGACACTAGTTAATACTTTCATTAGAAACTTTTCTTGGACCATTACCGTTAGATAACTGGCTTTTCAGTTCAGCTTGAAATTAACTTGTTAATATTAAAGGGGCAGATTAACCATCTTCTAGAAAACCAGACCAGTGTAACTGGAGGAGAAAGGTCTATTAAATGCCTCTCTTCTTTCTCTGGGTCAAGACTATGTAACTTTCTACCCACAGATAGTTTGTTTACAAAAGAGAGGGGTGTTTAAAACATCCAAAACTCTGTCAGAGCAAAGATCAAAAAGGATGACACTAGTGAGAAAGTATAGTGAGTGTGTGTGTGTGTGTGTGTGTGTGTGTGTAGACACATACCATGTACCCATTTAACATCTCGACTGGTATCATCAAGTAACAGGAGAAAATGGTAGCTATTTGAATTAATGTAGTGTCTACGTAGCCTTTATCACAATTCTGTTGTCACATTATCAGTGCTGTCTTTTTCATTTTTTATTAATTTATTTTTGATCCTTTATCTTTTCATCCAACAAGAACAACCATTAATGCACTTGGTAAGTTTCTATCCAGTTTTAAAGTATTTAGACATAATCTCATTTCCTCCCTCTTCTTCGTGCCCAGTTATCCAAAATGAAATGCTACAGTACTGTATTCTTCTGGGAAGATTAACTGACATTTTTAAAGGATTCTCATATCTTGGGGTCATTTCTTGAGCACTTTTTCTCCCTTCTGCCCTATTTTTCACTCCTCGGCACTGCCTCCAGTTTCTTCACTGCAGCCTCTGTTCACTCGTCTCGTTTTCTACAGTCTCGTATCTGTTTATGCCTCTATTCTTTGGGGGCCTCTGATGTTTTTGTGGGTTTTTACAAGGTGTTAATATCTGTGTAACATGTATTTGGTTATACATCGTTGGCAGCATTGACACTTGGAGGGTGAAAATATACAGCCCCTAAGTCTGAACATAAGGGTTAATGTAAAAATGTTTATATATTTTGTTACCTCAAACTGGGGCTGAGACTCTTAACTACCATTCCCTTCTATGTTTGGAAAGTAATTTTGCTTGCGCTTTTTACCCCACCTTGAGCTGACATTATTCAACGGTGCCAAATGCATATGGGGAGGGGAGGTGGAACACCTCAGGAGTTACAGCCCTTGAGCTGGCTGTGGGCCAGTGGGTATGGTAGAGGAGGAAGAAATTTTCCTCTGTCCAAGGTTCTTCCAGCTGGACTAGAAATTAAATTTACATAAGACAGGAGAAAACTCAGTTTTATTTTGTGCACACAGTACTGGTAAAAAAGACCCAAACAAAAGACCAAAGCAGGCATTTAAAATCTACATACATTTTAGACAGTAACTGTCAGAAATTGAGAGGAAAAACAATGGGTGTTT
>NC_043701.1:18253623-18262939 GCF_006229205.1 Suricata suricatta
TATCTGCGTATTGAGCAGTTCCTCCGGGAGCGCCGAGGGCTGACTAGACCGCGTCTGCACAACAGAGGTTGGAGGGAACACACAGCAGCAAAAGAGACATGATGACAAGTGGGAACCTCCATCCCTACCTGTGAGCTGCAGTGGGGATGGAGAAAATTGAGGGGCTGGGAGCAGATTTACCTGCTTTGAGATACGGATAAAAAGCCATGGTTTAAAAGCAACTATAATACAAGGGAACTAGCTCTCCACCAGGCAGTAGGGGGCCTGCTACTGTTCACACTCCTCCATTTTGGTAGTGTGGACAGGGCCAGGCTCCTGGCTCCCGGGTGGCCTGCTGCTTCACCGGGCCCTGGCCCTCAGCACACACTGGGTAGACCTGGACAGTACTGACTACAGCTCAAGGTGACACAGGGGCAGGACATCCTGGGAGAACCGGAGGACTGCTGGGGCACCCCTTGCTGGCACTGCTGTGGGAGTGCCCGCTGCAGAGCCCTGGCACCCACGTCCACACCTGCTACAGCTACAGCCGACCTGAACGGCCAGGCACATAGTGTGTACTGGATATCCTCATACAAGGCAATTTCTTCAAGTTGAGAAGAGAAGTAGCTCTTCTGCCTAATTCATAGAAATAAACAAAATGAGGAATGTGCTCTAAATGAAAGCACAGAACTTCAGAAAAAGAACTAAATGAAATTGGAGATATCTGACTAGAGAATGGCTCAATGGACTAGACAGAAGAATGGATGAACTCAGTGAGAACTTCAACAAAGAGAAAATATAAAGAACCAATCAGAATGGAAAAATAAAAATACAGTAACAAATGAAAAATATACTAGAGGGAATCAGTAGCAAGTTAGAAAATGTAGGAGAATGGATCAGTGACCTAGAAGACAGAATAATGGAAGGCACCCAACTTGAACCACAAAAAATAAATAAATAAATAATTGAAGTTAGGTAAAGGGATATGTGGAACAACATCAAGCATACTAATAGTCACATTATTGGGTCCCCAGAAAAAGGAGAAAGTGTCAGGACACTTACCTAACCTGGGGATGGAAACAGACATCCATATCCAAGGGGCACAGAGAGCCCCAAACAAGATGAGCCCAAGGAAGTATACAATAAGATCCATAACTAAAATGTCAAAGATTCTAGATAGAGAATCTTAAAAGGAGTCAGAGAAACACCCCCCCCCCCCAATAAGGCTATCTGATTTTTTTCAGCAGAAAATTTGCTGGCCAGAAGGATTACATCCTGATACATCCAAAGTGCTGAAAAGAAAAAAACCTACAACCAAGAGTACTCTAGCTGGCAAGACTGCCATTCAGAATTGAAGGCGAGATTAAGTGTAAAAGACAAGACCATAATTAGAAGAAAATTATGAAAGGGAAAACATTTCACAAGTAAAAGCAAATATAGAGTAATAGTATATCAATTACTTATAAAGCTAGTAAGATTAAAATACAAAAGTTGTAAAATCAATTATATCTTGTAGTTAAATTATATCTAAATAGGGACTCAAAAGATGTAAAATATGACAATATATACGTAAAACATGGAGGGGGTGTAAAACAAGTTCTTTTAGAATATGTTTGAACCTAAGCAACAATCAACTTAATACAGACTTAGATACTTAGGATGTTATATATGAGCCTTATGGTGACCACAAACCGATATCTATAATAGATACACAAAAAAATAGAAAGGAAGCCAAGCATAACACTAAAGAAAGTCATCAGTCACAAGGGAAGAGAAGAACTACACCCAAAGAACAATGAACAAAATGGCAATAAGTGCTTACTCGTTAATAATTATCTTAAATATAAATGCTCCAACCAAAGACACAGGATGACAGAATGGATAAAACAACCAGACCCATCTAGATGCTGCCTAGAAGAGACTTAATTCAGACCACTTACAGACTGAAAGGGAAGGGATGGAAAAAGATATTCCATGCAAATGAAAAGAAAAAAAAAAGGGATAGCAATATTTAGACAAAACAGACTTTAAAACAAAGACTGTAACAAGGACAGGCATTATATAATGATAAAGGGATGAATCCAATAAGAGGGTATGACATTTATAACTATTCACCCACCATGGGAGCACCTAAATACATAAAGCAAATATTAACAGACATAGTAGGGAAGAAATTGACAGTAATAAGAGTAGGGAACTTCAATATCCCAATTACATCAATAGATCATCCAGACAAAATCAATCAGGAAAGGGGGCTTTGAATGACCCATTAGACCAGATGGATTTTACACAAATGTACAGAATATTCCATCCAAAAACAACAGAATACACATTTTAAGTACACAAAGAGCATTCTCCAGAATAGATCATGCTAGACTACCAAACGTCTCAATACATTTAAGAAGACTGAAATCATATCAAGCAACTTCTGATTGAAACACTATGAAACTAGAAATTACAAGAATGGCAAAAAAACAAGCACATGGAGCCTAAAAATGTTCCTAACAAACCAGTGGGTCAGTGAAGAAATCAAAATTGAAATTAAGAAATGGAGACAAAATGAACAAACAATCCAAAATCTTTAGGACACAGTGAAAGCACTTCTAAGAGGAAAGTTTAGCATTAGAGTCTTACCTCAAGAAATAAGAAAAATTTCAAATTAATAATCTAGCCTAACACCTGAAGGAACTAGAAAAAGAACATTGACAAAGCCCAAAATTGGTAGAATGAAGGAAATAATAAAGGTCATAGTGAAAATGAAAGTGAAATTGGGACTAAAAAGATAAAAAAGATCAAGGAAACCAAAAGATGGTTTGAAAAGATAAAGACTGAATAACAGAAATGAAGAAGTAACAAATGACATCACAAAATTAAAAGGATTATAAGAGGCTGCAAAAAAATCTATGCCAACAAATTGGACAATTTAGAAGAAATGGATAAATTCCTAGAAGTATACAGTCTTCTAGTAGTCAATCAGAATAAATAGAAAATCTGAACAGACTGCTTACTAGTCATGAAATTGAATGGGTCATCAAAAAATTCTCAAAAATCCAGAAACTGATGGCTTCCCAGATGAATTCTGCCAAACATTTAAAGAAGAGTTAATACCAGTTCTCCTCAAACTAATACAAAAAAAAATAGAAGAAAGAAGCCTTCCAAATTTATTTTACAAGGCCAGCACTACCCTGATACCATCAGGAAAATATCCCTGATACACATACATTCAGAAATCCTCAACAAAAGGGGCACCTGATGGCTCAGTCAGTTGAGTGTCCAACTCGGTTTTGGCTCACAGCATGATCCCAGGGTTGTGGGATTGAGTTCCACATCAGGCTTCATGCTGAGCATGGAGCCTGCCTAAGATTTTCTCTGCCCCTTTCCCCAGCTTGCATGCTCTTGCTCTCTAAAAAACATACAAAAAAAGCCTCAACAATTTGAGGTTAACAAACCAAATTCAACAGTACATTAAGAGAATCACTCAGGATCAACTGGAATTTATTCCAGGATGCAAGTATGGTTCAATATCTGCAAATCAGTCAATGTGATATATGATATCAACAAAATGAAGACTAAAAACCTTATGAGAGTCTCAAGGGATTGGGGGGAGGGGAGTATTTGACAAGATTTAACAAAGTGGGTTTAGAGGAAACCTGCCTCAAAATAACAAAAGCCATTATGACAGACACATAGCTAACATTATACACACAGTGTTGAGGCACCCAGCTGGCTCAGTTGGTCAAGGATCTGATTTCAGGTCATGATCCCTCAGTTTGTGAGTTCAAGCCCACATTGGGCTGTCAGCTGTCAGCACAGAGCCTGGTTTGGATCCTCTGACACCCCTACCCCTTCTCTCAAAAGTAAAATAACATAAAAAAATAATGAAGAGCTTTCAGCTAACAGCTTTTCCTTTAAGGTCAGGAACAAGACAAGGGTGACTAATCACTTTTACTCAACATAGTACTGAAAGTCCTAGCCATAGCAATCAGACAAGAAAAGGAAATAAAAGGCATCCAAATTGGTAAGGAAGAAGTAAAACTTTAACTGTTTATAGATGACACAGTACTATATATAGAAAACATGGGGGCACCTGGGTGCACAGTCAGTTAAGTGTTCGACTCTTGATTTTGGCTCAAGTCATGATCTCTTGGTTTGTGAGACTGAGACCTGCATCGGGCTCTGTGCTGAGAGTGTGCAGCCTGCTTGGGATTCTCTTTCTCCCTCTCTCTGCCCCTCCCCTGCTTGTGCTATCGCTCACGCACACGCTGTCTCTCTCTCTCTCAAAATAAACTTTAAAAAGGACTCCATCGATTCATTTCTGTACACTAATAGTGAAATAGAGAAATTAAAACATTCCCATTTACAATTGTATCAGGAGTGAAGTACCTAGGAATAAACTAATCCGAGGAGGTGAAAGATTTGTACTCTGAAAACTATAAAATATTGATGAAAATATTAAAGATACTACAAACATGGAAAGATATCCCATGCTCATGCGATGGAAGAACCAGTATTGTTAAAATGTCCATACCACCCATAACAATATACTGACTTAATGCAATCTTTATCAAAATGCCAATAGCATTTTTCACAAAACTAGAACAAATAGTAAAATTTGTATGGATCCCCCTAGGACGCTGAATAGCCAAAGCAGTCTTGAGGAAGAACAACAAAGTTAGAGGCATCACAATCCTAGGTTTTGATATATACTACAAAGCTGCAGTAATCAAAGCAGTATGATACGGACACAAAAATAAACCTGTAGATCACTGGAACACAGTAGAGAGCCCAGAAATACCCCGATGCTAATACGGTACGTTAACTCACAACAGAGGAGGCAAAGATGTACAATGGGAAAATGACAGTCCATTCAATAAATGGCGCTGGGAAAACTGGACAGCTACATGCAAGAGAACAAAACGGAACCACTTTCTTAGGCCACACACAAAAATAAACTCAAAATGGCTCGAAGACTTAATTGTGAGACCAGAAATAGGTAAACTCCTTAAACCATAGGCATTAATCTCTTGGATGTTGCCCTTACCAACATTTTCCTTCAAGCAAGGGAAACAAAAGCAAAATTAAACTATTGGACTACAACAAAATAAAAAGCTTTTGTACAGTCAAGGAAATCATCGATATAGACATCGACATGTTTATATTGAATGGGAAAAGGTATTTTCAACTGATACAACTGATTAAGGATTAATATACAAAATATGTAAATAGCTTATTATTCTACTTTACATTTCCCCCAAAATAATCTGATTAAGAAATGGGCAGAGAACTCAAAGTGACATTTTTTCCAAACTAGACATCCAGATGGCCGACACATGAAAGGATGCTCAACATCACTCATCATCAGGGAAATGCAAATCAAAACTGCAAGGAGACATCATCTCACCCCTGCCAGCATGGCTGTAATCAAAAAGACAAGAAATAACAAGTGTTGGTGAGGATGTGGAGAAAACGGAGCCTTTGAACACTGTTGTTGTGAATGCAAATGGGTGCAGCCACTGTAGAAAACAGAATGGAGCTTCCTCATGTTTGGTAGTTCCTTTTTATGATGACACAAAAGATACAAAGGAAAATAGTGAAGTAAAATAGTCTCTTAGAGGAAATGGATCAGTAAAACCAAGAGTACCCCACCAAGAGTAGCTAAGCCCAAGGAACCAGTTCCATAATATTTTCTCCTGCTAATCTAAATTTAGAAAAAGGGGGCACCTCGGTGGCTCAGTCATTTAAGCATCTGACTTCGGTTCAGGTCACATCTCACAGTTTATGGGTTCGAGCCCTGTGTCAGGCTTTGTGGTGACAAGTCAGAGTCTGGAGCCTGCTTCTGATTCTGTCTCCCTCTCTCTGCCCCTTCCCCGCTCATGCTCGGTCTGTCTCTCTCTCTCTCTCTCTCTCTCTCTCTCTCTCTCAAAAAATAAACAAACATTTAAAAATTTAGAAAGAGAAATAAAGATCCTCACCATTCTCGCTTCGTCAGTTGCTGTAGACAGATTCTGGGAGGCTGATGTGATAAGAAGTCTTACCTTCTGCCAGCTGTGTGTTAGATGTCCCAAGATCTCAAAGCCGCAGAATCTCCACAGCAAGGACCCAGTGAATGTCTCTCCTGCCAACTCTGCCAGTGGAAGAGGAGTAAGACATTTTCTTCTGTCCAAGAGTCTTCTAGCTGGACCAAGAATGAAATTCATATGAGACAGATTAAAAGGAGAACCACCACCTTTTATTTTGTGCAGAGACCCACTAATCAAACGGAGACCTTTAACAAGGCAGGCTGTTTTTATACATTTCAGACAAAGAATAAATCTGTGAGAAATTGACAGGTTAAAGAAAACATATCTGAGAGTCTTTGTATGGAATTCTAAGTGGAATTTGGGCTAAAGATTAGTCAAAAAGTAAAAAGGTTTATTTACAGCTTTCTTTTTGTGCCTATCTCTGGAGATAAGGATGTCTTTAAAAAGACGTTCTTAGTCCAGGGAGGGTACTTCTCAAATGGGAGATTTATTTTCTGCTTTCAGGAGGACTGAGGAGTGTCTGAGTGTCCTTGCACTGACTGTTTACCAAGTAGCTTCAATTCGAGGTGATTAGTATACCATTGCGGCTGGGACATTATGGGTGGCCTGCCCTTGGCCCCTGCAGAGGATCCTGACAAAGACTTGAGCAGATGCACAAATACACATTGAGAAGGTCCTGATCATAAAGATCGGAAATCAAGATCCTACACTTGTGGTTTCTTTTTGGCTTGCAGTAAATAGAATTGTGACTATTTCTGCCCTTAGATAAACAAAGTGTTTTGATCTCAATTGCTTTATTCTGAAAATATGAGAGCTTATCTGTGACAGTACATTCTTAGGTTGAAACAACTGTAAATGTGGATCAAATCTCTTAGTATATTATTATGATTGAAGTGACATTCTAAAATGAGTATAAACAAGGGGCACCTGGCTGTCCCAGAGAAGCATGTGACTCTTGATCTCAGGGTTATGGGTTCGAGCCCGATGTTGAGTGTAGAGATTACTTAAAAATCTTTTAAAAATCTGGGTGCCGGGGTGGCTCAGTCAGTTAAGTGCCGACTTCTGCTCAGGGCATGACCTCATGGTTTGTGAGTTCAAGTCCTGCATCAGAGCTGCTTTGGATCTTATGTCTCCCTCTCTCTCTGCCCCTGCCCTGCTCACTGGCACTCTCTCTCAAAATTAACATTAAAAAAAATTTTTTTAATAAAACCTTTAAGACAAAACGATTACAAACAATATTTGTAAGTAAAAATTAATGCTAAGCGTTGGAAAGATATTCAGTACATAGCAAGCTAGGGTGGAGGCTTTGTAGTGGGCTCTTTCTAGCAGCTTCCTGCCAATAGACACTGCAGAGAAGGGAGGAGCCAGGGGTCACATCTTTTCCAGCTCTGTAGTGCCAGTGCCAGCCCAGTGTCTGACTTGCATCCAGAAAATAAATTAATGCTTGCCAAGATCTCTTATTCCATCACATTTCTGAGAAACCATCTGTTGGTTGCTGATATGTGTTCCTACTCTTCATTAGCTGGTTGGCAAGAAAGCAAATAAGAGGAAACCTTTCTAAGATTCATGTATAAGATTTCTAACATTTCTAAGAAGGAATGGAGGACAAACCCGAGGGCATGTTGATCGCCTGGTGGTGTCAGGGTGGGGAAGAGCACTCTGAATTTAGCACCTTGCGTCATTTGATGCTCAGGGCAAGGAGATGCCTCTCAGGGTAGCATTAAAGATCCTCAGGTTTTTGAAGTAGGCTGCCTGGGGTGAACCTTACTTCTTCAGAACCGGCATTGGCTGATGCCTGGAGCTCAGTGCCTATCTGCCCATCTTTTTTTTTTTTTTTTAATTTTTTTAACGTTTTATTTATTTTTGATACAGAGAGAAAGCATGAGAGGGGGAGGCTCAGAGAGAGAAGGAGACACAGAACCGGAAGCAGGCTCCAGGCTCTGAGCTAGCTGTCAGCACAGAGCCTGATGCAGGGCTTGAACCCACTAACGTGAGATCTGACCTGAGCCGAAGTCGGAGGCTCAACCGACTGAGCCACCCAGGCGCTCCTATCTGCCCATTCTCAGTACCATTCTAAGGCCCCTCCGCTGAGCTTTACCTACTTACATCGCTCACCATTCTACCAAATATCCTCAATTTGAACCAAGTGAGGCAGGCTGCAAGGGTACCAGAGATGGGGTGGGGGAGAAGCTTGGTCTACATGTAAAAGAAGATCCATACCTCTTAAGAAAAAAACATTGCAATAATTTGTTGGCCTACTGAATTATTTATGTCTTGCAAGAAGATGCCTGTGAACCAAAGGGATAAGGGTGGTTTCCCCCAGCACGATGGAAGTGTCTGTGGACCACTTGCAGTCACAGGTCATTTCTGTGCTAGTTACTCTCATCCAGAGAACAGCATCATCCTCCAAAAAAAAGGGAAGATTTCTAAAGTGAGATTTCTGGGGGCGCCTGGGTGGCTCAGTCGGTTAAGCCTCCGACTTCAGCTCAGGTCAGATCTCACGTTTGTGGGTTTGAGCCCCGCGTCGGGCTCTGTGCTGACAGCTAGCTCAGCCTGGAGCCTGCTTCCGGTTCTGTGTCTCCTCCTTTCTCTGCCTCTCCCCCGCTCATGCTCTTTCTCTGTATCAAAAATAAATAAAACATTTAAAAAAATTAAAAAAAAATAAAGTGAGATTTCTGAACAAATTACGTGGAGGAGGGGTGGGAAGGGACAGTGGGGATTTCATGTACCAGCCTCTTCCCTTCATTCCGTATCCTGCTTTCAGAACTGGGGGAGAAGAGGCTGTGTTCCAGGAGGGCATGCCGGAGGCCTAAAAGACTTTCGTTTGTATTCAGATTTTGAGCTTGTAAACATCAAACACTGGCTTCCAGCCTCGTGAGTTGAGAGTTATTTGTGCAGAGAGTGAAGGAGGAGAACGAAATTCTGTAGAATAAAATGTTTTGCCAAACAAACTGAATGGGTCTTTTTACCATGATTTCTTATAAAGAGCAATTTTCTGCCTTCTGAAACAGCTTCTCAGACACCTGGTTTTTATCTTGAATTGTACATTGTTCCTTAATAAAAGTGATACATTTCTTGCAGGTGTTTCCCATCACCATTACCTTTCAAGTGCTGTGAGCTGTTTCAGAAAGCTCTCCAATTCTGGCCTTGGATGATGTGTGCGGACACATTTTACCACAAATGATTGTGAGCAAGCTGTCTTCCTAATGCTTAGCAGCTGGACCAATCATAAACCACTTCTCAGGCCGCTGTCTGCTGCTGCTTTACAAGCGGAAGGAAGTTCAGCCTACGTGTGGGGCTCTTAGGGGCTCGCGGCA
>NC_043701.1:18263039-18264335 GCF_006229205.1 Suricata suricatta
GAGGCTCAACCGACTGAGCCACCCAGGCGCTCCTATCTGCCCATTCTCAGTACCATTCTAAGGCCCCTCCGCTGAGCTTTACCTACTTACATCGCTCACCATTCTACCAAATATCCTCAATTTGAACCAAGTGAGGCAGGCTGCAAGGGTACCAGAGATGGGGTGGGGGAGAAGCTTGGTCTACATGTAAAAGAAGACCCATACCTCTTAAGAAAAACACATTGCAATAATTTGTTGGCCTACTGAATTATTTATGTCTTGCAAGAAGATGCCTGTGAACCAAAGGGATAAGGGTGGTTTCCCCAGCACGATGGAAGTGTCTGTGGACCACTTGCAGTCACAGGTCATTTCTGTGCTAGTTACTCTCATCCAGAGAACGGCATCATCCTCCAAAAAAAGGGAAGATTTCTAAAGTGAGATTTCTGGGGGCGCCTGGGTGGCTCAGTCGGTTAAGCCTCCGACTTCAGCTCAGGTCAGATCTCATGTTTGTGGGCTCGAGCCCCGCGTCGGGCTCTGTGCTGACAGCTAGCTCAGAGCCTGGAGCCTGCTTCCGGTTCTGTGTCTCCTCCTTTCTCTGCCTCTCCCCCGCTCATGCTCTTTCTCTGTATCAAAAATAAATAAAACATTTAAAAAATTTAAAAAAAAGTGAGATTTCTGAACAAATTACGTGGAGGAGGGGTGGGAAGGGACAGTGGGGATTTCATGTACCAGCCTCTTCCCTTCATTCCGTATCCTGCTTTCAGAACTGGGGGAGAAGAGGCTGTGTTCCAGGAGGGCATGCTGGAGGCCTAAAAGACCTTCGTTTGTATTCAGATTTTGAGCTTGTAAACATCAAACACTGGCTTCCAGCCTCATGAGTTGAGAGTTATTTGTGCAGAGAGTGAAGGAGGAGAGCGAAATTCTGTAGAATAAAATGTTTTGCCAAACAAACTGAATGGGTCTTTTTACCATGATTTCTTATAAAGAGCAATTTTCTGCCTTCTGAAACAGCTTCTCAGACACCTGGTTTTTATCTTGAATTGTACATTGTTCCTTAATAAAAGTGATACATTTCTTGCAGGTGTTTCCCATCACCATTACCTTTCAAGTGCTGTGAGCTGTTTCAGAAAGCTCTCCAATTCTGGCCTTGGATGGTGTGTGCGGACACATTTTACCACAAATGATTGTGAGCAAGCTGTCTTCCTAATGCTTAGCAGCTGGACCAATCATAAACCACTTCTCAGGCCGCTGTCTGCTGCTGCTTTACAAGCGGAAGGAAGTTCAGCCTACGTGTGGGGCTCTTAGGGGCTCGCGGCA
>NC_043701.1:18264435-18265620 GCF_006229205.1 Suricata suricatta
TGTGTGCGGACACATTTTACCACAAATGATTGTGAGCAAGCTGTCTTCCTAATGCTTAGCAGCTGGACCAATCATAAACCACTTCTCAGGCCGCTGTCTGCTGCTGCTTTACAAGCGGAAGGAAGTTCAGCCTACGTGTGGGGCTCTTAGGGGCTCGCGGCAGTAAGGTGCTGTAGCAAATCTCTCCAACCCTCTGCTTTAATAGAAATACATTGATCTTTTGGTAATGTTGCAGTGGCCAGTTCTCTTTATCTCCAATCTGTTGCTTTTAAATAAATTTTAACGTGAAAGCAACTTTCCAAGCAGTTGGCCACATCTAACCTATTTTTAATGTTATTTAGTAGCCCCTAGATCCAGAGCACTAAAAGAAAAAACAAATGGGAGATTTTGCACTAAATATTATGATTAAAATCCATCCCATTAAGGGGTATCTGGGTGGCTCAATCAGTTAAGCATCCAACTTCAGCTCAGGTCATGATCTCGAGGTTCGTGGGTTCGAGCCCCTCATCAGGCGGTGTGCTGACAGCTCAGAGCCTGGAGCCTGCTTCCGATTGTGTGTCTCCCTCTCTCTGCCCCTCCTCTGTGTCTGTCTCTCTCTCAAAAATAAACATATACAAGAATTCATCTCTTTAAAAACCACCTCCAACTGTATCAGAAGGATGCCCAAGTCATACAGACAGAAGACGGTGAACTCCAAAATGTGTCCAACCACAAACCTCCAAAAAATAAAGAACCCTTTGGGAGATGAAATCGTGGTGAAGTTCAGCTCCTCAGCATTCTGTGTGTCTCACCCTGTGGCACAGTCTTCTACAAGGGGACTTGTGACCCCGGCGCCCCAGCAGAGGGCGATTGCGGTGAACACAGACGAGCTCAGCCTGCAGACTTCTCTCCTGAGGGCTCAAGCACATAGGAGGATGTCAGAAGAGATCACGTTTGTCCCTGTCTGCCATTCGGCATCCTAGCAACCATCATAAATGAGCACAGATCAATGAACGGAGTGTGTGCTAATGTCAACACGTCGTAAAAGAAAAAGGGAGCACATCTGGCTGATAGTCAAAGGTTTTTGGTGATGTTCTTTATCTGCAAATTAACTTAATAAAATCATCCCATCATTAAAATTAAGTTATGGTCATGTCTGATTGTTTCTTAATCAGCACTTCAAGAATTCAGCATCTGGCTTCATTA
>NC_043701.1:18265720-18266905 GCF_006229205.1 Suricata suricatta
TGTGTGCGGACACATTTTACCACAAATGATTGTGAGCAAGCTGTCTTCCTAATGCTTAGCAGCTGGACCAATCATAAACCACTTCTCAGGCCGCTGTCTGCTGCTGCTTTACAAGCGGAAGGAAGTTCAGCCTACGTGTGGGGCTCTTAGGGGCTCGCGGCAATAAGGTGCTGTAGCAAATCTCTCCAACCCTCTGCTTTAATAGAAATACATTGATCTTTTGGTAATGTTGCAGTGGCCAGTTCTCTTTATCTCCAATCTGTTGCTTTTAAATAAATTTTAACGTGAAAGCAACTTTCCAAGCAGTTGGCCACATCTAACCTATTTTTAATGTTATTTAGTAGCCCCTAGATCCAGAGCACTAAAAGAAAAAACAAATAGGAGATTTCGCACTAAATATTATGATTAAAATCCATCCCATTAAGGGGTATCTGGGTGGCTCAATCAGTTAAGCATCCAACTTCAGCTCAGGTCCTGATCTCGAGGTTCGTGGGTTCGAGCCCCTCATCAGGCGGTGTGCTGACAGCTCAGAGCCTGGAGCCTGCTTCCGATTGTGTGTCTCCCTCTCTCTGCCCCTCCTCTGTGTCTGTCTCTCTCTCAAAAATAAACATATACAAGAATTCATCTCTTTAAAAACCACCTCCAACTGTATCAGAAGGATGCCCAAGTCATACAGACAGAAGACGGTGAACTCCAAAATGTGTCCAACCACAAACCTCCAAAAAATAAAGAACCCTTTGGGAGATGAAATCGTGGTGAAGTTCAGCTCCTCAGCATTCTGTGTGTCTCACCCTGTGGCACAGTCTTCTACAAGGGGACTTGTGACCCCGGCGCCCCAGCAGAGGGCGATTGCGGTGAACACAGACGAGCTCAGCCTGCAGACTTCTCTCCTGAGGGCTCAAGCACATAGGAGGATGTCAGAAGAGATCCCCTTTGTCCCTGTCTGCCATTCGGCGTCCTAGCAACCATCATAAATGAGCACAGATTAATGAACGGAGTGAGTGCTAATGTCAACACGTCGTAAAAGAAAAAGGGAGCACATCTGGCTGATAGTCAAAGGTTTTTGGTGATGTTCTTTATCTGCAAATTAACTTAATAAAATCATCCCATCATTAAAATTAAGTTATGGTCATGTCTGATTGTTTCTTAATCAGCACTTCAAGAATTCAGCATCTGGCTTCATTA
>NC_043701.1:18267005-18287326 GCF_006229205.1 Suricata suricatta
TTTTTTTTTTTCCCCTTGACATGTTGGTTATCAAGTACTCAAACACCATACACCCTATCACCCCAGCGGTTGTGAGCATAAGGGGTTTGAATTTTAGACCACACACTACATTGTGGAAGCCATGTCACAAAGAAAAGATATAAAGAAATTGACTGAAAGAAATGATTCCCAGCCCCATTCCTGTAGGCCTGGTGGGTGTCTTATTCTCTATCTTAATTATGGCTCCTGTATCTCCTTGGGATTGAACAAAGATAGACCCAGGAGGTTGTGTGATGTCTAGAGAATGAGTTCTGATTTTCTGATTTCTCTTCATCCTTGGGTGTTGGGGTTCCCAAAACCCAGTGACCCTGCAGTTTCAGTGCCTGCTCTGGAAATGCTGTCTTCTTTTCCTCTTTGCTATTTCAGTTACTCTTCGTATTTCCCCAGGTCCAGATGCCTGGATTAGGAGAGGGCTTGGTTTAGAACCTTCTGTCCGTCTATCCGATATCCTAGCTTCCAAGAGAACTCTCGCCCTTACCGTCACCTCAATCACAGCAGGGGTGCAGCTAGTGCCCAGTGTGGTCCGGGGGCCCCTCGGCCTCTGCTGCTGCGTCCACTCTTGACTGTAGACCAGCCCTGAAGGAGCACTTCTCCTTCCCGAGTAGCTACAGGAGTTTTAGGAGATCTTTTCTGAGAGCCTTCGCATGTCTTTTGGACTTCCTCTTGGGGAAACTAGAATACAATTCCTACTTTCCCAAAGTCCTCTTCATCATTTCTGCCCGAAAGGACTTGTGATCTGTAACTGAAAAGCCCAGGAAGGCATGAAGAAGCAGACCCCACAACTACCACTGGGAGTCACACACTTTCCACACAGGATCAGATCTTAGTGGTGTGAAAGGAACTTCAGACTGGAGTCCGTACTGCTGAGAGAGCTATTTAAAATGGAGCCAGGAGGGGCCATTAAGGAAGCAGAGTTTATGCACATCCCCCCCTCCCCCCGAAAGAAAAGATAAACTTTAAAATACAGGTCATTGCCAAACCACAAACATCCTTGGGCACCAACGCAGACAATGCTGCCATGTCAAGAAATGAACTTTTTTCTTCTACCTAGAAACAGACTTTTTGCTTAGTGATAGCCCTTAGCAACCAACCATGTATAGATAAGAATAGCTTCAGCTTGTCAACACCAATTAGAATGCTTGACAAACAGTGTGACGTGGCTTTCCTGAACGTTTCCTCTTTGCCTTTAGAAGCCCGCCTCTTTGCTCTCTGCTTTGGAGCAGATTTTCAATTCCTGCTCGTCTGTGTCTCCCAAACTGCAATTCTCAGGACCCAAATAGACCCAAATTTAGTTTGCCTTCCAGTCTTGCTGCCTTTCTTGTTCAACAGCAGTCAATGGGTAATACGACAAAATCAGAACATTTCTTAATGAAAACATATGTCCCCAATCTCCAAATCATCCTTAAGTAGCCAAAATGCAATCACCATAGATAATTTATGGAAGACATTGCAGAGCTCAGCACACTTAGTGCCTCGTGTTTGACAATCTCCCACCAGAAATGAGTGGAAATATATCTATTTCCGATCAAAGATACACACATACTGCATGTTGAGTTCATTTCACACAACTAAGGCATAAATCCCATAAATACACTTTGTCGTGACAGCCTGCAGGCATTCGAAGGCTGGTGAAAAGTATGTTATGTGCCTCTGTGCCTCTGCCATTTCCAGGACCCAGAATGCCTGGGTAGATGTGGCTGGCATGGCCCGCCAACCACCTGTCTGCAAGCAGAAATATATGATGAACCATGATCAATGACGGATTAAGGATTCCTATTGTTTTTAAGTGCATTGTTCTAATTAATTGTTGAGCACCATAATTTACAAGTGCAGTGCTAAACGAAAGATACAAGCTGTTAAAAACTTGGTACTAAGTTTAAGGTGTTTGTAGTCTAATGTGGTAATCATGCTTATTGATGATTCTCACCACCTAAGACAACTACTGAAAAATATTGGTATATTTCTTTCCAGTTTTCTCTATGCCTGCATATCATCTACCAAAATTAGGAACATCCCACATATGCAGTTCTGTGTTCTGTGTTATTTCTGAACACTGTTTTGTATGCATTTCTTGTATATTTTTTGAAAACATGAGTTTTAATGACATCATGACATTTTATTATGTGAATGTCCCATAACTATTTGAACAAACTCATTGTTGTTGAACATTTCACAATTATGTTCCAGACTGATCTATAGGGACTGTATAAACATCCTTGTATGTAAATCTGCCTGCATTAATCAGAGTTCTTTCTTAGAATGCAGGCCTTGAAGCAGATGTATTGGTTCACAGCCTATGAACACTTTTAGATTCTTAAAGATAAATGGCCACATTTTCGTGGATGTAGACTTCACAGAGTTAATTAGGCAGGTACTTTATAAGCCAGCTATTATGTGCCAGCAATGGTGCTGCAGCGTGAGGAATACATTGGAAAGCAAAATCAACAGGGTCTCTCTCCTTAGAAAATTTATAAGTCACGGAAAGAGAGCGTAGATCTAACCTGAGAATTGAAAACAAGAATCTTTGTAGATTCCATGTTAAATTTCACGCAGAATTAAGAGCTTGGTGAAAGGAAAAATAAGAACAAAATGAAAACCTTGACTCTTAGAATACCACTTATGCAAATGATTCTAACAAATGTTATTAAAATTTGCTAAGCATTATACAGCTGTCAAATTGCCCATAAATTATGCAATTACCTATAAATTATGTGTTCAGTTAGTAAGGTTTCAGAGGAGTATTAGAAATTGGTTTAATTCCTAATGGTACTCAGCGGGAGAAATAAAAAAAATAATTATTTTACTTCCACAATTTAAAAATGAAAATGAATAACTCACATGTCAAAAAAAGTCTAGTTTTCCAAAAAGTTATCTAGGAAAAACTGCCAAAAATGCTAGGAATGGGAAAATTTAAGAGGCAGAATCGACTGGGAATTTCTGTATAATGTGATGGGTTGAGCTAACATGGATTAGTCCCCCTCTTATTCCAAACCCATAGATATTTTGGGGAGCAGTAACAAGGGAGGGAGGGAGGAAAGAAGAAAGGAGAAAAAATAGGGTAGAAATGAGGAGACCATGTTTGTAATATATATGACTGATAATGGATTAATATCCAGTATTAATAAAGAACTCTTGAAGTCAGGAAAATACAAACATCTGAATTGAAGAACAGATGACATGAACAGTATTTCACAGAATAAAACCCACCCACTGGCCCCCAGACATGATAGGATGCTCAATCTCATCCCTAATTAGGATAATGCATCCTAAGAGCAGAGTGATATATCATGTTGCATTCATCAGACTGATATTGAAAAGTCAGAAAATAGCCAGTGTAGACAAGGAGTATATCAACAGAGACTGCAAATTGGTACAGCTGACTTGGAAGATAATGTGGTGTTCTCTTTTAAAGCTGAAAACGTGTCTATACTGGGACCAGAAATCATTCCTGGCTACACCTTTAAACAGAATACCTTTCCCTGCCTTTAATGTTTTTATTTTTCTTTCTTTTATCTGGCTTTCTGAATCATATATTGATTGAGTTTTTAAGAATCTTCCCCAATTATAAGCAAACAGAGTTCTTATTTAGGTTAAATTAGTGGCCCAAGCAAAACCTTTATTTAGCAAAACTCACAGACCAAGAATTTTGCCACAATTTACAAGGACTGCAATTTCAGGAAATATTAGATTGGATCTCTACACCTAATCTCGACGATCCAGTAAATAAAGAACTTACATATTCCACAGTGGCAATTGAGGTTATTTCTGACTTTGCATTTGGTAGGAATCACTATTTCTTATAGGAATTAGAGAATTAGAGGTATGCATTCGGATAACAGAATTTTCAAGAGAACCCTATAAACTAGGGTGAAATTAGATTTAGGGCTTTAATGCCTCAGATTCTAATTTAACATGCTGTGGAATTCAGCTCATCAAACTGCTGAACTAATCTCTCATGCCAACAACTGCTTGGCTTAATAAAAAACCGAGAGCTTTTCACATGTTAATAAATAAGAGAAAATATAAAATCAGAGACCTTTCTCCTCCTTAAGTGCAAGCAGGTGGGACATGACCTTGGCTGAGACTCTGTGATTTGATGGAGGCATTCTAATTAGTGGATCAAATTACTCTCATTTTTCATAGTTCTTGTTTGACAAAACTTGCTGTGTGTGTGTGTGTGTGTGTGTGTGTGTGTGTGTGTGTGTGTTTAAAGCAGTTGATACACCATAGATTCTGTCTGGTGCCAGGCTGATTATTATACTGGGGAGTTGTTCTTGATGTGTCAATTTCATCATCTTTGTAAACAACTTCATTATCAACATACTCTGGGATTGGGGTCTTTTCATTAATCAGACACTTCAGGTTTTTACACATGACCACTTTTCAAAAAAGCCTGGGGGCACCTGGGTGGCTCAGTTGGTTGGGCATCCGGCTTCGGCTCAGGTCATGATCTCAAGATTGTGGGTTCGGGCCCCGTGTCGGGCTCTGTGCTGACAGCTAACTCAGAGCCTGGAGCCTGTCTTCAGATTCTGTGTCTCCCTCCCTCTCTGACCCTCCCCTGCTCGTGCTGTCTCTCTCTGTCTCTCAAAAATAAATAAGAAACATTAAAAAAAAAAAAAAGCCTGAAAACAAAACCATAAAACGCCTATGCATTTGGAGATCAAAGCAACATATATTCAAATATGCAGTGTCTCACCAACACCATTATGAGATGTTTAACAGGACTGGGTAGAAGAGGGTATAGACCCTTTGATTCATGTCCAGCCAGGGAATTTTATCCTGCCGACTATGCCAACTGTGGAGGAGGAAGAATTTCCTCTGCCCTTCAAGGTTCTTCCAGCTGGGCTAAGCATCCGATTGACATAAGCCTGACAGATGAAAGAAAATCAAATTAAGTTCCTATGTACAGGGAATCCACACGGACATGAGATTCCAAAGGCAGTCAGCCAGAATGAGGTATATGTGTCATTCTGAACTAAGGAGAAGGGGCAGAGGTCTGGGACTTTAAAGGGAAGGAATATAATACATACACTGGAAGATGAAAAAGAATAAATGTTTGAAAACACATGTGCTGGGACACAGAAGACTTTGACCAAACAGGCCTTGCTAGGTTCCTCCCTGTCCGCCCTACCTAGTTTTATATCATAATGTAGTTATCTATGGTAATGGCTTTCTTCCTTGGGCAGGTCCTTTTTTTTTTTTTTTATGTTTATCTTAGAGATTAGAGGGAGCAGGGGAGAGGCAGAGAGAGAGGGAGACATGAAATCCAAAGCAGGCTCCAGGCTATGACCTGTCAGGGCAGAGCCCCGTGTGGGGCTGGATCCCGTGAACTGTGACGTCATGACCTGAGCCAAAGTCAATGCTTAACCAACTGAGCCCCCCAGGCGGCCCAGAGCAGGTCCTTTACTGATGTTATTTTTAGGCAGTTGAGGGAGCAGTAAAGAGCTTTTGTTGAATCTGCTGGGTTTTGATTGTTTTTGACTCAAAAATAATCTTCATGCCAAAGGGGCCCATCTTGCGGCAGCCTTTCCTTGGCCCTGACAGGAGCCAGGTCATTTTCTAGGTGCCCTCATGCTGCTTCTCCCTGACCAGGGACTCTGCGTGGCCCCTGCCCTGTGAGAGAGCCTGATGACCACAGAGTTGTTGCTACTTGCTGACTTCCAGTGCCCTGCTTTTTATTTTTCCCCCATTCTCTTTTAGTTTTTGGCTTATCCTACCAAGGAGAAAAATATGAGATATGTATATATGTATATATATATATATATATACACACACACATATATATAAAATATAAATACATGTGTGTATATTATGTACCAAGATATGTATTATTTTAGTAACTTTTTCTGGATCTATTTTTACTGTTTTGTTTTCTATTTATATTCTTATCCTGTTTTACAACTTATTTAATCCTTGGGTACTTTGTCTTTTAATATTTATCGTGACATGTCCTAATGTAACACTTTAAAAACACTTATTTTGAAATTTAAAACTTTTTCTTTTAGTATTTCAAATGCTTTTCACTTAACAAGTCCAATGTGAAAATTTGTCTACTATGGTATTTCTCATTTATTCTTTTCTTTTCAATGTGTTTTTCTTACTTCCAATTTCCTCGTTTTGAAATTCCTGTTCTTAAACTTTTAAGTACCTCACGAATTCTATTTTTATCCTTCTATATTTCAATTATTATATTTAAATATATTAAAGTAATATTAAATTAATTCGATATTAAAATATTTCTCACATTGTATGAATGGAAATGGAAAAACTGACCCCACATAACCCACATGTAGAGTGATCATTTAAATTAGTACCTATACTAGGATGCTTTTGGTGGGACAATAGGCATAAAATGAGACAGTCCCAAGCTACCCGAGACACTTGATCACTCAGCCCAGGAGGGAAATTCTAGGTCTTCCCCTCCCCCAGCACTCCCCAGCACCATGAAACAGAAGAATACTTCTAGTTTGCCATAATAGATCCTCCTTCTCTTCCAAACTGTCTTGCCAAAAATACTTATAGAAGTTGGGGCGCCTGGGTGGCTCAGTAGGTTAAGGGTCCCACTTCAGCTCAGGTCATGATTTCACGGTTTGTGGGTTCAAGCCCTGCATCAGGTTCTGTGCTGACAGCTCAGAGCCTGGAGCCTGTTTCAGATTCTGCGTCTCCTTCTCTCTCTGCCCCTTCCCCACTCCTGCTCTGTCTCTGTCTCAAAAATAAACAACTATAAAAAAAATTTTTTTAAAAAAAGAAGTAAAAATCGCTAGGGGTGTCTGGGTGGCTCAGTCAGTTAAGCAGCCCACTTTGGCTCAGATCATCATCTCACAGTTGGTGGGTTCGAGCCCCACATTGGGCTCTGTGCTGACAGCTCAGAGCCTAAAGCCTGCTTCAGATTCTGCGTCTCTCTCTCTCTCTCTCTGCACCTCCCCTGCTCACGCTGTGTCTTTCTCTCTCAAAAATAAATAGGGGCACCTGGGTGGCTCAGTCAGTTAAGCAGCTGACTTTGGCTAGGGTCACAATCTCACGGTTTGTGGGTTCGAGCCCTGCATCAGGCTCCGTGCTGAGGGTTCAGAGCCTGGAGCCTGCTTCAGAATCTGTGCCTCCTCTCTCTCTGACCCTCCCCTGCTCATGCTGTTTCTCTCTGTCTCAATAATAAATAAAATATTTAAAAAAAATAAACATTTTAAAAAAAGAAGTAAAAATCGCTATATTTATGGAGCATTTATCATTTGATAGACATTTTACGTGGACAGATCTGGAAGGAACAGGATATAAACTTCCCCTGAAGGTAGACATAGCCTCTTTCCAAACTGAGATTGTATAGCTATTCAGTCTGCCCTTCCCATGCAATGTGGGGTTTTGTGTGCTCCAACACGGTAGTCTCTGATATTCTTCCTGTTAGATTCGGGGCCAGCTTTGCCAACAATATGTTAACATACAAGAGGGAAAAATTAGAGGAAAAATCTACTGGCAATGAACTCTCAATAGTCCTGGCTGACCTGATGATGTACAAATATGTATATGGACACATATACACATAAATACATATACATAACCAGAGGGAAGTGGCACCGGAGGGGACCAAAACAGGCTGTGCACTTGCTCTTTGCCTTCCTCTAATCACATATTCTATGTTTATTTTGTGGTTTGACCACTCTTCATTGTTGACAAAAGGAGTTTCCTGGTACTTGCAATTCCTTCCCTTCATTATGAGAGACTTTAAGAAGATGGACAACACACGAGTTAGCTGGTAGGACTTCTTTGTGAAGCGGGAGAGCTATGTTTATGAGCACCTTCTCTCACAGAATCCTAACTGGACAGCTGCAGTCCTCTTAGATGCCAAAATGTAGAGGGGTCCATTCTCCCTCCCCAAACAGACCTTGGCTGCTGCTACAGGAAGGCTGGTTTCTTATAATAATTATCACTACCATATTTTATTGAATCTAAGATGTTATAAATCATAATATGTAACATCATTTTATATTCCACCAAGAAAGAAAAATAATGCTGCCAGTTCAACAGTGGCATGCCATCAATTTTAAAATGTGCCTTATTTTAAAGATATTAAAATGCAAAAAATGTGCCTCTTAGAATCAATACTTTTTTTTCCTTCAATTTTCCACCACCTGATTATTAATTTTCTTCTAAGACCCACCACAGGGGACTGGGGACTTGAGGCTGGAGACATGCAGAGTTTTTGTACAATGGATTCATTAAATCCCTTTGCCTTGGCCCCATGCCACTCCCAGTTCTGTGAAGTGACATTTCCTCAGTTCCTCCATGACTGAGCCTAGCAGTTGAAGAAATGGAGTTAAGTAAATTGCCTAAGGTCAAGATGGCTTCACAGGTGAAAAGAAGAGTTAATACCTTTTCTTCTCAAATTATTCCAAAAAATAGAAAGAAAGGAAGCCTTCCAAATTCATTCTACAAGACCAGCCATACCCTGATACTGAAACCAGACAAAGGTACTACAAAAACAAAACAAAATAAAGACAACTGCAGGGCAGGATCTCTGAATATGATGCAAAAATCCTCAATAAATTATTAGCAAATGGAAGATGATACATTAAAAAACTCATTCACCACAATCAAGTGGGATTTATTCCAGGGTTGCAATGGCAGTTCAATATTTACAGAAATCAATCAGTACAATATATCACATTACAAGAAAAAGGATAAAAACCATATGATCATCTTAATAGATGCAGACAAAACACTTGACAAGTTATAACATCCATTCATGACAAAAACTCTCAGCGCAGGGTTAGGGGAAACATATCTCTATGCATATCTACACCCCTTTTCTACAAAAAGAAATATAGAAGTCATCCAAACTGGTAAGGAAGACATAAAATTTTCACTCTTTACAGATGACATAATACTGTATATAGAAAACCCTAAGAACTTTACCAAAAAACTACTAGAAGTAATAAATGAATTCAGTGAAGTAGTGGGATACAAAATTAAAATATATAAATCTATTATGTTTCTATACAGTAATAATGAAATGGCAGAAAGAGATATTAAGAAAACAATCCCAATTATAATTGAGCCAAAAATAATAAAATACTTAAGAATAAACTTAACCAAGGAAGTGAAATACCTCCAAAAACTAGAAAGTACTGATGAAACAAACTGAAGATGACACAAGTGGATATTCCATATTCCTGAATTATAAGACTCAATATTGGCAAAATGTCCATACTACCCAAAGGAATATAGAGATTTAATGCAATTTCTATCAAAATACCAATAACATTTTTCAAAGAGCTAGACCAAATAATAGTAAACTTTGTATGGAACCATATAGTCAAATAAATAAATAGTCAAAGCAATAAAGGAGAAAAATAAAATAAAATAATGGTGAAAGCAATAAAGGAGAAGAAGCTAGAGATATCATAATCCCAAATCTCAATATATTCTACAAAACTATCGCAATCAAAACAGTATGGTACTGTGACAAAAACAGACACATAGATCAGTGGAACATAATAGAAAGTCTACAAATAAACCCATGCTTTTACGGTCAATTAATCTATGACCACAGAGGCAAGAATATGCAATAGGGAAAAGACAGTCTCTTCAACAAATGGTGTTGGGAAAAGTGGACAGTTACATGCAGAAGAATGAAAATGAACCACTTTCTTACATCATACACAAAAATAAACTCAAAATGGATTAAATATCTAAACATGAGACCTGAAACCATAAAACTCCTAAAAGAAAACATAAGCAGTGATCTCTTTGACATCGGCCATAGAAACATATTCCTACATATGTCTCCTTAGGCAAGGGGAACAAAAGCAAAATTAAACTACTGAGACAACACCAAAATGGAAAGCTTTTGTGAAGTGAAGGAAATCATCAACAATACAAAAAGGTGCCTACTGAATGAGAGAGGATATTTGCAAATGATATATCTGACAAGGGGCTAATATCCACAAAATACAAAAAATTTATACAACACTACACCAAAAAGACAATCTGATTAAGAAATGGGCAAAGGATCTGAATAGGTATTTTTCCAAAGAAGACATACGGATGACCAGCAGACATGTGGAAAGACACTTGACATCACTAATCTTTAGGGAAATGCAAATCAAAATCAAATTTGCAATGAGATATCACTTTACACCTGCCAGAATGGCCAGAATAAAAAAATAAAAAATAAAAAAAATAATCAAAAAGACAACTGTTGATAAGGATGTGGAGAAAAAGAAACCTTTGTGCACTGTTGGGAACACAAACTGGTGTAGCCACATGGAAAACAATACAGAGGTTCCTCAAAAAGCTAAAAATAGAATCATCATATGATCTAGTAATTTCTCTATTGGATATTTATCCAAAGAAAATGAAAACAAGAAATAAAAAGATACAGGTACCCTATGTTTATTGTGGCATTATTCACAACTGCCAAGATATGGAAACAGCACAAGTGTTCACTAATAGATGAATGGATAAAGAAAATGTAGTAATACACACACTCTCAAATACAGAGAATAAACTGGTGGTTACCTAAGGGGAGCTAGGTGAGGGAATGGGTGAAATAGATAAAGGAGATTAAGAGTGCACTTATCATGATGAGCTCTGAGAAATGTATAGAATTGTTGAATGATTATATTGTACACTTGAAACTAATATGACACTGCGTGTTAATTGTAATGCAGTAAAAGTATTGCCTAAGATCAGAAGCTAGCAAATGTCTGAATCAGAATTTGGACTCAGAAATTCTGACTGCAGTCTCACATAACTGTATTATAGTGCTTCCCTATGTGTTTAGACAATGCCTCTAAAAATAAGCCTGTTTTTGTTTGAAGGGGACGGTAGCACACGGGCATTATTGTTCTGTATTACGTAGTCTACACTGGAGGACATTATGAGAAATAGCTACATCAGATCCAAGACTATCTAATGCCTGGAAGCCTTGAGGATGTGGTCCATGTGTACAAAGTACCCCCCTTGGGAGAAGTGGGAGAGAAGAACCTCTGGGGTCTCAATGTACAGAAAAGCTGTGCTTCCCCAGGCACCCATCTGACTCCATCTTAAGGTCACAGCGAATTCTGACACTCTGGAACTGACCATCGTTCCTTTTTTACAGTGACTCCTGGGAAGCTTACTTTTGTGACCCATCTCTAATAATGAGGGATTGCACTTGATATATTAAACAATGTCTCTTTTCCTCTTTGCCCTGATATCCTTACTTTTCCATGGTCTGTTGACTGAATTGCATGTATCACAATTTTCATGTCGTCAAACCGTTTTGGAATGCAGAGATATACAATACTGACATACATCATCATGAGCTCTTGAAAAATGTAATGCTTTCTAGAAATGGAGATGCAGGTGTCCAGGTTAACATGGTGGCATATAACAGCTACCTATTCTAACTTCCGGTTCAGTGAATTCTGAAAGACAACCCCCTTATAAAATCCAAACAAAACGACAATAATAAAAGTAACTGGCACTAGGAATAAAATCTAAAGGCAAGCCCATATGGCCAAGTCCTTTTCTTATCCGCTGCATGCAGCATCCTACGGAGAGCAGAAAGAAAAGAGAACAGAAAATAAACCCTGGGAATAGAATAAATGCTAGAAAAATGTTAACAGGAGCAGTTACCTGTCACCTCTCATTTCTTCTACTGGAATACAGAAATCAGCAGATTCTTCCATTACTGTAGAACTATTTTCTGAAATATTCACGTTCCTTCACCTTCCCTTTGGGCCTTTAGATTAAGAATTTGATGATGAGGGTGCCTGGGTGGCTCAGTCAGTTAAGCATCCGACTTCAGCTCAGGTCACGATCTCACAGTTTGTGAGTTTGAGCCCCGCGTCAGGCTCTGTGCGGACAGCTCAGAGCCTAGACCCTGTTTCAGATTCTGTGTCTCCTATCTCTGATCCTCCCCTGCTCACACTGTCTCTCTTTGTCTCTCAAAATAAATAAATAAATATTTATATACATATGTATATGTATATTTAAAAAAAGAATTTGACAATGAGACAATCATATACAACAACTGGTAGTAAATATGGGAACTACTGAAAAATCAAGAGAGAAATAAAAGAACCTAAATACTGAATATAAGGCTGAAACAGTTCTTGAAGATTAATTTGGCAAAAAGAGGGGTCATGGTCTATAAACTGAGTCCTAATTAAACGTATAATTGTGGGGATGGGAAAGGATGGGGTGAGGAGAATAAAAACATTTTAAATTCTATACATCACATCAGAGTAGGGGAAAATATACCTTCCAAACCACTATAAATGAAAAGAGCAAAACAAGTAGCAAAAGACATAAACCAGTAAGTGAAACAGCAAAAACACAGTTTAAGACTCACCATAAAACATAGAAAATGAAATGATAGAAATAGGACTGTACTTATCTGCATTAAAGTGAAATAATTGGTTTGCTTCAGAGCTGAAGAGTCAAGAGAGTGAATGAGTTAAAGAGCATCCAACTATATGTTTCTTACAACAGTGAGACCAAAAATCAAATTACATTTGACAAAAATTAATAAAGAGAATAAAATGTATCAGGCAAACAAAAATAAGAGGTGGCACCAATATTGTCGAAAGAAAGTTCAAAGCAAAAAGGATTCAATGAAACAAAAAAGGATCCCTTTATATTGTAATAAGCTGAAATCCATAATTCCATAATAGTTCTGAGCATTTATGAGTTGATTAACATAACCTCAAAATTTTATACTGAAAAAACTATGTGCTAAGAAGAAAGAGACAGAAATACAACTACAATGACATAAAAATATCAGTATCATCAATGACAGAGAAAGTTAATAAAGAATGTGTATCTAAGTAGTTTAATGTAATTATTAAAATTGAATTTATAAATGCAGCAAAATTTTATACCACAGACTTCCTATTTGGTTCCATTGATGATTTTTAATTAACTAATTAATCCATCCGAGTTAGTTAGCATATACTGCATTAAGGACTTCAGGAGTAGGATCCAGTGGTTCCTCCCCTACATATAACACCCAGTGCTCATCCCAACAAGAGTCTTCCGTAATTCCCTTGCCCATTTCGCCCTTCCTTCCACCCACAACTTCTCCAGCAACCCTGTTTGTTCTCTATATTTAAGAGTCTCTGATGTTTTGTGCCCCTACATGTTTTTATGTTATTTTTGCTTCCCTTCTGTTCATCTGTTTTTTATCCTACCTTCCATATATGAGTGCAGGCGTATGATATTTGTCTTTCTCTAATTTCACTTAGCATAATACCCTCTAGTTCCATCCATGTTGTTGCAAATGCCAAAATTTCATTCTTTTTGATTACCGAGTAATACTCCATTATATATACATACAGACAGACAGACATATATACACATTGACTACATTAACAGATGAATGGATAAGGAAGAATTTCGTTATCCATTCATCTGTCAATGTACATTTGGACTCTTTCCTACTTTGTCCATTGTCAATAGCGATGCTATAAACATTGGGGTGCATGTGCCCCTCTGAAACAGCACACCTGTATCCTTTGAAAAAATACCTAGTAGTGCAACTGCTGGGTCATAGGGTAGTTCTAGTTTTAATTTTCTGAGAAGCCTCCATACTGTTTTCCAGAGTGGATGCACCAGTTTGCATTCCCACCAGCAGTACAAAAGGGTGCCTCATTCTCAGCACTCTCGCCAGCATCCGCCATTTACCTGAGTTTAATTTTAGACACTCTGACCGGTGTGAGGTAGTACCTCATTGTGGTTTTGATTTGTATTTCCCTGATGATGAGTGATGTTGAGCATTCTTTCATGTGTTTTTTAGCCATCTGGATGTCTTCTATTAAAGTGTCTACCACTGTCTTTTGCCCATTTCCTCACTGGATTATTTATTTTTTGTGTGTTGAGTTTGAGAAGTTCTGTATAGAGTTTCAACACTAGCTCTTTATCTGATATGTCATTTGCAAATATGTTCTCCCATTCCATTATTGTCTTTTAGTTTTGCTGATTATTTCCTTCACCATGCAGAAGCTTTTTATCTTTATTAGGTCCCAATAGTTCATTTTTGCTTTTGTTTCCCTTGCCTCCAGAGATGGAAACGTGTTCAGTAGGAAGTTGCTGTGGCCAAGGTCAAAGAGGCTTTTGCCTGCTTTCTCCTTTAGAGTTTTGATGGCATCCTGCCTTACATTCAGGTCTTTCATCCATTTTGAGTTTCTTTTTGTATGGTGTAAGAAAGTGGTCCAGGTTCATTTTTCTGCATGTTGCTGTCTAGTTCTCCCAGCACCATTTGCTGAAGAGACTGTCTTTATTCCATTGGATAATCTTTCCTGCTTTATCAAAGATTAGTTGGCCATATGTTTGTGGATCCATTTCTGGTTCTCTATTCTGTTCCACTGATCTAGGTATCTGTTTTTGTGTCAGTACCATACTGTCTTGATGATTATACCTTTGTAGTACATCTTGAAGTCTGGAATTGTGATGCCTCCATCTTTGTTTTCTTTTTCAGGATTGCTTTGGATATTCGGGGTCTTTTTTGGTTGCACACAAATTGTAGGATTGCTTGTTGTTCTAGCTCTGTGAAGAATGTTTGTATTATTTTTATAGGGATTGCACTGAATATATAGATTGCTTTGGGTAGCATTGACATTTTAACAATATTTGTTCCTCCAATCCATGAGCATGAAATATTTTTCCTTTTTTTTTTTTTGGTGTCTTCTTCAATTTCTTTCATAAGCTTTCCATACTTTTCAGTGTGATTTTTTTTTTACCTCTTTGGTTAGGTTTATTCCTAGGAATTTTATGGTTTTGGTGCAATGTTAATAGGATCAACCCCTTAATTTCTCTTTCTGCTGCTTCATTATTGGTAATTGGTAATATAAATAATTGGTAATAGAAATAAAACTGATACCTGTGCCTTGATTTTATATCTTGTGACATTGTTGAATTCATGGATCAGTTCTAGCAATTTTTTTTGTGGAATCTTTTTGGTTTTCCATATAGAGTATAATGTCTAAAAAGAGCTAAAGTTTGACTTCTTCCTTGCCAATTTGGATGCCTTTTATTTCTTTGTGTTTTTCTGGTTGCTGAGGCTAGGACTTCCAATACTATGTTGAATAAAAGTTCTGAGAGTGGACATTCCTGTCATGTTCCAGACCTTAGAAGGGAGAAAGCTCTCAGTTTTTCCCCACTGAGGATAATATTAGCAATAGGTCTTTCATGTATGGCTTTTATGATCTTGAGGTATGATCTTTGTATCTCTACTTTCTTGAGGGTTTTATCAAGAAAGGATGCTGTATTTTGTCAAGTGTCTATTGAGAGGATCATGTGGTTCTTGTCCTTTCATTAATGTGATTTATCACACTGATTGATTTGTGGATATTGAACTAACCCTGCATCCCAGGTAGATATCCCACTTGATCATAGTAAATAATGCTTTTCATGCATTGCTGGATCTGGGAGGTTAGTGTCCTGCTGAGAATTTTTCATCCATATTCATCAGGGAAATTGGTCTATAGTTCTCCTTTTTAGTGGGGTCTTTAGCTTTGGAATCAAGGTAGTGCTGGCCACATAGAATGGGTTTGAAAGTTTTCCTTCCACTGTTATTTTTTGGAACAGCTTCAAGAGAATAGGTGTTAAGTCTTCAAATGTTTGGTAGAATTCCCCTGGAAAGCCATCTGGCCCTGGACTCTTGTTTTTTGGGGGGAGGTTTTTGATTACTAATTCAATTTCTTTACTGGTTACGGGTCTGGTTCAAATTCTCTATTTCTTCCTGTTTCAGTTTTGGTAGTTTATATGTTTCTAGGAATTTGTCCATTTCTTGCAGATTTCCCTATTGGCATATAGTTGCTCATAATATTCTCTTACTATTTTTGTATTTCTACAGTGGTGGTTGTGATCTCTCCTCTCTCATTCTTGATTTTATTTATTTGGGACCTTTCCATTTTCTTTTTGATCAAACTGGCTAGGGGTTTATCGGTTTTGTTAATTCTTTCAAAGAACCAGCTCCTGGCTTCATTGATTTGTTCTGTGTTTTTTTTTTTCTTTTTACTTCTATAGCATTGATTTCCACTCTAATCTTTATTATTTCCCATCTTCTGTTGGTTTAGGGTTTTATTTGCTATTCTTTTTCCAGCTCTTTAAGGTGTAAAGTTAGGTTGTGTGTCTGAGAGCTTTCTTCCTTCTCAAGTAAGGCCTGTATTGCTATATACCCCCCTCTTATGAATGCCTTTGCTGCATCCTGAGGTTTTGGGCTATCGTGTTATCATTTTCATTGGCTTCCAGTACTTTTTAATTTTCTCTTTAATTTCTTGGTTAACCCATTCATTCTTTAGTAGGATGTTCTTTAAGCTCCTAATATTCCTTGTCTTTACAAAGTTTTTCTTGTGGTTGGTTTTGAGTTTCATAGTCTTGTGGTCTGAAAAGATGCACAGTATGATCTGGATCTTTTTGAACTTGTTGACGGCTTATTGGTGACCCCAGTATGTGATCTATTCTGGAGAATGTTCCATGTACACTTGAAAAGAATGTGTATTCTACTGCTTTAGGATGAAATGCTCTGAATAGATCTGCTAAGTCCATCCGGTCCAGCGTGTCATTCAAAGCCGTTGTTTCCTTGTTGATTTTCTGTTTAGATGATCTATTGCTGTAAGTGGGTTGTTGAAGGACCCTACTATTATGGTATTATCATCAATGAGGTTATGTTTGTGATTAATTGATTTATATATTTGGATGCTTCCACGTTGGAGCAAAAATATTTATAATTGTTGCATCTTCTTGGTGGGCAGACCCCTCAATTATGATACAATGCCTTCTTCATTTCTTGTTACTCTTTATTTTAAAATCTAGGTTTTCTGATATAAGCATGGCTACTCCACCTTTCTTTTGGTGACCATTACATGACAGTTCTCTATCCCCTTACTTCCAATCTGAAAGTCAATCTTTAGATCTGAAATAGGTGTCTTTTAAACAGCATATAGACAGATCTTGTTTTATTATCCATTCTGTTACCCTGTGTCTTTTTATTGGAGCATTTAGACCATTGACATTTACAGTAAGTAATGAAAGATATGAATTCATTGCCATTGTGTTGTCTGTAGAGTTGGAGTTTTTGTTGGTTCTCTGATCCTTTCTAGTCTTTGTTGCTTTTGGTCTTTTTTATTTTGTTTTGTCTTTTCTCCTCTCACAGAGTCCCCCTTAAAATTTTTTGCAGGGCTTGTTTAGTGGTTACAAACTCCTTTAATTTTTGTCTGGGAAATTATTTCTCCTTCTATTCTTAATGACAGGCTTACTAGATAAAGAATTATTGGCTATATATTTTTCCATTTCAGCACATTGAATATATCCTGCCACTCCTTTCTGGCTTGCCAAGTTTCTGTGGATGTGTCTGCTGCAAACCTGATCTGTTTTCCCTTATGGGTTAAGGACTTCTTTTTCTCTTGATGATTTCATAATTCTTTCCTTGTCTGTGTATTTTGTAAATTTGACTATGAGATGCCTTGTTGATGGTTTTGGTGAATCAGATAGGAGTTCTCTGTGCTTCTTTGATTTTGATGCCTGTGATCTTCCCCAGGTTAGGAAAGTTTTCCACTATTTTGCTTGCATAGCCCCCCCACCCCCCTTTTTCTCTCTCTTCATCTTCTGGGAGTCCTATGATTCAGATGTTATCTCTTTTTGGTGAGTCACTGAGTTCTCTAATTCTTATATTGTGCTCTTTTTGCCTTAGTTTCCCTCTTTGTTTCTGCTTCATTATTCTCCATAATTTTGTCTTCTGTATCACGGATTCACTGCTCTGCTTCATCCGTCCTTACCACTATGGCATTGATTCAAGACTGAATTTCAGCTATGGCATTTTAAATTTTGTCCTGACTAGATTTTACTTTTTTTATTTCAGCAGAAAGGGATTCTGTGTTTTCAACCCCAGCTAGTATTCTTCTTATCACGACTCTAAATTCTAGTTCGGATATCTATCTATCAGAATCCTAATGATATTGAAACCCTCTCCTTTCTTCCTTTATTGTTGAGGCACTTATGGGTACGCCCACTCTTTCTCTCCAGCTACTTTTGGGGGGAGTTCTTTTCCTGTGCTCTCTCCCCTTTCTCTGTCCTCCTTCTGCAAATACCACTCCCTACCCTGTGTGGTTTCTCTCTCTGCCAGATCACCTTTCTGCACCACATACCTGACAATTCTGTGGCTCAAGTTATGTAGATTGTTGTTTAATCCTCAGATCAATTTTCTATGTGTGCAAATAGTTTGATGCTGGTCTACCTGCATTTCAGGGATGAGAGAAGCATAGAACTTCCATGCTGCTCTGCCATCTTGACCCCCCCACCCCCCATTCTGTCCCATTGATAATTTTAAAAAATTGAGTACATGGGCATAATGAACATGAATAAAGTTTATAAAATATAATGACAAACAACATATTTTCGTTTCTTCATTATAATTCACCAAAACAGAAAAAAACTCTCCAAATAACTGTCAGGCCAATAAAACCCCCAAAATGTGAAGATAAACCCTTTAGAACTGCACTGTTTCATATGAGAACCAACTCACATGTGGTTATTTACATCTAAATAATCTAAAAGTAAAATTAAAAATTCAGCTCCTTAATCACACTAGCCACACTTTAGACTTTAACCATATCTTAGTCACTCCATAGCCACATTGAGCTAGTGGCTTCCATATTGGACAATGTAGATATTTCTACACCTTTCAATCAACATAGAAATGCTTAAAAAACAGAATTCATAATAATTAATGGGGACCAAATAGTTAATATTTAACAGATATATCTCTCACAAGAACATAAAATGTTAACATCTCAGGGTAAAAATGTAACAAAGGCATGAACTAATAATTCCTAAGAAGGAAATACTAACCAAACTAAACATATGAAAAATATTAAACATAATCCAAATAACAAATCATTTGGCAATTATCCAATTAGTGGTGATAAAAATTATAACATACTTTATACTAATAGGAGTACAGTAAAACTCATAAATGAAGGCAAATAACAAAATCATTCCAGAAACACCCTCTCCCTGCCCCCCACATTCATCAGTCATTCTAAAAAGCCTCACTCTAGGAGCAGTGGTTCTGAAATCTGGCTCTACCTTGGAACCACTCTGAGGACTTAAAAAAATATATATAATGCCTGAGTTTCCATACCCACAAATCTTTATTTAACTGACTTGAGATGGAGCCTGGGCATGAGAGGTGTTTTTTTGTTTTGTTTTTGACAATTTTTCAAGCTTATGGAGAGTAAGCAGACCATGGTGTAGACCATGTTGACGAACCATTACTCTAGATATGTAACTTAAGGGTCTTGGATAAAATAAAAATCTCATTTGAGTGTGAGCCACTTATACCCACTGTTTGGTTTCCCATTCTGAGCTGCACCAGGTAGCCTGTCTACTGAGTCCCCAATTCACCCACGTGGTAGGAGCTCATTAGGGAAAGAAGACTATGTGGATGTCAAAGTAGAGAGGGTCTGAGACAGTCCTCTGGCCCCAGAATGACACAGGGAGAAGCTGGTTTATTATGTGCTTTCATAAAAACCACAAAGTTACATAACAAAAGAAGAGTGACATACCCAGAGTGGCCAGAATGAAGGGATGCAGCTGCAGCTACAGGCATGGACAGTGAAGAGCAGGTAACAGCCAAGGCTTTCATATCAATGCAGGAAACAGATGCCTCCTCCCTGGTCTTGAAATTCTGTAACCTCTGGAAGTGGGATGCAAGCCCAGGTTACAAAAAAAAAAAAAAAAAAAAAAAAAAAGGCAAGAGAGGGGGATGGAAGTGATTGACACTGTCCTGATCTGAGAATATAAAATAAAGTTTAACTTTGGATCTGAGCTTAAAATGAGTTTATGGTCTGAGATATTCTTAGTCACCACACATTCATTAGCTAGTTAATTCATCACAAAAATCCCAAACAGGTGCTTCTGCTTTAATCCTGGTTTTATAGATGATAATGCTTTGATTCAGATAGAAAATAATTTACATTTCCAACACTTTTTGCTTTATATATTTTGATATTATATGATTAATTTCATAAGGGCTCATGACTTAGTAATATCCTAGTAATGGGATGCACTTGGTTTAACGTAAAGGGTGTTTTATGTATCATTTAATGGTTTTTATGCCGGCTTCTTACTTTGATTATAATATTATATATCCTGCTTGTTTTTTTACTTGTGGGATGTTACTTTTGATGCTTCTATAACCATTTCTTTTATGTACCACTAATTATTTTTATAGTCAGCAAGTAATCCAGAAAGGGAAGGAGGAAGGAAAGGAGGGGACAGAAACCCTATGACTGTGTGTGTGT
>NC_043701.1:18287426-18288767 GCF_006229205.1 Suricata suricatta
ACATTAATTCTTCAATTTCTTTAACGTATGTATAGGGTTATTCAAATAATCTATCCCCCAGTGTGTAAACTGTGGTTTGAGGAATTGGTCTGTGTCATTTAGGTTGTCAAATTTATGTTTGTGGAGTTGTTTGTAGTATTCTCTTATTTTCTTTTGCTGTCTGCAAAGTCTGTGGTTTCATCCCCTTTTACTTCCAATATTGGCAATTTGTGTTTCATCAGTTTGACAAGAGTGGGGCTGTCAATTTTATTAATCTTTTCAAAGAACCACCTTTTTATTTCACTAATTTTTCTCTATTGTTTTTCTATTTTCATTTTCAATGATTTCTGCTCTTATTTCCCCTACTTAGTTTGGGTTTATTTTGCTCTTTTTCTAGATTCTTAAGGTAGGATCTTCTTGACTTATAAATCTTCCTCTTTTCTAATGTATGCATTCAGTATCATCAATTTCCCTTTCAGCACTGTCTTAGCTACATCCTGCACATTGTGATATGTGTATATTTTAAATTTCCTTGAAAGGTTCTCCTAGACCCATGGGCTATAAAGGAGTAGGCTGTTTAGTCCCAGATGTTGGAGATTTTTCTGTTATTTTCCTCTTATTCTGAGTCTATTGTGGTCAGAGAACATATGTTGTATGACTTCAATTCTTTAAATGTGCTAAGGTTTCTCTCATCGTTAGGTAATAGACCTCTCTGTCTCTGGTAGAAATCTTTGCTCTGAAACCTACTTTATCTGATACTAATATCACCACTTCTGCTCCTTCTGATTAATACTTGCATGAAATATGCAAACATGTATCCATCCTTTTACTTTTGACTGGTTTACCTTGTTAAATTTCAAGTGAGTTTCTTGTGCAGCATATAACTGGGTCATGTTTTTTAACCTACTCTGTCAATCTCTGCCTTTAATTAGTATATTTAGACCATTTACTCTTATGTAAGCAGGCTTAAGACTGCTTTTGGGTTTTTGTTTTTGGTTGTCTATTTTCTTTTTCCCCACCTTTGGATGTGTCACTGAAATTTTTTAAATTCCATTTATATTTATCTGTGGCGCTTTTTAAATGTATCTCATAAAGTAGCTTTGTTAGTGGTGTTCTAAGTATTATGTTATCTGTATGACTTACCTCCATCTATCTGTGTTAACATTTTAACGGTTCGAGAGAAATGTAGAAAGCTTACCTCCTTAGGTCCCTTTACTCCTGTTTTACAGTTGTCTTAAATTATACATAACTTCTACATATACTGGGAACCACATCAGATGTTAGAATTTTTCTTCAACCATCAAACCTAACCTAGAAAACTCAAGATGAGAAAGAACTTCTATTGAATTTATCCTTATTTTT
>NC_043701.1:18288867-18290342 GCF_006229205.1 Suricata suricatta
GGCTTAGTGGGAAGGGACGAGAGGTGAGGAACCTAAAGAAAAGGACAGACTTCTCCTCTTTGGAGAAGTGAAAAGGCAGAGAGTGGGATATTTTAATGTTCACCAGCATTTAATCTTTTAAAAAGTTATGAAATATTTCAGACATACCAGAAGATATAAAAATAATAGTTCCAAATTTAGACAACATGGAGATGTACTTGTCCCTATTTCTTCTATGAAACACAGTCAAATCTTAGAAGTTTTGTCTGAAAGAAACATTAGGAGAGTGAGAGGTGGAAGAAAGAAGGCAGACCAACTGGGGACCTCGGGACACAGAGGTGAGTTCCTTGGGTTTCTTTCTTTCTTTATTTTTTTGAAATCTCAAATGTCCTGAATGAGGTGCTGGAGAAGCTACAATCCCAAAACATTAATGGCGGGGCGCCTGGGCGGCTCAGTCGGTTAAGCCTCTGACTTCAGCTCAGGTCAGATCTCATGTTCGTGGGTTCAAGCCCTGCAGCAGGCTCTGTGCTGACAGCTAGCTCAGAGCCTGGAGCCTGCTTCCGGTTCTGTGTCTCCTTCTCTCTCTTCCCCTCCCCCTCTTGCTCTGTGTCTCTGTATCAAAAATAAATAAAACATTTAAAAAAATTAATGGCAAAGACAATGAAAGCTCCAGTAAAAGGCTTCCTCTCTCTAGCTACAGGACAAGGCTACAGGCAGCCTGGCAAAACTGAAAACTTTTAGACAGTAACTGCCTACTTTAGTCCAACACCATCGAGAAAACTGTGGCCCCACCATTACTCCCTACCCTGTAAGCAAAGGCTTCTCTGGCTATAATGAGGTTCCCCTCCTCCCTGCTGCAGTAGTGTTGGAGAAATTCTTATAGACAGCTGGCACCTGCACCACTCACTACCCACTATTAATGACAGCCACCTCCCACAGTGTCATTGAAGGCCACATAGGGACCCGGACTTCCATTTCCTACCTTCTGGTAATGAGTTACTTCTTTCTCTTCCCAGGAGGATAGTATCAGAGAAGGTGTTATGGATATCTGGGACTTTCACCACTGATCTGTCTCCTTGCACTGTCAGTGGAGGAGGCTATGTGGAGAACAGTAAAGAGTGCCCTCCTCCTCTTGAGCCAAGGTGGTGTAACTGGAGGCCTAGTGGGGACCCTAAACTTCTACCCCACCCAGTAACAATAAGTCATATTTCCCTCTTTTTCCACCCTAAGTGTAAAGAGAGGCCAGGTGGAGAGTTTAGACTCCCACCTCCACCTGACAGGAGTGAGTCATGGTATTAGAGAAGGTCTGCTGAGACAGAAGATTTCAATAGGATCCAGACCCTCATAACATATTATGTCCAAGAATCATGAAATTTCCAAGAATAAGGAAAACTTGGATGAGGAAAGATTATCAACATATATGAATGCCAAGCTGAAACAGACACTGGAAAGATATGATGGATTTTAAAGCAGTTACTGTCTTACTTCTTCAAGAA
>NC_043701.1:18290442-18382293 GCF_006229205.1 Suricata suricatta
AAGTAATTCCTATGCTACTCTTGTATCCTGCTCATGCTCTCTGTAACAGTGCCCGGCATCATATTCTTTTACAGTCATACCTAACCAGACTTGGCACAGAAACACAAACACAGACATGCACCTATATGTACCCTAAAGTCTTCCTAGTAAGCCTTCATCTCCTGTGCTCTAAGGTCAGACTGTTCACCAAGGATGAAGACACCACGGATGCACCTCAGAGCGAGGTTCTATTGGAGACTGTGGGAAGCAAGAGGAGGTTGGAAGATAGCGGTGGAAGGTAGAGCATGGTGGCCACAGAGAAAGCTGAATTTTCACTGAGGAGAAGCAGCACAGTGGGGACTGAGAAAGGGAGGCCGAGGATTCTACAGAGTGAGAAAAATGGTGTGATCTATACCAAAAGGTCAGGAAGAATCTCTCTTCAGCGTAAGGAAGCAATCTGAATCATTGAAGGGAAATGGGCCTTTTAAAGGTATATTCAGAGCAAGAACGGTGTGCTCCCTGAGATGATATTATGTTAGCAGAGGACGGGAAAAAAAAGGAACCCCCCCCCCTTTGTTTGCCGCTGCTTCTTCTTCCCCGTGTCCCCACGTACGGCCCCCTCCCCCGGCTACATGGAGATGTTTTTTTAAGCTGGGAAGGGTAACAAAACCATCTTAAGAGAAAAAAGCCCCTGAAGAAGAAAGAAGACAGTGGAAGCCTTCTTTCTGAATCAGTCCACATTTCCACATGCAGGTAAGCTGCATCCCATGGGGCAACTTCTGGTCCCAGAAGTGCTTCTGGAGTGTTTGGTCTCAGAGAATGCGCGGACAGCGCGAAAAGTACTGGAGACAAATAATACTGCCATTTTTTAAATGGGAACAAGGATTCACAAACCAGCACACTTGACTTCAAACCTTAAGCAAATTCAAGTTGATGAAGGAAATGATTGGTACATTTAGAAAATACCAGAGTGAGTAATAAGTGTTGGAAGGGATTTGCAAAGAAATTTTATTTCAAATTAACTTAATTTCCCTTTATTTGGACAGGGGTCATTAAACTATAGCCCATAGGCCAAATCTGGTCTGCAGTGTGTTTTAGTAAATAAAGTTATTGGGACCCAGCCCATGACCATCAGTTTACATACTATTCATGGCTGCTCTCACACCACAACGGGAGGGCTGAGTACCCGCAGAAGGCTCTGACCCTTTACAGAAAACTTGCTGACCTCTGAGTTAGACAACACCACTGAGATAGTCTGTCTTTATTTTTGTAAGGCATATAGCGAAGTTTCTCACATAAAGACACTAGCGAGATGTGAGTAGGAATCACATGCCAAGTAGACTCTTCATGGAATTGAGTCTCCAGAGACTTGTCACAGGACACTACCCTTGGCCAAGTCCTGGATCCTATTGTTGACAGTGACTATGACACAGGCATAAATAGCATGCTTGCTGGTTTTAGAGAAACCCATAAAGTAATAAATGTGGAAGATGAATTGATACCTAAAATGATCTAATTAAACTAAAATGTGAGGCTGAGACCAAATTCATAAAAAAGATGAAAATAAAAGTTGCAGCCACATAAGAAATAAATAAAGTGCGGATATATCAGATGATGGAAACCTGGTGTGGCAGTTTGCCTGGAAAAGATATGAGAGCCTAAGTGATCCAGAACCAGCCGTGCGATACATTGCTAAGAAAACCACCGGGAGAAACAAGGGCAGGATGGCAGACTGGGAAGCCCCAGGCCCTTGTTCCCCCCTCGCAAACACTGACCAACCAGACGAACTAAAACAACTTCGTAGGAGTTTCAATGGAAGAGCCAAAGCAACCAAGTGAATGCCCAGTCAAGACAAGGTCACATTAAAAGAAGATGGGGGGCGGGCACTGAGGCAGCTTATCCAGTTAAGTATCTGACTCTTGCTTTCAGCTCAGGTCATGATCTCAAGTTTTGTGAGATTCTGCCCCAAGTTGGGTCCCATGTCGATACCACAGAGCCTGCTTCTTGGGATTCTGTCTCTCCCTCTCCTTCTCCCACCTTCTCTCTCTCTCTCTCTCTCTCTCAGACACACACACACACACACACACACCAGTAGGAAATGTCAAGGTTGTTTTTTTTAATGTTTATTTATTTTTGAGAGAGATAGAGAGCCGGAGTCCAAGCAAGGTAGAAAGAGAGGGAAACACAGAATCAGAAGCAGGCTCCAGGTTCCAGGCTTTAAGCTGTCAGCACAGAACCCAACGTTGGGCTTGAACTCATGAATTGTAAGATCATGACCTGAGCCGAAGTTGGATGCTCAACTGACTGAGCCAACCAAGCGCCCCTGTTTGTTTATTTGTTTTTAATTCACCTTTGCCCCACTCTCCTCGTGTGAACCAGAGAGAGGAGAGCAATGTTCTGACCTGTGTGGTCACCTAACTCAGGGTTCAGATGGCCAAAAGTGGTACAGCTGGATCTCACACAGGTGACGCCGCAGGAAGCAGTGGGCATGGCAAGTGGAAATGCACAAGGTGGTGGGGCATGGGGGAGACAGATCCACAGACAGCCGGGCTAAGGAATTACTAACTGAAGAATATAATAGAACTTAAGGCCCCAAGAAGAAGCTGGGGTGAGACTATTAGGGAAATTAAGACTTTAAACAGTGTACACTGAAGAACTGGAAAAAAGCACACGCACTGGTCCAGGAAAAATATATGCCCAGCAAAGGACTAGAAAGACCGTAGGCCTTCACGCTGGGCTGACCCCAGGCCCAGAGCGTGTCCTGCTAGTTAGTGAAGGTTCTCTCCTGCCCCAGTGCCATCTGCAGACTTGGAGAGAAGGCTGTTTTCAAAAGCTCACTTTCCAACAAAAGATCACGTGGTGCATAAAGAAAGAGGAAAACATGGCTCATTCAAAGGCCCAGAAGAAAGCTCCAGAAACCATCCCTGCAGAAGATGACCGCAGTCTTCTACTTATGTGCATCCAAAGTCACAATCATAATCCCTGGTACCTGGCACTTTACTTCTTCCTCACAGCAGTCAGAGGGCTCTCTTCTGGGCTCAGGCAGACCTCCGCCACCTACCCCGGGCTACACAGGGGGGCTCCCTGCCAGCTCGCAGGTCCTCAGAATGCCTCGTAGTACTCCCCGCTCTATCCGCTGCTCACAGAGCACCCCCTGCCATCCCAACACTGGTTACTCTCTCCCTTTTCCACATCACCTCTAGCCCTTCAGTCTCCTGGCACCATTCAAGGTCTTTACTGTTACTCACCAACACCGCTGCTACGCCCACCGACAAAATGCAATGCCCGTCTTGTTGGCGCCTGGAGATATGCATTCACACATGTGTTGAGGAGGAAAGGGCATAGAGGGGGTGACGTGGTAGGCCCCCAGAGCCTTTAAATCTAAAACCATCAGGATTCTGCCAGGCTCCCACAGCAAGAGATGGGCCAGCAACCTGAAACCTTCCAGGCTTTTCTTCACCTTCACTGAAAGACGCCTAAGTCATCAAAGACCCGCTGCAGAAAGCGTAGGCCCCTTGATCCCAGAAGGCCCTTGTGGACAGTGTATTCTAAGCCCAATCTAAGTAGCCTAAGTAAGCGACCTTGGGCATATTCCCAACCTTTCTGAACTCTGATTCTCATCTCTTAACAATGGGAGACAAAAAACCCACCCCACCTCCGAGGAGAGAGTCTGACTTAAAACACTCATTAACTTAAAAAAAATCAGGAAACAGTGGGAAATACATATAATTGTAACATTAATATTTATATGCGAACCATAGGTAAAATGACTCATACCTTTTGGGGTCCGATCTACCTCACTTTCACTTATTCCTGATCCTATGCGTGAAGGCATGCCGCCCTCTGCAGGCTGAAAAGACATTTCCTTGGACCACCGATAGGCATGAAATAACGTAGAATAATAATAGGTCTTGATAATGTGGGATCCCTTGCCACTGAAAAATGAAAACCAAATGCTATCTTTGAGATGCAAAACTACTAAGGGCCATGCAATCTATGCCTATGACTTCACTGTGTTACCTTTAGCGAGTCATTTCAGTTGTTGGTGCACATCTCTGTTGAGCTAAAGGTTTTAGCAGTATGTGCTGCAGGAGCTAGACAGCAGCGGACATCCGAAATACTGCGTGTATCAGCATAAACCTCTCCTACATCCTACAAACAGAACTGAACACTTCTCAAGAGCAAGGCATCGTGGTGGATGCTGGCGTGTACCCAAGAGTAAGGCACAGATACTAACTCCTAGGAGCTTGGAATCAAGTGCAATTTATCTATGGCAGTTCCTGCTATTTCAAGAGGAAATGAAAGTGTATTAGGGGGCCTGATCTGGGTCACACACTGGGCACCCCCAATGCTAGTTTTGGGGGGCCGTGATTTTGGTGCCCTTTCCATGGTAAGGTTGGGGTGGGATTGGGGTGTCCAATGCTCCTGTCTTTGGGTCAACGCATGTCCTGCCACCAGGCTACCCCGCTTTGGGGTTCACCTGCTTCTTGGGGGGAGACAGGTCCACAGAAGGGAAGAAGCAGAGCACAGGGACGTGGCTAGGCTTTGCTGCTTTCTTCCCACCAAGATTAAACAGTCCGAATTTTTAAATTTATCCATTTGTTAATTAGCTTGTCTCCTGTCATTTGTACACTGTCTTTTCCTCATTGATCTTTGGAGGATCTATCTTCCTATTTGCCATATCAATTTGTATGACTTCTTTATAGATTGAATGTTAACTCTTCTGTTATATTTTAAAGAGTTTTCTGTTTTCCTCTTACATTTGTTTTGGACCTAGAAAAACTTGAAATGTTTATACAGTCAAGATGCACTCATCTTTTCTTTGGTCATTTTTTTTTAATTTCTCCAAAAACACTTCATTAACATTTTAAGCAACTTACTACAGCTGAGCCTTGAACAACGTGAGGGTTAGGGGTGCTGACCCTCGGTGTAGTAGAAAATCCACGTATAACTTTAACTCCATAGAAACTTTACTCATAGCTTACTGTTGACTGGAAGCCTTACTGATAACACGACCAGTTGAAGAACACATGTTTTGTGTTGTATGTATTATACACTGCATTCTTACTCTTCCAATAAATGAAAATAGAGTAAAGGGTATTATGAAAATCATGGGGCGCCTGGGTGGCTCAGTCAGTTAAGCATCTGACTTCGGTTCAGGTCATAATCTCACGGGTCTGTGAGTTCGAGTCCCACGTTAGGCCCTGTGCTGACAGCTCAGAGCCTGGAGCCTGCTTCAGATTCTGTGTCTCCCTCTCTCTGACCCTCCTCTGTTCATGCTCTTTCTCTTTCTTTCAATAACATTTAAATATAATCATTTATGTTTAACAGTCCAAGCCCTACCTCTCCCAATACCCCTTTTACTCTCCTGAGAGCCACGCATTTCCAATCATGTCTGTTTTTAGATATTCTGACAATAATCTTATTGCTAAATAATATGTTACTGACCTTTATTGACTTAACAGTTTTAAACTTATCTCTGGCAGACACGGATTTCTGTTATGATCAGAGAGGATTCAGCTCACTTAATAACACTTCCGCTATTCCCTCCCCCACAAATAGCTCTACCACTATTTTGAGCTCCTCCATCTGTCAGAACTACATCTCCATGAATTGAATTTAAAATCTCCATTTCTCATTCCATCGACAGATGATGCATACTGACTTTCCACCCTTACCTCCTCAACTGTCATTAGAGTTCTACATTTCATTGCCAATGTTAATGAGATTAAGTTTTGTATTCATAGTTTTGTCTTTTTATGATTTAGCCAAAGAACAATTTAAAATGTTGAGGGGCGCCTGGGTGGCTCAGTTGGTTAAGCTTCAGACTCTTGATTTCAGCTCAGGTCATGAGTTCACGGTTTGTGGGTCCAAGCCTTGTGTCGATTTCTGTGCTGAAAGCATGGAGCCTGCTTGGGATTCTCTCTCCCTCTCTTTGCCCTTCCCCTGCTCACACTCACACTCTCACACACACACACACTCTCACTCTCTCTCTCTCTCTCTCTGTCTCAAAATAAAATAAACTTAAAAAAAAGCTAAAAAATAAATAAAGTAAAATGTTGAAAACTCATAGGTAATTATCTCCTGCAGAGCCTGGTAGTAGCTGGCCGTGATTATGCTTTCTTCTCTGCAGTTCCAATGTGATAATTACTCTCTCAGCACAGAAGTACATTTCTAGGATCAAATGTCAAATTCAGGTTGACCTCCACTTGTTCACACCTCACATTTAACTTAAGTTCAGATCTGGCAGTAGCAAAGGCTGATGCAAATTGGGTCTATTCAGGACAAAGCTTGTCATTTAATGAGGGGGTCTCTGTCTACCAGGATGATATTATGATGGTGGCAGAGATGAAAAGGGTAGAAGCAAGTTTTAATGAAGTGTCCCCAGGAGTTCAAGGCCTTATTACTGGGAAGCGCAGTCCAATTAGACATCTGGGGTTGGCCTTGACCCAGTAGGAAATGCAGCGGGTGATGTAAGGCATACTGGGGGACACGTCCAATGTGAGGACACTCACGCTGTGTTATGTTTGAATGGCGAGCAGAGGCTGTAGTACTTGGGTGGAGGTCCACGGATGGAATCTGAAATCAGCTCCCACACTGGGCATGGGCACATGCCTTCTGCTCAAGCTGTCAACTACAGCTATGGCTAGCTGGGCTCAACATTCCCAGGCACCATCAGTCCAGGAGGGAGCAATCTGCCTGCAACTAGGGTTCTGCTTAGAAGGGTTGAGTACTTGTTATCACCAAGTTGAACCCCTTGTTTGAAGGAGGGGTCCCTCGTATCAGCTTGGACCGAGTTCTTGGATTTGTCTTTTTTTTGTTAGACCACACAGTTTTCAGAATCCCTTCACAGAATACTAGCCCCAGTTCAGGCAGAACACACGTGATCCTACAACACTTTGTTTTCCAATCTCTTGCTCCCACAAAAGGTAACTGAGCTTATCTAAGAAGCACCCCCTAAAGAAATGAGACCAATACTGCCAAGTTTTGGATTTCCCAGTGACTGAACAGCTCTTTCCTCTTGCATAGCCATTATTAACCCTGTTTGGGAGCTTTTTTCTAGAAGAATACTGGAATGAGTATTGTTCCACTAAATACAATGTTAGGTGCATTTATGTCTTATAGGCAAGATCTTCTATCCCAAACTATAGAAGCATAAAGGTATTCTTCCTTCTTTTAGGAAAAAACACAATAATTCATAGATCTTACGGCCAAATCTCTAATGTGATGCAAATGTAGTCTGTTGAAGGAAGCACAGAAAGAAAATAGCAAGAAACATGTCACATGGATTTTTAATACATATTAGCTTGTTAGGGCTGGTGTAACAAAGCACCGTGAGCTGAGCGGCTGAAATGTATTGTCTCACAGCCCTGGCGTCTAAGAGTCCAAGATCAAGGTGTCAGCAGGGCTGGTTCCTTCTGAGGGCTGTGATGGAGAACCTGTTCTAGGCCTTTCTTCTAGCTTCTGGTGGTTTACTGGCAATCTGGTGTTCCTGGGCTTCTACATCACCCCAAGCACTCTTCCTGTGTATGTGTCTGTGTCCAAGTTTCTCCTTTTTATGTGGACATATTGCATTAAAGGTCTACCTTACTCCAGTATGACCTTAACTAATTACATCTTCAACAACCATATTTCCAAATAAGGTCACATTCTGAGGGGGTCAGGTCTCCAGCAGGTGACTTTGGAGACAGGCAGGGCACAATTCGATCGATAACATGTTTTGGTCTCATTTTTCAAAAAAAATTGTGTGCATTTGAAACACACACCAGGGGCACCTGGGTGGTTCAGTTGGTTAAGCATCTGACTCTTGATCTCAGCTGAGGTCTTGACCTCAGGGTTGTGAGTTTGAGCCCCACATTGGGCTCCACACTGGGCTCCATGTTGGGCATGGAGCCGACTTAAGCACGCATGCGTGTGCACGCATGCACGCACACACACACACACACACACACACACACACACACCCATAAAAGGGGGGAGTTACAGAGCAAGTTCTGTCTCTCAACAATTACTTCCCTTTGTATCAAAGAAAGTATTAAATAAAAATGCTTTGAAAGACAGACGTAAAAGAAGAGGTGGAGTTAAAAGACATGTCTATTACCACAAGTGAACATTCAGACTCGAGGGTAGGCCTGACCCACACTTTTCACCGTGGGGACAGATGATGTCTAAGTCCAGGGCAGTTCCTGTTAAGCATTCTTTTTCTCTCCCTGTCATGGTCTGAATGTGTCCACTCCCCTCCCCTCAATTCCATTAGTTGAAATCCTAATGCCAATATGATGGTATTGGGGGTGGGACGTACGGGAGCTGATGAGGAAGAGAGTCAGAGCCCGGGTAAGAAGAGACACAGGAGCTCTTGCTTCCTCGCTCTGCTCTCCAACAGGTAAGGAAGGGGCAAGACGGTGGCCATCTACAACCAGGAAGAGGACACTCACCAGAACGTGACCATGCTGGACCCCGATCTCACACTGCTTAGCACCCAGAACTGTGAGAAATAATTGTCTGTTGTTCAAGCTACCCAGTCTACAGTGATTTGTGATAGCAGCCAGAACTAAGACCTTCTCTTTCTCACTGGATTCTCATCAACCTCGTGTCCTAAAAATTCAGAGCTTGAATAAATCCTCACAGATTCAGTTTCAACACTGTCAAAGAAAGTTAACTTGTGAATCATAATACTAGGTTCCTAGTATCTAGTGAAATGTATAGGCTTGGAGGAACCATTTAGAAGGGATGGTTATTTTTCATCATCAAGCTTATGAAAGGAAATCCAAATGTTACAACGAAAGAACTCAGAAATAAAGGAAAACATCACTCATTCTTTAAACTGTCATTCTTATCATGACACATGTTCTTATAAAATATCCTTTGCTGTGGCAGACTTAAAAGTTATATTCATACTTCAAAACTGATTAAATGTTCACCATTGACAATATGGGAGAAGAACAAAGAAAATAAAAATCGGTCATAATCTCATCACCAGAAGATACTTCTTGGATGTGTTTTCAGTATTTTTTCCCCTATACACATACACATGAATATTTTTAAACCTAATTATGTTAGATATACATATCCATCTCAATTTCAACACTTATTATATTATAGGCATTGATTTGTATTTAACTCCTTATAGCTTAACAAACATTCATTTTAACATGTGAGAAACTTAATTGTGTCTAATGGGTCAATTTTTTCCATTTGTGAAATATTTCATCAAATCATCATGGATTCTTCATAGTCTTTTTAGGATATAAAAACAAAATATATATCCTGTGCAGACAACTTAGAAGCTACAGAAAAAGGATAAAAACGAAAATAAAAATAACTGCTAACCCTAGAGAAATATCCATTGTTAATATTTTAGCACACCTCGTTGCCATCACATTTCTTGTCTATTACATTGCCGTGTATTCAGACACTCCAGAGAGACTGCCAAATCCACACACCCTGTCTGGAGTGTTCTCTACTAGGTTCTCTGTCGTTGGTCGGTCTGGCCTGGCCACAGAGAACCAGATAAGGGATGGGTGCTCGACACAGGTGCAAGCAATCTGTAGACCAGCTTGTTTCCTACAGATCTCTGTTCAAGAGCGGCGTCCCTAACAGGTGGTTACTGACCCACCCAGCCAGATCTTTGCTTGGGAAGTTTGGATTCAAGATGGATGGTGAGATTGGCAAGTGTAGAAGTAGACGCAGGTGAAGCAGCAAAAGAATGTAACAGAATGCTTGCTAAGGCCAAGCATTAAATTCAGTGGGGGAGTGTCTACTGTGGTCTATCTGCAGTCTTCAACTTAACACATATTCAGCTTTTGAACCACACATTAATGTATTAAGTACTGGGACCCTGAAACACCCTTTTTTTGTTTCTTTTAATGTTAGACATCAGCTGGTAAACATTTAGAAACACAGCACTATACTAATCAGAGATGTTGACTGCAGATTACAAACATTAATTCTGGCTCATTTTAATATTTAAAAGAGAGTTATTGAGAAGCTATTGCACAGTTTATAGACTTAATGGAAAATTGAGAAATCAGACCTAAAACCTGGGCAGGAACCAAGGGAAGTAGGTGCCAAGTTCACAGCCCCATCTCAATAGGGGAAGAGATTGGTAGGTCATCATGGCTGGCACTCCACAACGGATACTTGATCTTCCATTGCTGGTGTCTTGAATGATCTCTAACTGCCACTGCAACTTTCTATCACTCCCTCAAGATTCAAAATCCCAGAAAGAAGCTTTTAACTGTATGCACTCGGGTTATACGCCTGTGTCCTCCCTAGAGAACCAGGATCTATGCCTCTCAAGTTCCATAGTGGAAGGCGCGGCCCTGCTTCCCAGTTTTAGGAGTTCTCTGAAGCTTAGGGTTGAGTGCCATGATTTTAACTAGTCATCAGAAAAGAATCAATTATATCCAACAAAACCCAACTCACCTCTTTTCAGAAGAATATGTTCCAAAGGGAGTTTTAAAATAATCTTCAGAAAGGCCAAAACTTTTCTGTAGTTCGGAAGCTGTAAAATAATGTAGACCATTGATAACAGGTACTGGTACCAGACCCCTGAAATCAGAAAAGGAAAAATTGCAAGAAGTATGTAATGATACCAAGCATAATTACATGTAATACCTAAATACTGACCAATGTTAGCCACATAAATGCAACCGCTAATAAAATCTATCTGGAACAATGTAATATACCAACTCCAACATTTACTCCGGAGCTTGTGTTAACACACTAGCATTATGACATTGCAGATTAAGCAAGTTTGTATTGTTTTGAATCTTCCTTATCCATTAAGTCACTAACTTATGCAAATTATCTTCCTACTGAGTAGCATGTATTACATGTATTCTAATATAAACCCTCGTCCATTGGTTATGTGAGGTCCAGCAACGTATCAAATGCTGTAAAAATTGAGATCGATATTTTTGAATTATTTATAATCCAATGCTTTGAAGTGATACCAGAATAATATATCTCTAAAAATTCTAATGTTATAATCTCACCTGAACTCTAGTGTATGATATTTTTTCATCTCTACTAGCCTTTTCCCCCAGAGTGATTTGAAAGAATCATTAACCATTTTTAGTAAAAAAATCCTGTTGCTATTCACCTCAGACTTGCAAAATAGAGTTGCTGTGTGAAAAGTAGCCCAACTGCATATAAATGCATGCAAATTCGAAGCATCTATCTGTCCTAGTATGACCCATTTGGAGCTCATATTTAAAATTGCTTAGTTTCTCTGTCCCCAGTGTTTTTTTTTTAATGTCTTTTATTTATTTTTGAGAGACAGAGAGAGATAGTGTGAGCAGGGTAGGGTCAGAGAGAGAGGCAGACACAGAATCGGAAGCAGGCTCCAGGCTCTGAGCCAGCTATCAGCACAAAGCCCAATGCGGGGCTCGAACCCACGAACCATGAGATCATGACCTGAGCCGAAGTCGGACGCTTAACCAACTGAGCCACCCAGGCGCCCCTGTCCCCAGTGTTTTAATAAGCATGGCCCTGCTGCTGGTCAGAGGTCACACAGACCCCAGCTTTGATGCTCTGGTGGACATTGCCTACCTCCTGGCCATCACCCTCCTGGCCCTTCAGTAGAACTCTTTATATACCCCACAGATTCTCTTTTGAATCAAATTATCCAAAGATAGCTGACTGATACAGAGAAAATTCATCACACTTTTTGGATATGTAACAAATAGACAAAACTTGGTTTCATTTATATTAGCTGAAGATTTTCAACAGATAGCTTAAAATTATAGACAATGAAAAGAAGTGAAATTGAAAAAATTTTTAAATGGCTTCTTTATTCTGCTCCCTTGAATCAGTGCATTCTAAAAAGCTTTTTAAAATGCTATAATTAAGGTCTTGCCAGTGTTCTAACTTTCTGAAAACAGGGACTTCACACTTCATTTCTCAAATTTTCTAAAATGTGACATAGAAAAGAGAATTCAGAATATCAATACCTATGACATTAAGGGGCACCTGGGTGGCTCAGTAGATTAAGCATCCAACTCCAGCTCAGGCCATGATCTCACGGCTTGTGAGTTTGAGTCCCTTCTCAGGCTCTGTGCTGACAGCTTGGAGCCTGGAGCCTGCTTCCCATTCTGTGTCTCCCTCTCTCTCTACCCCTCCCCCACTCTTGCTCGCTCTGTTTCAAAAATAAACAAACATTAAAAAAAATTGTTTTAAAAAGGAGACTGCCATAACTTTAAAAAAAAAAAAAACCAACAACCTGTAATATTAATGAGAAAATTGCAAACATTTTATAGCCATCCTATGACCTACTTCATTTTGAGTAAATATTAAAGCCTAAATGTGCCTCTTAATACATAACAATTAATAGCACTAATATAATAAACCCTAGTCCAAAGCTGCTAACATTACAAAGACTTTACTATGCAGAATGAACTAGATAAAACCTTTCATATTAAGAACTGAGAATTCATAGATTAATGAAGACACACTAATTCTCACCCTCATGGAATTTACAGTTTAATTTGGAGAGGATGCATTAAACAAATGACTTCACAAATAATTACCATAGTTTTGAGAGTCATGATGGACAAGAACAAGATATTCAACAGGATATAATTAACCTTCAGTCATGAACAGCCTTGGTGAAGGCTCATGTGCACATTTAAATTCCACCAGAAATACCATTTTTTAAAAAGCCATCCATTTCTAGTAGATATGAACATATTATGTCTTTTTAAAAAATATGTCAATGAAAGGAAAATACAACTTATGGAAGTAGGTTTACTACTCTATCATTGGGTCGACTTTAATATAGGGGCCTCTGTTTTAGGTCGATGATTTAGGGTTCATGGAGTATATTTGGATCCTAGAGAATCAATCTAAAGATGTCCGGGTGTAAATAAACGTGATAAATCACCACCTTTGAAACAAGACCGTGTGCTGAGGCGGCGCCTTTCCCATCAGGGCCTGCCGGGCTGTCTCGTGTTGTCTCTCTAGAGAATCTCTTTCCTGGGCAAGAAATATAATGAGAAAAAAAGTTACACTGCTATTAGATATATGTCAGACGGCAGAAGCCCCCAAAATCATCTTCTTACTAGAGATTGTCAAATATGTGGAAAGAAAAGGGGAAAAAAAGGCCTAAAAAAACAATTGGTATTGGTTCCGTGGCAAAAACAAACTTTATAAAGAAAATACAGCTTGATAAAGACCACAGTTTAGTATATCAAATTTGATATTTAAATAATAGTGTGGCAATTCCTTATTCATGTTTATATATTTTTTATTTTTCCAATGAGGTTCTCTCTCAAGGATACATGTTGTTATTGTCTCTTTAGTCGCCCCAGATCTTAGCACACAGAGCAGTGGGTGGGTGGACGAGGTGCAGCCCTGAAACAGGACCAAGCAAGAGGTCTCTGTCCCACGTTCTAGCATCCTGTCACCGTCATTATATACTTAATGACTTGGTGGGAATACAAAAATATAGAAGACAGTCTCTGCATTCAAAAGGTTTATACTTTGGTGGCAAAAGGAGGTTTAAAATGATGGAGAAAAGGGGCGCCTGGGTGGCTTGGGTGGTTATGTGTCTGACTGTTGATTTTAGCTCAGGTCATGATCTCATGGTTTGTGAGTTCAAGCCCCACATGGGGCTCTGTGCCAACAGTGTGGTGCCTGCTTAGGATTCTCCCTCTCCCTCTCTCTCTGCCCTCCCACTCCTATTCATGCTCTCTCTCTAACTTTATTAAAAATAAAAAATTAAAAAATGAAATAAAAATTAGATGGAGAAAAAAGATAGCACAATGCTGTTTTTTAAAGAGTATAACGTCTATCTACACATAGATTATCTACCAGAGTGTGACCTTCATAGCAACGGTCCATTTACTAGATTTCCTCACTTCAAACAAACCTGACATACAGAATTCTTAAATTACAGAAAAGATAATTTACCAAGCGCTTCTTTGTTTTACATAAAAGACTCACGTGTAAAGGGATTTATAATAACGTTTATTTAAACAGCAATCTTTGCTTGCCGAAACATAATGTGAAATAACCCTGTTTCGATTTTAATGTCACTCCCAGCCTCCTCTCTACATTGATATTTAGTTAAAATCACAGGAAATGACGATAAACAAGTATGCCCATGGAGGAATATACCCCAGCGGCGTGGTTGTGAGCCCACAACTCCAGGCTCGCACCTGTTTGAGCCTTGGGGGCCAGCACTGTTTCAAATGGTGGCATGTGTTTGGGGGAATTCTTCAAGAATCGATTTTTAAGGGTTAAGCTGATGTGATTCTAAAAACACTTGCATTACAGAAACTCATCTGCAGGAGTGGCTCTGCTCTGGGTGATGCTGAGGTTGGCACAGCGGGCACCTCTAGGAAGAAGGTCAGAGAGAGAGGGAGGCACAGAATCTGAAGACAGGCTCCAGGCTCTGAGCTAGCTGTCAGCACAGAGCCTGACGCGGGGCTTGAACCCACGAACCGTGAGATCATGACCTGAGCCGAAGTCGGATACTTAACCAAAGGAGCCACCCAGGCGCCCCCAGCACATATATTTCCTATTGTGGTTCTACTTTATACCATCTATATTATTATTTTTTTAATTAATCCTTGGTTAAAATGATACCATGACTGGGAAGATGACAGTACCAGTGGGAGCACAGTTCGGAGCTTTCAGAATTCCCATACAAAAGTAGTGACGGCAAGCAGATAGCAAACTAAAAAATACATCAAAATATTTACAAGACAATTAGGTGACAAGACAGCTCCTCCAACCCCCAAATCCAGGCGATAATAGGCATACCGCCACATGGTACCAGTGTCCACGTGAGAGGAAGCCAGAGGAAGCAAAGGCGGACTAAAACACCTGAGAAGAGAACTTCAAAATGGTCAAAAGTTTCCACTGGAGAGAAAAGCAGCACCGTTGGTGCCACACTTGGCATATAAGGGAGCCTGTTCTCACTCCAGCAGGGGGTAAGAGTAAGGGGTCCACAGCGAGTTCTGAAGGAGCTGCATCAATTGTGACTTAAAAAAATTTTTTTTAATGTTTATTTTTAAGAGAGACAGAGCATGAGTAGGGGAGTGGCAGAGAGAGAGAGAGAGGAGACAGAATCCCAAGCAGGCTCCATGCTCCGAGCTGTCAGCACAGAGCCCGATGTGGGGCTCAAACTCACAAACTGTGAGATCATGACCTGAGCCAAAGTCAGATGCTTAACCAACCGAACCACCTAGGTGCCCTTCAACTGTGACTTCTTGACAATGACCCACTGTGGTTCTTGTCTAAAACAAGGCCCCACACTAAAGAAAAGCTGATGGGAACAGAATAAAAATTAGTTACAACAGAGGAAACAGACACAAAGGAAAGAGAAAATCTAGACCAAAGTGGTGGAGGGGAACAGAGCCAGGAAACCCCTAAAAGAAAACTGCTGCATAGTTTAACACAACTTGAAAGAACCATGCTTCCTTAGAAAAGTTCAAGAGAACTAATTTCACATAAAAATGGGAAACTTTTGGGGTGCTTGTGGGGGCTCAGTCAGTTAAGCATCTGACCAGCTCAGGTTGTCACCTCACAGTTGGTAGGTTTGAGCCCCATGTTGGGCTCTGTGCTGGCAGCTCAGAGCATGGAGTCTGCTTCAGACTCTGTGTGTGTCTCTCTCTCTGCCCCTCTCCTGCTCTAGCCTGTCTCTCTCAAAAATAAATAAACATTAAAAAAATTTAAAAATAAAGAGAAACTTTCTACAAAAATCCTGAAGCTATTTTTTTAAAAAAGAAAGTGGAGAATAACACCGCTACATAAAATGCTCATAAAACAGATAAAATCTGTAATCTACTATTGTGAAATATACTAAAAGACATTACAGAAATGACACAAACATTAATGAACAAAGTGTAAAAATGTTTACTTTGAGGGAGAGAGGGAGAGCAGAGCCTGACAGAGGGCTCAATGTCATGAACCACAAGATCACGACCTGAGACGAATCAAGAATTGGACACCTAACCGACTGAGTTGGCCACACGTCCCTACAAATTTTAAAACGTCTAAGTGAGGTGACCAAACTCAGGAAAGAATTAGAAATATAAGGGGGGAAAAGTCACCTCAGAAATGAATGTAAGCGTGAATAAAACCTGCACATAATGTCTTCAGAGGAATAGGAAGTGAATGAAGGAAATTTTTTAAACTCAAAAAGAAATGAAGAAAAAGGTAAAAAGATTCAAGAGAAGATGATAAATATCTAAGACAGGCAAAGAAGATCCAACATGCAAACAATAAGAGCCTTTGGTAAAGAAACAAAAACAAGGAAACTGGATAGCTCGTAAAAACTACAACTCGAGTGTGAAGTATGACAGGTGGTCATCGGCTGGCAATGCTGTCCCTACAGCCCTTTCTAGATCTAGCAGAGAATGAGCCTCGAAAACAACACTAGTTAGAGACACTGGTCTGGGCCAATGGTAAGGGTCAAGTATGTACATGCTTGAGAACTAAGACAAAATGAGAGTTAAAGGGGAGTGAGCATACCACTGCGCCCTGAGTGTGGTGGTAACACAGCCATACACAAACCGGGAGGAGGAGTGGGTGGGTAACATTTGCAAACAAAATATTTTTAACTGCTTTCCGTTTTTATACAGGGTGCTAGTAGTACTGGCATTGTCATCCTGAGACTCTTCAATATGTGATCTGGAAAAAACAAGGGAGAAGTTTAGTGACATTGTAGTTCTATTATCTCCCATGTCTTTCAGAATCAGGATTCTCAGCATGGAAGACAGATATGTCATAGAGAAGACGACGAGTAAAAATCCTCAAGTCTCCCTTTCACGAAGATGGTGCTGAAGGCGAAGAAGGAAGCCCCTGCCCCTCCCAAAGCTGAAGCCAAAGCAAAGGCTTTGAAGGCCAAGAAAGCAGTACTGAAAGGCGTCCATAGTCATAAAAACAAGAAGATCCGCACGTCACCTACATTCTGACGGCCCAAGACACTGCGTCTCCGAAGGCAGCCCAAATATCCTCGAAAGAGCGCCCCCAGGAGAAACAAGCTTGACCACTATGCCATCACCAAGTTCCCGCTGACATCCAAGTCAGCCATGAAGAAAACAGAAGACAACAACACTCTTGTGTTCATTGTGGATGTCAAGGCCAACAAGCACCAGATCAAACAGGCTGTGAAGAAGCTCTATGACATTGACGTGGCCAAGGTCAACCCTCTGATCAGGCCCGAGGGAGAAAAGAAAGCACATGTCCAACTGGCTCCTGACTACGATGCTTTGGATGCTGCCAGCAAGATTGGGATCATCTAAACGCGTCCAGCTGGCTAAATCTAAATACACCTTTTTTTTTTTTCATTAAAAAAAAATCCTCAAGTCTTGAATCCCACCTGGAAATATTAACTTAAACGCATGAAATATTTTATCTATCCACAGAAAAGGCCTAGAAACAATGACTAGCCCAATAGCAATGAACACTCCATGCCTAGCAACTTGCATTAACATCTTCCGCTTAAATAAACCAGAGCTGTTTAGAGAACAGATGGATGACAAGTCGGAGCAGGTAATGACAAAGGAGCACAGAATATCTTGTCCTAACAGAGAGCAAGATGGCTACCAAAGTTGACATAGGTCATGTTAAAGGACACAGGAGCCAACATAAAGAGGCTCTCACTGGCCAAAGGTAGGATAATTTGAGTTTCAATAAGGTTATAAAATGCAGTGGGTACATACTGTTCAGTATGCACAAATCAAGAACATAATGATTATAAATAATATTTAAAAATGAATTGGTCACCTTCAGAGACTAGTAGGAAACCATCACCTTGAAAAAAGCACTTAGACTGCTGGTCCTCTCTGATCCGCGCCACTTGGTGACCAGGTGGTAGAGAGCAGCATCTCCTCACAAGACTATTGCAGCTAATAAATCTGGTGAATGCAGAAAGCACTTTTCTTTTGGAGTCAGAACAGACATAGCCACACTGTGTGATCTTGGACAAACTCCGAGTTGAGTTCTTCCTAGTATCGAAAGGAGGTGGTGCTTAGTGGATGTAGGTGCCTGATACTTTGTTGCCACCGATCCACCTGTCACTGGCCTTCATATAGTCAGGTACTTTGTAGGACTAGACTGGCCTCATCTGCCCCACATGTACATCGGAATGAATCAATCATTCAGCAACTTCCTTCCTGGAGAGCCGGCTCTCAGTAAGCTGGCCTGCCCCATAAGTGGCGGTGCTCCCTGAGAAAGCCAGAAGACCTGGCTGAAGAACCAGATACAAGTGAAGTTCAAGTGAGGGTTGAAAATCAGGCTGCTTCTTTCTGGAAGGCAAATTTCTCGTCACAGTTCCAGAGCAGAAAATGTCCACGAGGCCATCATGACCTTCATGTACGCCTTCCAGGGAGCCAGCCACGCACAAGGGGGGGTGCCATCAGCGGGGGAAAATGAGGTATAGTGTTATCTGACAAAACCCAAGAACTCTGATTTCTATAATTAATAGTAATAATGTGAGTCTTGTATAAACAAAAGCCTCTCACTGCACAGTGTTTGTTACGTACTTTTTGCAGCAGTAAGAAAAGAGCTATGCACTTTTTTTTTGGTACTCAAACCTTAAAAGAAAATTGCATTTAGGCCATGCTGTTGTGGTTCATGAGTTCGAGCCCCATGTTGGGCTCGCTGCTCTCGGCCTATCATCGCAGAGCCCGCTTCGGATCCTCTGTCCCCGTGTCTGCCCCTCCCCTTCTCATGTTCCCTGTCTCAAAAAATAAATAAATAAATAAATAAAAAATAAATCAATAAATAAATAAAATGAAATCATACACTAAAAAAAAGGCTGATCAAAATTATATTTACAGTTCTCCAGGAATTTTTCAGAGAAGTTCAAATTAATATGTTCTGGAGTCACTCAGAAAAGTAAGTGCCATTTAAGCTGAGAAGAGAGAAGAAATAAAGCAATAAGGAGTGTATAAGCAAGGAGTGAAGAAATAAACCAAATACTTTATTACCATGTAAACTCCTATGAAATTATGGTCATATTCATTGAAAACATTTTATATTGATAAGCTATATAGAGTCACAAGGAAGAAAAATGTTGGTAACAGATGTTTTTCAGACTGGAAGAACAAAGAATACTACTCTTGGACATTTCTTTCCTAACAAAGACAAGCCATTTGGGGCCCAGTGATCCCAGAAATGAGGAACAAAAAAAACTGTCAATATATTAGGCCGTGGTAATACTGAGACTCTCTCCATGCTCCATTGGCCCATTTTCTACTCAGAGAAGGAAGGGACTAGTAGAAGGCTAGAGATACGCTGATGAGAAGAGATTAGAGGCGTCTCTACTAGACTCTACGTGCAGTACGTGCAGGGGTGAGTTCTACTTTGTTCTAGTGTCTAGAACAGAGTCAGTAAGCAAATACCTGATATGTACTGGAAAGCAAATCCTGATCCTATACACGTGGTAGGAATTCAACAAGTTGAAGATGTGTGAGAAGAAAGGAGGATGAATGAGTGAGAAGAAAGGAAGGGGAAGGGAACATATCAGGGAAGGAAAGGGGAGGAGAAGGGAGCCTTCTGCAAATGTGAACAGACTGGATGGCTCTTCCCAGCCTCGCTAAATTAGCAAGGACAGAATGAACTCGGCCTCCAACAATGATCACACAGACTATGGAAACTGCTTCCACACATGGCCACGCTTCCCTCAGCTCATCATGCCCCTTCTCCCAGATCTAAGGAAAGGAAACTGAGTCTCCGGTCTTAACCACCCCCACCCTAATGTGGTCTGGATTCCTCACTCTCTTCAAACCCTTTAGCCTGGTCGTGTAGTCGGACCTTTGTCTGGTTTTGATTTCAGCATCGCCCTCGGACTCCCACCTCGTGCACCGCCCTTGATTTTTCAAGCTGCAGGAAATCCCACTCAGCCCCAGAGAGGTTGAATACCTCACTGAGGCTTGTCCAGCTAATGAACAAACCAATGAACCTCATTCTACTGCACCAGGTGCCCAGCATGTGACACATCACATCCTTTTCAACCTTTACCACCTTCTTCCCCCTCCCGGGATAAGCACTCTCCTGACTTAATGGTGTCCACTTCTTTGTTATACTTGTATCACCTAACCACATATCCCTAAGTAGTATGGTTTAGTATTGCCAATTTGTTTTTCCAAAAATCTTTTTAATGTTTATTTCTTTTTGAGAGACACAGAGACAGAGCATGAGCAGGGGAGGAGCAGAGAAAGGAGACACAGAATCCAAAGCAAGCTCCAGGCTCCAAGCTGTCAGCATAGAGCCCGACACAGGGCATGAACTCATGAACCACGAGACCATGACCTGAGCCAAATCCTCACGCTTAACTGACTAAGCCACCCAGGCACCCCTAGTATTAGTTTTTAAATTATATATTAACAGAATCATACAGTATGTAGTTTTTAGAGTCAAGATTTTTTTTTGGCTCAACAGAATGTTTGAGAGATACATCCATGGAGTGAAGTTTGTTCACTTTCATTCCTGTACATATTTCACTATATTAATATCCAAAACTTTATTTGGCCATCTTGCTAATGGACACTTGAGTTTCCAGTTTGGGAGTGCTCTGCACAAGAGTACCATAAACATTCTGGCACACACCTTTCAGTGTGCATAGCTGCACATTTCTATTGGGATACCGCTGCTGAGGTGCAAAGTACGTGTATGTTCAACTTCAGTAGATAATGCTCACCTATTCTCCAAAGTGTACAAGGTGAACCTCCTATCAGTTGTCTTCTAAGAATTTCCACTGCTCCACTTCTGAACAGTCAGCTCATAATTTTAGCACTTTGTTATCTCACCGTGGCTATAATTTGCATTTCCCGGTAACGAGATTAACTATCTCTTTACATGATTATTGGCCATCGAGGTTATTATCCTTTGTGAAGAGATTTTTCCAGGGGTTATTTTTTTCTTAATAATTTGTAAAAGTTCTTTATATATTCTAAATAAAAGCCTTTTGTCAGTTTTAGTTGCAAATATCCTCTCCCTCTGTGTGTTTTGTTTTTTTCTCTTTAATATTGTTTTTGTAAACATAAGTTTCTAATTTTATTAAAAATTTTTTTAATGTTTATTTATTTTTGAGAGAGACAGAGAGAAAGAGACCGACTATAAGAGGCAGAGGGGCAGAGAAAGAGGGAGACACAGAATCTGAAGCAGGCTCCAGACTCTGAGCTGTCAGCACAGAACCTGACACGGGGCTTGAACTCACAAACTGCAAGATCATGATCTGGGCCAAAGTCAGACACTTAAACAACTGAACCACCCAGGCACCCCATAAGTTTCTAATTTTGATGTTCCTCAATGTTTTGAACTTAAAAGATTTTCCCTTGTAATTAGTATTACATTTAAGGAAGCTATACCTGCCTCGAACTCATAAAAATCTTCCTACATTATCTTCTAGAGGTATTACTGCTTTGTCTTTCACATTTATATAGACAATCCACCTTAAATTCTGTAATCACACGTGACATACCTGTATTTAGAAACTGTGCACAGGAAAAGATGGAATATTTGAATACAGGGATGAGACAGAAAGACCTCATGTGCACAGAATCTGGGGTGGATCTGAGCAGAGAGGAAGAACACGGTCTTCAACCTGACAGGGAAAGAGCTTCAGAGAAACAGAACCCAAAAAGGAAATTTCCACCTACCCATACCATCAAATGGCTCCCTTGATAGTTTCTAAAGGTAAATATGAACACATGAAATCTATGGTTAAGACACCCAAAAAGCACAAAAATGTCTACTTTTTGGGGTACAATTTAAGATACAGATTTTTGACAGAGGAAGTTGCCATGACTTTCTTCAATCCACTAAAGAGGCTTCAAAAATACATGGGAATTTATGTTGGGAAAGTAAAGTGAGGAAAGTAACATCTTCTCCAAAAGGCTGCAATGAAAAGTAAGGGAGATAATTTACATGAAAGCCCTTTCCAAAATACGGATGTCATAAAGGCTATTTACGTTCTCCAACGTGACACCGCACGCTCTGCTGTCATATCGCTCACTTGGCACTGTTAACAGCTGTGCAAAAGCCTAATCACCTAAAATCTGATAAATGCTTAAAATTTAAAAATAGCATTGAATTCATAATCTTTAAAAGAAAATACAGCACTAAAAATAACCTTAGGCACATTGACTCCGTATATATGACAGTGCTAATTTAGTATTTTGCACGTATTTCTGAAGAATGTAGCTCTTGGTTGTGGGGGGTGGGGGGGATGTGATTTGCTTCTCTGTGAAACTACTGTTACGTGCATCTCTACCAGCTCGGACAGGTAAAGATGCCAGCACCTCAAGGCTGCAAGGGGTTTGCCATCATGGATCAGACATTGCCAATCCTCTAACATAGAGATGTTCCAGACCAGACCACGGATGTTCTAGATTATAGGGCTGAATGGTTTCCCAGCGGGGTGACTGCAGGTAAGGAACGACCTGGGCAAAGGTTCACAGGACTCCTTTTGACCATAGTGGTCTCTGCCCCCTGCTCCCTTCCCCATGTACCACCACCACGGTGCCCCCATCTACCATCATGTTGCCTTTTTATATCTTTCCCTCTCCAGTTTCTCCATACTGTATGTTAATTTTATACTGACATGTTGGCCATGAATTCTTTTAGCTAAGAGAACACAGTGCGTGAGTTGGGTGGTTTTTTTCTCCCCTTCTCTGTTCTCCTAAATACCAGAGTTCCCCTTGACCAGACAAAAGCTGTCTTTAATGAAGTCTGAACATTTTCTAATAAGTAAAATTCAAACTAGTCATGTTTAAATACATCATGGCACCCACTAACTGGCTGTGGGGCGTGGCAAGTGTGAGTTTCTCCTCGGGGTGTGTGAGGACAGCTGCAAGGCGGTTATGGTTGTCAGGATACGAACTCATCATGAGGGAGGAAGCATGGCCACGGACATGCCATGTCCTGGGGAACATTTGAAAATCTAAACCCCAGAGGTGCCTGGGTGGCTCAGTCAATTGGGCTTCCGACTTTGGCTGAGGTCATGATCTTGCAGTTCGTGGGGTCAAGCCCCATGTTGGGCTCTGTGCTGACAGCTCAGAGCCTGGAGCCTGTTTCAGATTCTGTGTCTCCCTCTCTCTGCCCCTCCCCTGCTTGTGCTCTATGTCTCTCAAAAATAAACATTAAAAAAAATTTTTTTAAAGGAGGACAAAGAAGAACATCTAAGCCCCCACAAGCATACTGTCATACTACCCAAGGACAGGATAACAAGGGCAGAGAGAAAGGGTAGACTGACATGAAAAGAGCTGCATTTCCCAGGGTGGAAGGGTCGAGGCTGAGAGGCTCCTCATAGAGAGAGAGACCCTACAGCATGGTAAGACCTCAGGGGTCAGTACTAGGCAAAGGTACTGGTAGGAGAGGACATGGGAGAATACCAGCACCACTGGCTCCGAGCAGAACTCAGGCTCTTGGACTAGGGGCGTCTCCATGGTAACCATGGTGGACTGGAGGCCAGGGGCCCTTCCCCAGCTTTCCAGGATGGTGTAACCTCAAGATTCTGGAACTCGATCCAAAGAATGGGAGTGACCCCAGCTCCTAATGACTGATATTTGACTTCTCACAGGTCCTGGTGAATGAACAATTCCAGATTTAACTTATTTTGGATAAATATGATGTTTCCTGCCCTTAAGCATCATGGCACGAATTCTTATTATTTGGAATGTTTGGATTGCACCCATGTTCTGTGCCTTTCAAGAAGCCCTCATCTGCACCTGTGCCTTTAGCCCTGCGCCAGGAGACTGGAGAAGCTGTCTCATACAATCTCCATGGAACGGTGTGAAAAGCCCAGCGGGGGCAGTTAGATTCCCTTGCCTTCCACAATATGAATTCAAGAGACAGAGAGAAGTGGCCAGGGATTGTTGAGCGCAGAGCCAAGTAGGGCTGGTGCATGTTGAGAATGAGTTCTCATGATGTGGGAGCGAAGCCTGAGTGGAGGAGGCTGGCCCGGAGAGAGAAGACAACAGAGCACAAGAGAAGTAGGAGCAGAGATGACAGAAACTTGATGCCTCTGGAAGCAGAGAAACCCCACTCTTGACTCTCCAATCCTAGTGCTGATCAGCTCCTGCGAGGTCTGTACCTCACCCATGCTCATGTTGCTCTGTGAATCCACTCATTCCAGATTTTTCTATGGAACTGCCTCTTAACTGAAGCTGACTTGAAGGGACTGGGTCTTGCACCCCCAACACTGTATCTTATGACTTAATCCGAGTAGACTGCATGGCTATGCCCGTATTCACTGCAGCCCAAGACTTCTCGTCTCCGGTAAACTGATTCTCTTGACCGCCACCCACAGCTCTGACTTCAGAACAGGATGTGACTATTTACTTAGAACAGCCTAGCCTTGGGGTGCTTGGGTGGCTGTTCTAAGTAAACAACAGAAATCAATTTCGGCTCAGGTTATGATCTCATGAACCGTGAGATTGAGTCCCGTGTTGGCTCTGCACTAGAGGCTGCTTGGGATTCTCTCTCTCCCAAAACCAAACAAACATAAGAAAGAAAGAAAAAAAAAAGAACAGTTTAGGCCTAAGGAAAAACAAAGTTGGGGCTGACAATCAAAAGGCAAGTCCTGTAGAATCTGTGGTAATGGCATGGGCCATGATTTAGGCTTCCGCATATTCCCAGATTGTCCTACAAAACTATTAGGTGGAAAATTAGCGCAACTTAACCTTCATGCAGAGCCAACAATGCACCTGATACTCCCCCACACACCGATCTAAGTTGTCAAGGAACTGAACTGGGGCAGTTACATGATGGGCTCGTGTGCTGCGAAGTCATAAACACGGCCTCCGAGGGGGCTCACGCTGAAGGCTCAGCACAACAACGTTCAAAAACCAGCCCAACAAGAAAACGAGTTTTCTCTCGTGATATGTATTTTACCACGTTTATTCTATCGTAGTGCTTTTCTATTCTTGCCAACTTTTAGAAGAGCTGAGTTTTGCCTGGGTAGGTACTCATAAAAGCTACACTGGCTGCTCTTTGTAGAGCCCACATCTATTCTCACGAGTGTAGAAAGAGGCTAAAAACTTGCCTTCGGCTGATACAGTTGGAGAAAAGCTTTGGCGAAACTCAAGTCTCAAAATGGCCAGTGTCCTCCTGGCCTACCCCGCGTACTGCTCAGTGATGGCCCCACCCCCCTCCATCCCTCCTTACCACGGAGGTTTTTTTGGCTGAAAGCTTGGCCCACAACTTCACAAAGTAGTTTCTGTCTGTAGCATCCAGGAAATCACACACACTCAAGGGAGTGAGCTTGCTAGAAGACTTTCCAGATTCCAGCTGAGGTGTCTTAATGTCTGGAAGGGAAGGAACGAAAGCTTAAATACAAAAGGCATGAAATGGGATAAGGGAACTTTTGAAGGAAGGGAAATGCTTTATCTCTGGATGGTCTAAAACAGCAAAACTCAATAGTGAAAGTCTGTGCCTTTCAACTTGAAAAGTAAGATAATTACAACTACATCTTAGAAAACAAGGTACCAGTTATTGTCGATTATAGTAAAGTCAGGCCACAGCACCCAGTAGACACGTCCTGGAAGTATACTTAGTGCTCACCAATGTAGGCTTATAAAGGGAATTGAAGGAAACCTTGGCTCATACGATACCTTCCAGATCCGTAACTGAGAAGTCACACTGATAATTACTTCCCATTTGACAAAGTTCTCCTAAAACGCTAGAAAGAAAATAAAACATGCAATGCTAAGAAGAAACTTAAAAAGGGAACGCAATGGATATAGATGAAGTCATCATGTAACAGAATTTATTCATAAATAATGCTGAAAGTTTCCTTTAAAACATTAGACTGTCCGGAGACCTAGAATATAAAGAATCTAAAAGTTTATGATTGTTCACCTATAGAGAACCCAGGTGTAAGTGCCTTTGGATACATACAAAGAGCAACACTTTCAGGAATACTTCTTTAAAAATGCGAAAATAGGGACACCAGGGTAGCTCAGTCGGTTAAACGTCCAACTCTTCATTTCTGCTCAGGTCATGATCCCACAGTTCGTGAGATTGAGCCTCGCATTGGGATCCCATGCTGACGGTGCAGAGCCTGCTTGGGATTCTCTCTCTCCCTTTCTCTCTGCCCCTCCCCCACTCATGCTGGCTCACGCTTGCTCTTTTTCAAAATAAATAAAGAAAAAGAAAAATTATTCATTTTTTCAAAATCCTAAAATAAATTTTTTCCACATGTCAGACATGGAAGTTCTCCTCACCCAAAGACAACAAAACACTAGATACTATATAACAGAAATTTGTTTCATATTATATAGCAAAGATGAGAAGCCAAGAAAGAAAAATTTCCTTGTGCTGGAAGTAAAGGTCCCAAGTCAGAAGAGTGGAAATTGATGGCAACAAGTCAGTGCTTCAGGGACTGAGAGAGGCCAGTCCCTGTGTCCTTGATGCAGAAGACCCGAGCTCTCTGGTAAAGAGGGAGGGGGGCTGGGAAGGGGGCATCAGGAGTGTCAGCCCACAGACCTTAGGGACTGCGCCTGGACACAGAGTCTCACCTGGACTGAAGGTGCAAACACCTGGGGGGAAGTCAGGCCCCTGATCCTGTGTTGTGTGCTGTACAGAACCTGAACTCAAACTCCTGCCACATTGTGTGGCTATTGCATGCCAATAAAATAAGGAAAAGGCTGTTGTCCATGAGTGCAAGTAATCACGTAGGGAATGCGGAAGCTCCCCAACCCCGTGCCTGCCTTGAGTGAGAGAGAGGCTCAGAAGATGCAACAAACGAGCAAGCCCACGCCCGAGGAATTCCGGTCTTCTCTGTTAAATCTTCATGATGGAAAAGCCACTTGATCCATATTGGCTGAGCACCTCCCATGTGCCAGGCAGTGCTCTGGATGCTGGGGGTACAACAATAGATAAAAGGTCCTGATTGGTGGGAATTACATTCTAGTACTGGACACAGACAAAGAACACATCGGATAATGCCAGGTAGTAAGAAGCGCAATGAAGCAACGGGAAGCCAGGGAAGGGGACAGAGTGAGAGATGGCATAATGGTCAGGGAAGTCCTCTCTAAAGGAGAGACATCTGCACAGGACTCTGAAATCACAGGAAAAGCATTCAAGTAGCTGAGGTAAAACCACATCACACAGAAAGTCGTGCTTTGTGCAAGGACCCAGAAGCATGTTTAACATAATTGAATTACAGTGAAAAAAAAAATCGACATGGCTGAAGCAAGGGGGAGAAAATGGGATGGAGAGGATGGATCCTGTGCTCATTTAAAAGGAAGAGAGAGAGAGACAGAGCCAGAGAGAGAGAGAGAGAGAGAGAGAGAGACAGAGAAAGCAAGCTTGTTCTGATGGGGCTCTAAGAACAGAGAGCATTGCGAAAAAGACTAGATGAATTTGAAAAAAGTTAATATAAAAAAATTAAAGAAATAGAAGCTATATTCATTGAGATCATTTCCACAAAATTATCATAAATGTGTGTGTGTGTATGTGTATGAGAGTGTGTACACACACACACTTGCTCAAAATACAGTATTAGCGTCAGGGTTCCTTTTTCTATCTTTCTGAGACATATGCAATTCGTATCATGGTATGTGAACAAGTGAAGTTCAGTCTGATGATACAATGGAGCTACAATCCCAGCAACCTAATGGCTTTATGGTTTCTCAATAATAAAACATTTTGCGTAACTATGTGTTTACATTACTATTAGACTACATTGCAACACCACCACTTTAATGACTTGGAACTCCTATAACAAAGAGTTTCATACAGTTCTTAAAGGAGTTTCTAATGTCTTAATACATCAATGGACAAGAGATCCTACTTCTCAATTAAAAATATATATGTACACATAATCACCAATGGTATGACACGATGAAACAACTCTTCCTAACACAATCTTACTCAAAGTATCTAAATTAAAGACAACCTTGAGGCAACACGATCTATATGTACAGTCCACAGAAACAACCAAGTTCTTCAGTATAAAAGCTAAATACCTACAGTGAAGCACAACTGAATTTAATGATGCACGGCAGATTTTAAAGTTATTTGACGGATTAGTATCATTATTAAATGCAGGAAAATATAAATGGATTATCTGGAACAACTGGAACTACATCTCAAGTTAATTCTAAGTGGCTTAGACCTTGCATCTAGACTTCTATCCCTTTGCCGTCAAGTGATTTAAAATAATTTGCAGAAAGCATTTTAATAGAAGCATTAGAATCCAACCTAAATAACAAATGCAATGGGAGCCGTGCACCTCATAATAAAACAGTCTATGTATTTAGTATCATGTCATCACACAGACTAGAGAAGGCCTTCCACTGCCTAAAACAGACAATTAAAAATGTTGATGATCTGACAGTACTGGCCACAGCCATGTTAAGAGTCATAAAATCAGAATTGGGGAATCAGACGGAGAATATTTTGAGAAACAAAAATCCCTATTTTAATAACCAATTTTTCTACATTAATCAGATTACTTACATAGCAAAACAACTAAGTCATTTTCCTGTTCAAGAATATGAGACTAAACACTTTTAATTATAATTTTTTTAACATTTAAACAAAACCTTGGGGGAAAAAATGAATCAACACTAGAATCTCTCTTTGAAAACAATTAGAAATGCATGTCTTAGGAATAGGCTTTAATTTTCAAACAAAAGTTCTCAGCCAAATGGTTTCAGTATCATTCATCTCCTCCCACCCCATGGGTTTAAAAAAAATGTTTATTTAGTAACAGTGAGAATATTTTTTAACTAACAAGAATAATTTATCTCTACCATGATTAATACATATACATATATTAAATACTTGTAAAATCATTGTAAAAGAGTCTCAATACTGAAATACGTAACCATAAAAAAGGCCAAAACCAAATTAAAGCACAGTCTGTGATACAGTATTCATTTATTTTTAATGAGACAGTTACATAATTTGTAGTGGAAAATTAAAGGAAAAGCTCAGTTCATTAGAAAGTATTATCACAAAACTAAATGTTCTGAAAAAAGCTATTTTTCTAGGACAGAATTAAATCTTAAAAGTCTTGTCTATCTGTTTCCAAGAAAGGAATAAAAGCATCTAAAAGAAAACCACTTACACAGTACCCATAATAATTTTCCATAGCAAAATAAGCTTTTATAGTAGAAAGCTACCATCCCAGTCTAAGGAAATAGAGTATTAATGTTCATGATGTAAAATGAATATACTTGTTAAGTTATTCTAAGAGTAAAGTGCTCTTTTCTTGGGTTTCCAATCAAAGGAATAATCAGCTAGTTAAATAGAGAACAGGTTCTCTACCAGGACAAAGGAAAGTATGTGAATGTGTATTCTCATCCAGAGAGAATGAGGTACAAAATAAAATGTTTCCTTCCACTGAACTTCACACTTTGAAACCTCACAGTACAGCTGAACTAATGGGCTTAGTATTTGCATCCTGTATTTAGAATGTTCTAATTAGAACATAAAACCAGGGAGCCTGGCTGGTTCAGTTGGAAGAGCATGTAACTCTTGATCCCAAGGTTTTGAGCCCCATGTGCATGTACAGCTTACTTAAAATTTTGTAAGTAATAAACTTAAAACATAACAACAGCACCCTGAATCTCAGGGATTTTTTTTTTTTAATGGATGAGTTTATTGTGAAGTAGTTAATTGATGCTTTGAAGGAAAGATACAAAACAGGTACATTTCAAGAGTGGAAACCTGATACATAAGATCTGCATGTGTATAGTATTTGGGCAAGAGAAGCAGCAGCAGGAAATAGGAAAGAAACCCTCAGGGAGCTTGAATTCACATGAAAGCCTTCTTCTCCTTTAAGAATGATGTTTGATTAAGAGGCTGGTGATATAATTTCCACCCAGCCCTACACTCTCACTCCTGGTAAGTGCGAGGTACTTCCTAAAGCTCATCTTTGAAAAACAGCTCTTTCAAGGACGTTACTTCGTTGGTCAATTCCTCTAGGAAAGTCATTTCTTTGGTTTTTCTTTGCTTTACTTTTCTTTGTCCGTGGAAACTGAAGGTCTTTAGATTGAGTAGCATGCAGAAGCCAGTCTTTGTCTCAACCCAGTTCAAAAGGCAAAAAAGTGCCCACTCTCTGGTAGTTTGAGTCAAATAACATGAGAGCATTTACTGTCTAACCAATATGAAACACAGGATATAAATGGCTTTTTTGTCAATAAAGAAATAACAAAAGAAAAATAATAGATAACATTTATCAAGCATGTACCACGGGCCAGGTGCTATGACAAGTGTTTCATGTGTGTATCACAAGTAAATTTCATTATAACCTCAGAACTGAGGTTTCCCCAACTCACTTCTCCAAGCTGCATGTGAACACCCATGAATCTCTTGTTCTCAGTTACACTTTGCTAAACTACAATTTCTTCCCAATATCACCCTAATTGCTTTTAAGCTCCTTAATTCAATCAAGGGTTTTTAAAGTTTTTTTTAAAGGATTTTCAGGGAAGACCATCCTTTTTACAAATATGTCTACCTATTTTGAACAGTGTTGTTAAATCCAGTTCATGATAAAATGCTACTTAAAATTTTTTTTACAGTATACATGTTAATACTAACACTCATCTACACACTATGTGCCAGACATTGGTTTTCAGTATATGAACTCATTCAATCTTCACAATAACCTCGATGTAGGTACTGTTATTGCCCCTACATGAGAGCTTTCTAACTTGCCCAAGGTCACAGCAGTAGATTGTACTAGTGCTGGAGTTTCCAATGACTGACTGCTAGTGTCATTGGAAATTATGAATTTCTAAGGTTACAAATGTTTTTTTAAAAAAAGGCCGCAAGCTTTTGCTTATCATGCCTGTGCTCTTGTAATCACCTTTAAGATGAAAGATTTGGTGATCTGACGACATTTATCTATTATCAACACAAGGAAATGGTTAGACTCTTCTCTTTTCTGATTGTCTGGTCAATGAAGAAAAGTGATTTGCAGAATTACACGTTTCAAATTGAACTAAGCTATTAATCAAATTCATTTATGAACATATTGCGCTAGGTACTATGTAAATAGTGCAACTATCTAAAGTGGAATTTGGAGGGTCTTTTATGTTAACAAGATGATTTCAGGTTGTCATGGAGCAAAAGGAAAGGGAGTCAGCTAAGTACTTAGTGCAGAAATCACTAGTGATCAAGATTTTCTTTGGAGATTTTTTTTAACTTTACGAAAGAATTTATTTTTGGGCGTATGAATTTTGGTTATATCCTCTCTGGGGCCTACTACTGACAAACAGCAGAAGTGCCACCACACTGGATCCTTGCTACTGTCCCAGACAAGAATTCAGCAGAAGCCGCGTCAACCCATCCCACTTCACATCAGGCCACCAGCGCAGAGAAGCATCTAGTCAACAGCCTTGAGCAACAGTGTCGGACAAAGCGCCAGAGACCGCAGGGCAGGGGTTTTCAAAGTGCGGGTCGCAAACTGAATTATGGAATCAATTTAGTAGGTTATGAGCAGCATTTTCAAAAATTAAGACTGAGTAGAACAGAAAATGTCAGGGTGTACACATGTGTGCCTGTGTGTAGGTCATAATATTGTAAAATGTATTCCTAAGTATAAATTTTGGATCTGAAAGTTAGAAAACCATTGTTCTAATAAGTAGTAACTGTGTGTCATTTCCTAGTACTAAGCCTTATATGCAAAAAATAGACTGCTGGGTTCTTCATAACCAGCCGGCAGAGCCAGTAAACGGATCACATCATAAAAGGGACCTTAAATTTTATCCAGTCCGACTAATCAACCAATATATGGAGGCTTCCCGTACGATTCCCATCACAAGCCTGTGAGTTCTAGAGAAAGCCTATTTGTTCCTTTGTACATGACTTCTAAAATTCTTCATTATGCCAAATTGAAATAGAACATAAGGTTGCTGTTTCACATGAAAAATTTTCATGTGTGATTTTAATTCTATACAACCTTTTCTGAATAAACACAGGATCATAGTAGAAAATTTAGAAAACACTAAAATGTACAAATGAGAAAATAAAGATGACCCATAACCCAGCAACCCAGAGCCACACTGGCTATACCTCCTGAACCTGCTTTCTCCTTAAATATGTAACAAATATTTGACTCTTCTCTATATTCTTGTACAACATGATTATAATAGCAAATAGCATCTTTGCATAAGGCTACATCAGGCCTTTTTTTTTCCCATAACTTATTTTTCAAATCTCAAATGACTAGACCATTTCCAGATTTTATTATGAAGACTATTTCCAGATCTCATTGTAAAGACATTAATGTGAACATGCTTCTTCATCAATTCTTCCTCATGGTAAGTCTTAGATTAGAAATACGAAGTTAAAGGCAGTCAAAATTTAAAGGCTCTGAGGGGTGCCTGAGTGGCTCAACTGGGGAAGTGTTCTGACTTCGGCTCAGGTCATGATCGTGTAGTTTGCAAGTCTGAGCCCCGCGTCAGGCTCTGTGGCGACAGCTCAGAGCTAGAGCCTGCTTCAGATTCTGTGTCTCCCTCTCTACCCCTCCCCCATTCACACGCTATCTGTTTCTCTCTCTCTCTCAAAAGTAAACATTAAAAAAATTAAAGACTCTGACAGATAACATAAAACTGTCCAAGAAGTGCACCAATTTACTTTCTCAGTATTGATATGGAAAGTGTGTTTACCCTTAACTTCACCAAGAATAGGCATTAATTTGCTTTCCATTTTCGCCAGTTTGGTACCCCCCATCAAAATTTTCTTTTAACTTCTAGAAGTAGTGAAAGTTAAATACTTTGGGACACCTATCTTGGCCATTTTTCTTTCCTCTTTTGTGAACTACCCAATCATGCCCTTTGCCCAATTCTCTTTTGAGGCTTAAAAATAACTGATTTAGTTCTTTAAATATTTGCAGATGGTTCTTAGGCTTAATGGAAATATCTCTCTGCATCTGAAGACTAGGTGCCAGACTTCTTTTAGAAAGCTAAAGATTGCATTAGCTAATAGAGTGACTAAAGCCTGCAATGTTTTTGTTTTCCGGTAGAGATCCTTTTGCTGAGGAATGTAGCAAACGGAAGTGATATGAGCCTGTAAATATAGATGGAACATGACAATTCTTAGAGGACTCAACAGCAGAAGTTTCCATTACACTAAGAAAATCAATAAAAGCAGTAAAACCTGCTCACCACGGAGCACAGAGGGATCTTTTCGACTCCCTTCAGTTGCCCTGAATCAGGGACATTTTCATACGCCATCCAAGCACAGACACAAAGCGCACACCATCACGAACCCCAGGGGAAGGGGACTAGCGCTTCCTCTGAGTCAAACAAAGGGAAACCTGGCTTCTCACTTCCCTTTAGAACACTAGTAAAAATGCAACCCCAAATGCTTAAGGAGCCTCAGAACCAGTTACCTAAGGAGGAAACCTAGTATTTTTCTAAAGTTCTCACCTAAGTGAGGTATTGGGGGTTGTCTCTGAAATGCCCCACTCACAGCTCCTTCAAAAGTGGGTAATTATCCTTATTTTCTTCCTTTCTTTCACAGTTTGGCCCCTCCCCCATGTCCAATCCAAATACTTCCTCAATCTGTCCCCTCCTGCCACAGGGCCTTGTTTCAGGCCCTCACCACCCAGTCAGGACTACTGCAATAGCTTCCTGCCCTCTGTACTGACTGCCGTAAATGTATCCTCTATACCAAGTCAAGGCACATGCCTCTAAGATAAAATTTAACTATTGGTTGGCTCCCTATGGTGAGGAGATCAAGTTTCCAAGCTTGTTAGCACAGCACAAGATGCCCTTGGGAGCTGCAGAAGCCTATGGCTGTCCCCGACGTCCGGGTCCCTAGAAGGAATGCTGCGCCTGCTCCGATGGCCATGCTTGGGCACATGCTGTTCCCTCTTCTAAGAAACCGTCGCTCTCTCCTGTCAGTCTAATTTTGCAACCATGATGACTTAGCTGAAGGAGGATCTCCTCTCAGAAGTGTTTTCTGATCCAATTCACGTCCCAGGCTGAATTCAGTGTCCTTTCTTGGTATCCTTATGACATTCTGGAAAAGTTAATAAGTGGGTTCGCCTGTCTATTGGGCCCTACACCTAACTCAGCATGCTGCGAGGCCTCGGGGTGTCCTGATCACGTGGTGTTGTCATGAGCCCTGATAAAAGAGCTCCTTAAAGTGTCCTCACCATCCCACTATGTCCAGCAACTATCATCGTGTCCAGCATACAGGTGGTGCTCAATCAATGCTTTGGATCACTGGACTAACCCAATGGAAGTTATGATGTGTTAAAAAAAAATTCACCTTATTACTGTCATCTTTGACAAACCAGGTAAATTGAAGGGTAATTACTGGTGTAACAGAGGCTTTTCCAAGAGGATTTCTGTACCGTGGATTTTAAAAATACCAATTTCCTCTCCTGAACTGGAGATAACATTTGGCATACATACGATGGTGTGGACACGTACCTTGTGTGTATGATAAGATCCATTTCTACAGGCATTTAGTCCTCAGGTTTTGTATTTTCTAAATACAGGATGCCAAACACAGTTTAGAATGTTGCTACATACATAGTAAGCACTTGCTAAATACCTTTGTAACTTTTTAGGAACTCAATATTGAGTTGGCTGCTTTGCTCACAATTACTATCTTCTGGGAATGTAGCCTCCAAACACTTGGCTGGAGGCAAGGATGCCCAATGGTTACATGTCTGTGACCCTGTCTCTGGCCAGGGTAGATTAATTTAAGAATGAGCACCTGACCCAAGCCAGGCCAATCAGTATCTTTCCCTGAACTTTTTAAATTTCAGGATTAAAGAACATGTAAATTAATCCATTTCTAGTAGTGAGAGCTGCCAGATGTAAAACCAGATATAAAATTTGAGAGGTACTGGTGGCCACGTCCCCTGCCATGTGAAGATATTTATACATAATCATTTGTATCAAAGAGAATGAAGCCAACATGCAGAAAGAAACAGAGACGAGAAATGACGGGAGGCCAGTCAGTGACAGAGAATACCGGAGGTGACGAGAGTCCGGGTTATGTTCAGTAACTTGTCCCCAGTCTGAGGCTCTGGGGCACCTCTGTCCTCCCCATGGCCTGGTTGTGTGAGACATTCCACTCCCAGCAGATTCCTGTAAGCTGGTTTAGGTTGGGCTCCTGTCACTTGCCGGCAAAAGAATCCTGATGGCATGAGTCGCTAAAGAAAAAGTAATTCCCCTCAATCTTCTCCCCAGTAACCCTTTTTAGCTGATTCAGCCAGGTGGTTTGGCATAAAGAAGGCAGGGGCTAATTTACAGGAGTTTCCTATCCAGGGAGAGAAAGAAGGTATTCATTTTGAGATACATTTCAAGCAAAAGTAAGTTCAGGTAACACGAGCCAACGCAAATCCCAAGCACTTGTCAATCACAGGGTCATACACATAAAGCACCCGTCCCTCTGCCTGTCCCAAGACTCTCACAGGTTAACTGTGTGTTTGGAATCCTGGTGGAAGTGACCAAGCCCCAGATACACCAAAGCCTTTTCTGGGAGCTCTCCTTCTGGACCCCTCAAAGATGCAGGAGGCACGCAAGAATTTTCTCATCTAGAAGTGAGGCTTCCTAAGGAGTGAAACAAAACGTAACAGCCACATGACACTGCTTTAGCCAGAGTCGGAATGCATATCAGAATTCATGCAAGTGTAGACACAAGGGCCCCTGTTGACCACAAGCTTCAGGACCAGCTGTCTAGGTGGCACAGGGGCACGACTTGCCGGGGTGTCCCGCTCTGGAGGCTGCCCCTCCAGGCTACAATGGCAAGCCACAAGAAAGGCACAGAAGTACACAGACTGGCCACCTTCTAAGGACCCAGTGGCTGGGACGGGGCTGGTGCCCACCCCCCCACGCTTACTCGGGGCCCCAGAGGGAAGCTGGTGTGCAGACTGATAGTGTCCTGGCCACAGCCTTCCTTCCTGTGCCCGCACTGCCTCCGGGGCAGTGGCTCCAGGGATGGGTTACACCTTGCTGCTCTGACTGCCTCGGGCACTCAGTCTCCCTGTCCGGCTGTCCGGCTGCTCAGCAGACACCCGATTCTGGGGTGCGGCAGAGCTTCTGTCCCTGGGCACACCTCCGTGTTTCTGGCTTTGTTTCTCCTTGGCTTGCTGCCGAAAAGCACCGTCCCTCTGGACAGCACTCTCTCCGGTCTGACTGGTCCCTTGATGTGCTCGTGTCTCTCTGAGAGGCTGCTGGGTGGGGCCCTGCCCTGGGGACCCCAGTGACGGCTCTCTCTCCTGAAATCTTCCCTTTGGATGCACCTCTTCTTTTCTCCCTGGATACTCTCCGGGAGCAGAATCATCTGGTCTTGACTCCACAGAGGACATGTCATTCTGGAGAGGTCCCCTGTGCCGTTGACCGCCACCGAGGGTAGCTTCATTTTCTTGAGATAATCCTTCAGAATTCTCCTTTTTCAAGGATGGTCCTTTTTTGGACCCAGCTACCTTCTGAACCAGGTCATCTGGGGGGAGGCTGGCACGGGTCTTTTTCCTGGAATGATGCACCTTTTCCTGTTTTTCTTGTAGCTGGGGATCCCTAGGCAATGGGTCTGTGTGGGGTGGCTCAGGAATTTCTGGTGCGTTGGCTTTTCCTCCCTGGGTCCCCTGAGGACTCTGAGGAGGGCTGGGGTTAGGGTGGTCGGGTCCCTCTGGGGGAGTCAGCTTACTCTGGGATTCCTGCTGCGAGGCTATCCGATGGCTTCTGGGGGGTACCTTTTTCAGAGGCCCTGGTCCTTTAATCGTCACTCTTTGGATAGGGAGGTTTTTTTTTCTAGCTCCTGTCTGCCGCACTGGCTCTTGGTTTGGGGGTGAGGTCTGCACATCTGAAATCTTCTTGCCGGAGGAGTGGCCTGCTTTGGGGGCTTGCCTTTCCTTTGTGGGCCTTGAAGCACTGTGAGCCCCTGTGCCGGGCGGCGGCTGCTGTTCGGAGAAGGAAGTGGGAATGTGCGGGAGCCTGACCACCTGAGACCCCTCTTCCTCCGGGGGATGGGGGACAGGCTGTGGCGCATGCTCCTGGATGGGGGGACTGATAAGAGGGAGTTTCACCTCCTTGACCTTTTCTTCCTGGACTTGCTGGGGACTGTGGTCCTGATGGGGGCTCATATTTTTGGAATGGGGAGGGCTGATGGGAGGAAGTTTACTGGGGTCTCCTTCCTGAGCTAGCAGAGGCCTGGGGGAGGGGGTCAGGGTTTGGTCTGAGACTGTGCCTAAAGCTCCCTCCCTGCTGGGGGAGAGGAGTTTGGGTGTGGGCCTCCGACTCTGGAGCGGGGCGAGGACCCGAGGCTGGGGCAGTCTGGAGGGAGCCAGCCGGCCTCTGGGAAGCAAAGTCACCGGGTCGTCCCTGTCCTGGGCCTGCTCCATGTTTGTTGGGCCCTGAGGATGTGGCACTTCTGGGTAAGGTGTGCTAACCCGGACCAATTCTGCTCTTGGGAGTCCCTCCTCTAGAGGTTGCTGAGAATCTTCCAGAGGTGGTCCTGGTATTTTGGCCCCGTTGGGGTGGGAAGAGTCTCTTGGAGGCTCATGATGGGCACTGTGTGGTGGCAGACTGGCTGACTCAGTTTCCTCATCTTGGGTTCTCTGGGGGCTGAGGGATGTTGGGCCAGATTCCTGCAGAGACTCGGACAGGGGCCCGAGGGTCACCCTGGCCTCCCCTGATTCCTCATCCTGGTCTGGCTGAGGGCCGGGGGCTGGAGGTGGGTCAGGGTGCTGAGAAGGCCCTCGGGAAGGAGTGATGGAAGCCTGCCCTATTTGCTCGGCTGTCCGGGACTCGTTTTCAGGGGGATTTGTACTTATGATCTGGGAAGAAAGATCTGCTGGTTGGACGTCCTCTTCCCTCTGGCCTGGGGATAAGTCTCGGGCCTGCCCGTCGAGAGCTGGCGAGCGGGCCTGGGGAGGAGGCTCGGCACTGCCGTGGCTGCCAGGAGGGAGCTCTTCTTGAGGCGGTGTCCCCTCCCGAGTCAGCGCCTGGCTCTGGGAGGGAGCTGGGTTCGGGTGTTCAGGGACCTGCGCGTGAATCTGCATTCCAGAGTGATGCTCAGTTAACTGGCCATCTGCTTGCAGTTTTGCCAAGCGCCTTGGGGACGGAACCAGGTGTGCTGGCACCCCAGAGGAGGTCTTCTTGCTAGAGAGAGCTCCTGCTTTAATATAAAAAGAAGTCAGCTAGCAGTATCTTGACACACGCTAAGTAACTATGAACCTTTAGAAATAACACAAAAATATCTTTTCCTTCTCTGCTGCCCATAGGCCTTGAAAAGCATAAAATGACCCATCTAGGAGAACTGTAACCATGCCTTCCCCTTGGGGATACTCGGTGCCCAGATTCATCTTCCTTAGAACTTGGAACCATTTTAGTCAACTGAAATTATGAGCTTCAATAAATAAACACAAAGAGGCTTATTTACAGAACCAAAACTCACATCCAGGTCTGAGAGAGGCAAGAACAACCTTTAAGCGAAGGGGCTTTAAAATTTTCACCACCTGAGATGCCACTGCTGCTTGTGGCCGTAGAAACTAGAAGGGGGCCACCGGAGCCGGCTGAAGTCCCACCTGTGCCATTGTTTAACGGCAGTCTCCTTCAGGAAACCGAGCTCCAGGAGGAATAACGTCAGTTGACCGCTACCTGGGGAGGCATGGGAAGCTGGGCGGGCACTTACTTACGACGGAAGCCCCGACGTATTCGGGAGGCTCCTGTGACATTTAACGCAGTCCTAAGGACCTGGCTCCGAACAGCTGGTGGTCAGGGATGGCACACCAGCATGGAACAGCTTTGAGCAGACTAGTCTCCACTCACTTACTGGGAGGCTGCAAACCAAGTCAGACTTCCAAGGCCACCCCAGGGTGGCCCAGCCCCAGAAGCGAACCAGGCTCCTGGCCACTGCCCCCCATCCCCCAACGAAGCAGGATGACAGCCTGGACTACTCCGGGTCCTCCCTGACCCTCCTAGTCTGGGCCTGTACCCTGCGCCTCCAGTCCAATCAGACTGTCTCAGGGGAGAAGCCAGCGAAGAATGGGGACAAGGGAAAGCTTGCTTCTTGGTGGGGTTTCCGAGGGGACGCCCTGCTCGTCATTCCTACCTCCCCATTCATGACAGTTACAAATTAAACACAAACTTAGTCAAGACACAAGGTTAAAAAAATATAAAAATAGTGAAAATATCTAGAATTGGAAAAGTCACAGGGACAGAAAATAGATTAGAGGTTACCAGGGGCTGGAGGGGAGTCACTGCTTAATGGGAACAGACTTTCTGTTCAGGGGGGATGAAAATTTTTGGAAACAGATAGTGGTGATGGTTATACAACACTGTGAACGTGGTTAATGCCATTAAGTCATACACTTAAAATGGCTAAACTAGCTACTTTTGCTACGTTTTGTTTCTACCACAAAAAAGTGATTTAAAAACACAGGTATAAGAACAGCAAAAGCCAATGCTGAAGGCTCTTTCCATCTGTGAGCCCTCCTGCTTTCCTAGGATCCGACATACAGGAATTCCCCCCCCCCCCATTTTTACAATTTAACAACCCATATCATTTGGCAAATGATACCCTGCCCTTTATTAGAGATAAAGGCACCACTTACGGACTGGTAAATTGCTCAATTTCCCCATTTGACTCATCATTACCATCGTCATTTTCCTCTGTCATTAGTTAGAATTCTGAATAATGATCTGCAAATATGATTTTATTTTATGATCTCTATAGCAAGAACTCCGGGTGGCTTTTTAAAAGCTTTATTGGAAGCATCAAATAAATATTCCAGAAACAGGTGGTATAAAGACAAATGGAGGGGAAAGACATCCCTTATAGTGAACTGTGAATAGAGTGAGCTTTTTCTCATTTTATAAAAATTGTATTGTTTGCTCAGGATTTTGTTAGTCTTCATGCTTTAGAAATGAACATTACCTGAGTTGCTATAGGGAAAAAAATAATCTGCACCACAGTTGATAAACATTTTTAATTAGCGGTGCATCTCAATTTCTTGAGGTTTTATAATCAGTCTGTACTTGAGGTTACTATTTTGTAAGTGCGTCTAGTGGAAATTCACTTAGTCTCTCCTCTGGTAAAGGTTTGCATTTCTGGGTCCAGGCCGATGGGGTTGCAATATTCAGAACTATCAGACTCCAAGCTTACAACTGTGAGTCTATTCCACTTTCATCATTAAGAGTAGAGATTAAAATTACATTCTCAGTGACAACTTAGCTACATAAAATTATGAAAGATAAAGCAATGTATCATTTCAAATATCTAAAAATATTTTTCAACTGGCATCGATACAGGATTCTTGCTTCCTTGAAAAAATGCCATTGGCCACCAGATTTCTATTTGTACTGAAGTCTAACATGTAGACTGTCTAACTAACTGGTCTCAGCAAATTCTATAATGTTCCATAATATTTTATGTAGCTGGGTTTATGAGAAATGGGAATTCAGGGCACCTGGCTGGCTCAGTTGGTTGGGCATCTGACTCTTGATTTTCGCTGGTGGTTCAGGAGAACCAAACCCTTGTCGGGCTCTGCACTGACAGCCTGGAGCCTGTTTGGGATTCTCTCTCACCCTCTCTCTCTGCCCCTCCCTCTGCTTGCTCATTCTCTCAAAATAAGTAAATCTAAAAAAAAAAAAAAAAAAAAAAGGAAGAAAGGAAGTTCAAAGTGATTTCTCTAATCAAATTAATGATTACCAGTAAAATTTAGAATACAAAACTAAGGCTTCCCATTTCTGGTGCAATTTTCTAATTGCTTGGACTGTCTTTCAAAGAGTTCTTTTTATTTTAATTTCGTACCTTTGACAGCTCCATTATATATTAAAAATATTTCACTCTACTAAAATTATCCATCTCTTCTTCTAGGGGTCTCATTTACATCCATGTAAGTAATGTAAGTCTTTGTGCAAACATACCTAAGCTACAGAACTTAACATCAGAGTGAGCCAGCTCAGAGCGGAAGCGAAAGGAGAGGGAGCCAGGCCTGTGGCCGTGGCCCTGCTGGGGCTCCGGTCCTTCTCGGGGAGTCCTGACATTCATTTTCAGGTGCTTGTGGCTGCGCCCTGCTCTCCTGCAGGGAACTGGGAACACCTGGCCCGTGCTCCGGGGCACAAACTTCAGAGCCTGAAACTCTGAGAGGCCACTGGCTCCCCTCTTGAATCACTAGAGATCCTTTAACAGGTTAGTCGTAAGGACCATCCTTAGAAGTTTTAAATACTCACTTGAATAATGTCTGGACTTGACAAAGTCAATGTGAAAATTTAACCTTTTTTATTTTCGTTGGAAAATGTTGATTTTTGAGAGAGAGAGCACTAGCAGGGGAGGGGCTGAGAGAGAGAGAGAGGGATAGAGGGTGTGAAACAGGCTCTGCGCTGACACCAGAGAGCCTGATGTGGGGCTTGAACTCATGAACCATGAGATCATGACCTGAGCAGAGGTCAGGTGCTTAATTGAGCCACCCAGGCACCCTGTGTGCAAGTTTACCCTTCAACCACCAAGTGAAAAAGGTAACTTCCTCCACAGATTAACTATTTAAATAAAATAAGCTGTATGGCTTTGTAACACATTATTTTCTAAAACACTAAACCTGCCAGGAAAACGGGGGTCTACTGAGGCCGGTGAATTAATACATTAATTATAAACCCTCCCATCGACCCTTTAAAGCTGAGATTCTATCAGTTGATAACTGAGTGACCCAGTTTCAGTTATTACATGTATCTGGGAGGGATCACATTTTAACAGATTCTGTAATTCATACTTCTCATTAAATCAGACAGGCCTAAGCTAATTGGTCCAAATAAATGAAGAGTCCTTACACCCTCTGAAATGGGAGCCTGTTTTCCCATGCACACACGATGCGGTCTGTCAATCTGCAGATGGCACCTGTCCCCGATAGCCGGCATCCCGGTGGCTGCAGAGTGAGGGGTGCTGGAGGCAGAGTCCTGCTCAAGCACCGCAGCTCAGAGGTGCCCTCTGTGTCCCCGACGGACAAACACGCCTCCCTCGGGCACTCAGAACTGGCCACACTCGGAGGGAACGATTCCTGCTCATCTAAACCCACGAGGGGCTGATTTAAAGGCCAGAACATGAACTTTTTAATTTACAATGGGAGATGGGCCTGGCTCCGGGATCGGGGTGGGGGCTTCTAACGTAGGAGGCACTCCCCACGGGGACAGGTCCACCCAGGGGACCAAATTAAAGATCAGAAGGTTGCTAGGTTAGCAAGGATTTAAAGCTGAGAGCCCGGTTTCCTCAGGGGGAGCTTCCCTCTGGCTACCAAAGCCTCACGAGATGGAACATGCACCTTGCCAGGCCCAGCTTTCTAAAGGACCGATGCCTGATGCAGAGATCAGAGCAGTGCTGGATCCTCACGCCGGCCATACAATGCAATGCAACGTGGCCAGCAAAATCCTAACCGGGCAAGGAGTCACAAAGGTTACAGCACGTGAACATACCAAGCTGCAGAATGTCTACACAGCAAGCCATATCTCACATTAACAATTTATAATACCTGTTCTGTGAATTCTTTTCATCTTGTGATCATGAAACTCTGTAGCCATTAAGCAATGACACTCCACTCTCCCCCAGGCCTTGGCAACCATTCCATTTTCTGTCCTGATGGATTGGACTGTCTACGTCCTTCATAAAAGTGGCATGAGATAATATTTGTGGGGTTTTTGGTGATTGGGTTATTTCACTTATTAGAATAGTCTCAAGGTTCATCTCTGTTGTACTGGGTGTCAGAATTTCCTTTTGAGGGCTGAATAATATTCTATTGTATGTGCTGAGTACAGACCCAGAAGCGGAACAGCTAGCTCATATGATAATTCTATTTTCAATGTGTTGAGGACTATGACGTTGTTTTCCATAGGCGCTGCACCAATTTACATTCCCAGTTTCTCCACATCCTTGATATTTTTGTATTGTTTTTTCCTAGTAGCCATCTCAGTGGGGGTGTGGTGGATTAGGGAGAACCTTCCAAATGTATCTCAAAATCCTCCTGCATCAAAATTCTAAGTTGGGGCTGTAGAATTCCTGGATTCCAAAGAAATGCACTCCTCTAAGCTACGTCGTTTACTGCACATGCTCCTTGAGGCAGGTGGGGATTCACCGCATCTAGCAAGACAGTCGGCCAAGCTCAGAAGGCCAGCCAGGCTGCCCAAGGGAACGGGTGGGCCACGGCCAGCCTCCCCTCCTCTGGCTGCCTTCCTCTACACTCTCTGGTACTACATTTCGAGAACTGTGGCAACGCAAAGAAAAGGGGAAAGAAATCTACTGGATTGTAACAGCGCTAAATACAAACCTGCCAAGGAGAACATCACCTCAGCTCCCTTGGGAGCCAAACTTCTGGAAGGCTGAGTTCTGAAGCGGGAGGCTGAGCCCTGTTTACCATGAACCTCTAAGTCACTGGCCAGCATGTCCCTGAAGGACAGGCCCCTGAGTTCCACCATGGCCATGAAGACAAGTAGAGGGGCAGATCCAGAGAGGGGATCCACACAGCTTGTTTGTGGGGATGGCCACACCGGAGCAAGCGTAGGGACTCGAGAGCTCGTGTGAGCTTCAGACTGGTGGGCGAGTGCTCGCACAGCAGCTCACAGATTTGTTTTCCTTTCGATGGGAACAAGGAGTGCTGGGAAGAAGGGCCGGGGTCGTACCTGCAGTTGGAGCCAAATTCTTGGATGGTTCCTCAGACAATCCAAGGTACTCTCTGACGAGATGGCTCAGCTTTTGGTAGGCAACGTCCAGGTCATCTACAGAAAATGAGAGAAGGTACTTTTAAAGCAACAGAATCATATCTAAATACAGTTTGCAACTGTTGGTGGTGATGGTTTTTAAAGTTACATCTAATTTTATGACTATTGTGGCAGGCGGGGCTCTGAGCCTTTAAGGACACTTTCCCTTCACATAACTGCCTCCCTCGAGCATGGGCAGAACCTGTGAGCATGAAGAGATGTTACTCCTGGGGTCACGTCACGTTAAATGGCGAAAGGGATTTTTGCAAATGGGATGAAGGCTACTTATCAGCTGAGTTTGAGCTAGTTAGAAGGAAGACCACCCAGGTGGGCCTACTCTTTTTGTTGTTGTTTTTATTTATTTTTGAGAGAGAGAGAGAGAGAGAGAGATGAGAGAGATGAGAGAGAGAGATGAGCCTACTCTTTTTTTAAATGTTTATTCGTTTTTGAAAGACAGAGAGAGACAGAGCACAAATGGTGTGGGAGAGGGGGAGAGAGAGAGGGAGACACAGAATCTGCAGCAGGCTCCAGGCTCTGAGCTGTCAGCACAGGGCCCAACAGGGCTTGAACTCACAAACCATGCGATCATAACCTGAGCCAAAGTTGGATGCTTACCGGACCGAGCCACCCAGGTGCCCCGGGCCTACTCTTAATCACATGGGCCCCATAAAGGAAGCCAGTTTCCCGGTAATAGAAGAGGAAGGCAGAGGAGAATGTGATGTGGCATCTTACTGGCTTGACGACAGAGGGGCCCCGTGCACAGGACCTGGGAGCAGCCTTGAGGATGGAGGGCAACCCCTGGCAGAGAGCCAACAAAAGAAGCAGGGCCGCTGGCCCTACGCCCCCAAGAAACTGCAGGCAGCCAACAGTGAGCATGTGTTCTGGAGCAGATCTTTCCCCAGTGACCTTACACTTCAAAATAAAACTTCTCTGAAACTTACTGACCTGCATTGATCACTGCATCAAAATATCCTGGAAACTCCTGATTGATTTTAATATAAAGGTCCACTCTGGAGACAGCAAATTCAATCTCTAAACGACTGAATAATCCTTTTCTTCGCAAGTATCCCTCATATTTTTCCTTGTTCATGGGTACCACGAGGATATATCGAGGCTCAAAATAGGAATATTTCAAACTTCTTACACCCTGTTTAAGGAAAAGGTAATAAATTAGAAACAGATACACAATCTAGATAACATGTTGGAGACTTCTGACAACACTGGTATAAGCAGTCTTGCATTGAAGGATTTATTTGTATAATTAGCTATTATTTTCTTGTAAATGTCTCAAAATTGGATTATTCCCCTTTGTTCATCAAATATTGTTATTGAGAATAAAAGAACTCATTCTACCCGGTTATCCTCTAACTAGTCACCCTAATATACATGATGGTTCAAAAAGAAAATTGCTACATACAAACAGGTACCTTCACAGCAGTATCACATGCTCATTTTTTAAAAGATTTTATTTTGAACTAATCTTTATACCTAATGCGGGAGTGGGGGGTTGAATTTATAACTCTTAAAGTCTACAGTCAAGAGCTCTAGAGCTGGGCCAGCCAGGAACCCTAGTGAAATTTATTTGAAATCTACATTTCAAAGAGCAAGCACCCTTTCAGCTCCAGGGGATAAAGATCTTAACCCGAGAGAAAAAAAAGGCTTCTTTGTTTCCTCCTTGGAACCCTTCCTATTCCTAAACCAGCAACCTGGCTGGACGGTTCCTATGACAGCTCACAGCTTCTACCCAGAGCAAGGGACAGCCAAGCTCCTCCGGGAGCTCACTGGAGACGCAGGGCTGGGTGGCGGGCAGCCCTCCAGCCAGCAGACTGCGAGCTTTGGTGAGATGCAAGAGCCCTTCCAAAGTAACTCTGAAATCTTCCTTCCACCTGGATGCCATCATCAGTAGAACTCAACGTTCAAAATCTTTGTTTTAAACATTCAGTTGGGGAAGAAACACAGGCTCTTTAAAAAACAATTTCTATAAGTGTCAATGACAAAGAGCAGTTTGGAAAAATGCTTTCCCTTAGGAGAATCAGGGAAAGAAGTTCCTGGTTTCTAGAGTCAACCTCTTGGAAATGAGTAGGAGAAAGCTCCCAGGGAGGAAGGAGGGAAAACAGAAGCCAGCGTCCTGAGAACTGGAGAAAGGCCAACAAAAGGAGCTGGGGGGTTCTGCCTTGCCCAGAAGGTATTTTTGGTAAAAGAGGTCATTTTTTTTTTTATTAGCATTGAAAGAAAGAAAACCTCCTTAAAGATCCAAAAGCAATCAATTGCAGAGAGGTCAGAATTGCAGGATTTTGAAGCGAGAAAACTGAAAGAGCTGGAAGAAACACCACCGGTCTCAGTGAAGTGAGGCCACATACCAAACACAAGGAGTTGAGAACGAATCACAGTCCCGGCTCAGCCAAGTCACAAACGAAACGAGTTTTAAAGAAGAGCCAGCGTCCATAGTAAAGGACTGTCAGGCCTGCCCAGATTTTGTTCTGTAAGCTTGATCTAAGGGAATCATTTTTGTAACCTTTTTTTTTTTTCTGACTACAAAACTGTTAGACCGCTCAGTGATGGTACCTTAAACAGACAAGCAAGGGTCTTTAAAGATTCCATATATTTAATAAAGTGATATATATTTTTTTTTCATTAACAAATTTGTTTTTTTTAACTTACATCCAAGTTGGCGAACAGTGCAACAAGGATTTCAGAAGTAGATTCCTTAAGGCCCCTTACCCGTTTAGCCCATCCCCCCTCCCACAACCCCTCCAGCAACCCTGTTTGTTCTCTGTATTTAAGAGTTTCTTATGTTTTGTCCCCCTCCCTGTTTTAAAGGTATATATATATTTAAAACAAATAAGTGAGGTAGTCATGGTTTTACCCTGGGGTCTGGATTGGAAAGAAATTTCTGTATGTTCTAATCACGGAAGATCGCTGGGGAAGACAGGGTATGGGGGCAGAATCCTGAAATCTTCAAGTGTAAATTGTCAAAGCCTGGAAAGACTGTAATCGGTGAGTCACCGCAGTCACTGGCAGCATCGCCCACAAGTCTCCACCTCCCACGGAGAATCAGAGGACACCGCCAACTGCACAGAGCCTCCGGGTGGGCTCGGAGGGGCCAGTGCACCAGCTCTGCAGCCTGTGAGAAGCAGCTTTCCCTCACGGCACTTTAGAGAAACAGAGACTGCACCCTAACAGAAAAGGGATAATTTAGTGAGGAAATACGGACTAAAATCCTGAGGGCCACTTCTATTCATAGAATATGTGTGCAATGCCTTGTATTATAATACCTGTCATTTAATTGTTGATGTCTGGCCTCCCCCATATGAACTAGAATCTTCCCCGCTGTGCCTGGCAGTGTGCTACCTGCACAGTGTAGCCCCTTCCTCAGCCCCAAACATATTTTACAAACACACGCACATTAAAAATACAGAGTGAAAAAAACACTTACTTCTATTTCCATGTGAACACAGCTCGCTAAGCCGTCTCTTGCGATGGCTTCTATGGTGTCCCTACTTAGTCCGTAATTGTGGTTACTGTAATTAAATGTTAGGATGAATTTCCCCTGAAATTTGAGAGGTATAAAGATTTTCATGTAACAGCTGCCATACTCCACCTTAATATAAATAAAACTATTTGATGTCTTATTTTTATATGCTTCCATAAAACCTACGAATATTAGCAATTATAGAAGGTTGACAATGGGCTTATGAAACTTAACATCCAAGTGTGGTAGAGAAATTTATCCCGAATTCTCAGCTGGCAAAGAAAAAAATTAAGCTTTTGGAAATACAGTCACCTGCTGACGAAACATCCAGGGAAAGCGATGCCCTCACCAGAGCTTACGGTAGAACATTCCATCTTGCTTACTTGTCTGCTTCCTTGCCAACAGTGCGCCATGAACCGTCGTTGCTGAGAAAGCAAAACTGATAGCCTGCCCTTTGCGTCAGCCACACTGGAGATGCCAACATACCAGGTACCCCCAGAAAAATCTCCCCTTCTCCAGAGCCTGGCATTCCCAGATAAGCCTGAAGGCCATGGATTACAAGGACATCCGAAAACCTTTGCATCCTGAGATAAGGCTAGAAAAACAGACCCATTCTGTGTTTCCGTAGAAAACGTTGCCTTTTACTGAAACCGCCCCAAATGTTATTCGACAGAATTGCCGTGTGCCCTCCAGGCATTATTTCTTCGATCTATATTCTGGAAGCCCCATTCTTCCCAAAGCTGTACTTCCTTGCAGAACAGTCCAGGTAAAAAAAAAAACATGCCTCTCAAAATTGTCTTTTTTTTTCTCTGACAATATTAGATTTAGTCAACCACTAGGTCTAATCTAAACTGGAAAGCTCATGACCAAAAAAAATTAAAATGTGAATGGTCTTGGCACCGGTGGCTCTTCGTGCATAGGATTTCCATACAAATGATGAAATGAAAATCTGCAAGGCGGAATCCCGTCTTGGCAACACCATCATTAAGAACGGAAGAAGTGAGGGGCCCCTGGGCGGTTCAGTGAGGGAAGCGTCTGACTTCAGTTCTGGTCACGATCTCACAGTTCGTGACTTTGAGTCCCGCATTGGGCTCTGTGCTGACAGCTCAGAGCGCAGAGCCTGCTTCGTATTCTGTGTCTCCCTCTCCGTCCCTCCCCTACTCAGGCTGTCTCTCCCTCAAAAAAAAAAAAAAAAACACAGTAGCAGTGAGGAGTCCTTTACACTCTGTGCTTCCTGGGTCTGGACACCCTGGAGCTTGGTGCGACGCGAGGCAGGCTATCTGTTGAAAGTCCATGCAATCTCCTGGGATGGGGTGGGTCTCTAGTGAATGAGTCTGCCATGGGTGATGAGGAAAATCCACACACCCCATAATCCAAAGTAATTTGCATCATGTATTCTAAAAGTTTAAAACGCTACAGTAAATATCCTCAATATTTTACTTCCTCAATGTCATACCTTCTGTGTTCTTTGGAACAAATACTATGTTATTTTCTAATATATATATATACTGTCATCTATATAGATAGATGGATACCTGAATGTCCCATCAGATATATGCTTTATCTTGCTTACTGTGACTCGCACTGTTTTCAAAATGTATCCTTGAGTCACTTTTCAGATATACACTGTGAATTTGTTTACTTGTGTGTATAAGGGCCTCCCTCTGTGGATCCCAAATGTATATTCTGGAAAAATGCAGAGTCGGGAGGAAGCTGGCACTGTACTTTTATATATAAAACAGGCCCTGCTGAACTTGTTTTTAAAGAACTGAGATGAAGTAAGTGGTCCTCCAGTTTCTGGCGGGGGATCTTCCTTCCATTTCTTTCTGCTTGCGGATTTTGTCATAAACAGCAATAATCCTATTTCAGGAGCCTTCAATAACCACATTTCCACAAGACAGGGAGTATATTTGCAGGGAAATGACTGCATTAATGTGTTAAAAAAAGGACTCGTGTGTCCGTAGGAATGTGGTGGGGCAATGGTCCACGTGTCGGCGATGGGGGGGTGAGGGGGGAGGAATATGTATGTGAGAGGGTGTGCGGGTCTGCGGGGCAGAGTGGGTGTCTGGGGCTGTCTGCAGCAGGTGTCCGGTGTTGGGGGGGTGTTGGGGGAGGGGGTTCTGTGTACAGAAGGCGGGGTGCGTCGCCGTGACTGGTGAAGCTGACAATGTGTCATGAGTTTATAGCTTGCACATTTGCCTCTTCATGAAACAGCCTGAGCACGCTTTCAAGAAAGGGACCTTACAGGCACCCTGGAGGCTCACGCGGTTAAGCGTGCAACTTCAGCTCAGGTCATGATCTCCCAGTTTGGGAGTTTGAGCCTGCCTCAGGCTCTGTGCTGACAGCTCGGAGCCTGGAGCCTGCTTTGGATTCTGCATCTCCCTCTTGCTCTGCTCCTCCCTTGCTTACACTCTCTCTCTGTCTCTCAAAAATGAATGAACATTTAAAAAAAAGTTTTTTAAATTTAAAAAAAAGAAAAGGAGCTCAGAAACAAAATTCAAGTTGAAGAAAATGACATTATATTGAAGTAACAGATTTTGGCAGAAGCAGTAAAACCAAGCACTTCTCAAACACACAAGGATTTTGAAAAGGGAGTCAAACTGTAAAAGCAAATATGGTGTACATGTACAGTGATTTCTTCAACTAGGAATTGAACCAGACTTCATTATTACCAGTAGGATAAGGTATGGAACATCAGAGTGCGAGCAGATGTGGTAGTGAGAACAGATGAACTGAACCAAGAAAAAATTCCTGAGACTCTAATATGAGAAACGAACATGAATTTCAGGAGCTAGCTGCCTTTCAACCCAAAAAGTCCTAAGACAATGCTTCTTACTAATGTTACTAATAATGCTTCCTATCTCTATTAAGGCTTTTGAAAACAGAAAATCCCAAAGTACTCTTGATACATTAAACTGAATTACCAAAATACAGCCTGAGGAGAGAAGATTATAAAGAATCTCCAGGATGTTCTTTTGACAACGTTAGAGTAGAAACGGCCGAGGGACAGTAGGACTTTGTCACTTGGGTTTCTCTGGGAATGCAAGAGAAAATAGGTCCTATGTACAAAGTCGGCCATTCAAAACTAAACTCATGGAAATGGCAGATCCTATGCTTACACATGCCACAATTATGTACAAGGAGTGTAACGTGGAGCGTCAGGGCTGTCTGTGTGTCCTACACAGGCCAACTGAATGGGACACACCATGACGAAATGGTGCTCAGGGTCACGACAATGAGAAAACCCTGGTTTTAGCAAACAGGAGTGGTCTCCGGATGGAACACTCCCAACGCCGAGGGACACTCAGTTCACAAGTTCCTCACATCAGTGCAGGTCTGCGAGAACTGCCTATCCTGAGTGAAGTCTGGCAGTAATAGTAGCACCTGATAAACACAGATCGTGCGAACTTTTCGCAGAGCTCTTCTATTTTTTTTAAATGTCTACTCATTTAGCTTTATTGAAAAATTACAACACTCCCTCCAAGATCCTAAAATAAAGCAGCACAGGCACAAGGATGTAGAAGTAGTTTAAGGAAAAAACAATCCAAGGAGGACACCTCTCTCACAACAGACACAAAATTTCTATTTTATCGCCAGTGCCTAGCATTTCTAGCAGAGAACATGTATTTCTTGTGCGATACAAAGGAGAACGTTCTTACCATGTTTACCATTTCATCAAAGACTTCTTGAGAGGTGAAATGATAATCGACTCGATCCCCTTCTCCAAAGTAAGGTGGTCTTGTGGTGTGACAGGCCCTGAAAACAGAGGAGAAAACCGGTCTACTTCTAGCAGCTTGAGTTTCAAAATGGAAAAAGTTTTGATAAGAGTACATTTTCCAAAGTTGAAGCTGATCGATCGATCATGAATTGTGAAGCAACAAAGTTGTGAGAACGCTGTGGTTTCAAAGCACTGGACTACAGTCCGCTGCTTTGACTCTACATGGATTGTACAGATTTGTGATTATCAACATCCAGTGCGGCCTTGCTGTTTATCTCCTCGGAAGCACCCCCTGCTGCTCTCACACACTACTTTCGGCAGTAGGACAATATTTACTACTCATGTATTTCCACCCAACTGTCCTCTCTGCTCTGTGGGCACCCCCCCCCCATTCCTCCACCGGGTTAGCCTGCTGGGAGCCGCACCGGCCTTGCTGGATGACACAGTCACAGTAAGGAAACAGCAGACATTGCACGGCTCCGGCCATGAGAGGTGGAAACTGACATCTCCCTCTGCTACTACTGCTCATGTGAAATTAAGCTGGTTGCTGTTGATTAGGCTTCACAATGTTCCAAATCATACTAATATTCCCCACACAGATACCTCATGGGAAGAAGGATATTCCCACCCCTATAAAGAGGACTTTAAACAAAGCACTGCAGATGTTTTGTCGAAAGCCTCTTCTACTGAGCTTCACAAACTTAAGACACGGATAATAAAGGGGGTTAAAGAACACAAGAATAATATTAACTCTGGCCCAGAGAAAAAGAGCCTAACTTAGTAATAAGAAACAAACAAGGGCCAGGCATAAGTTATTGCGCATACATATGCTAATTTAGTGCCCATTATGAGGTAAGAGTAGTTACAACTTAAACTCATGTGCAAAAGCTGGCTCATCTAGGGCACCCATGGCACTTCCACCTTCAACATCAAAGAACAAGGTTGACAAAAGGTTTATCTACTGACCACCATGAATACATTCTTCCTCTTATGAGTCAGACAGAATGCCTCCTAGCCTTGTTTATGCCTGAATCTTAGTGTTACTGATATAAACAAACGTGTTTGCTGTCTGCTTCTCACTGAAAACATCCTGCTATCCTCTTAGTTGTAAGATTTACTACCGTTTAAACAAATGTGTATGTTATCTGCTTTTCACTAAGAATATCCTGTTAGTCTCTGATGTGTAAGTTACCTCATTGTAATTAGAGTAGTTCTGCAAAAATGCCTTTGTAAAACCTGTTTCTGCGCCCTTTTCAGAGCATCTTATCACTGAGAATTATTCCACTTTTCGATGTCATGTTAAGACTTAAATCTATAAATACAGACACAAAACCTGGCAAGATAGAGATGCCAGGGAGATGCCAGAGATGATGCCAGGCCGGTGACCAAGAAAGAAAGAAACCATGTGAGTCTCTCTCAACCCATTTTCACCGACGCTGCTGCCTCCTTCAGGGGACCCTGGAGCAGCCGGAGCTGGCCTCCGGAACTAGCCCACTTGTCTTCCAGGACATGCCCCCCAAACCCCAAGAGCCTTTCTGACCCCTTATCGTTGATTACGCACCTCTTCCTTAAACGCCTGCCGGCCTCAGTGCCCACCACCGACTGCGTCCCACCCAGTTCCTTGTTCAGGACTCCGTCTCCTCGGCGCTGCCAGAACTTGATACCAGGACCGATGCTGCCATGGGAACCCGTGAATGGCGTTCTCGGCTCCGCAGAGAGGCCCTTTCTGATCACTGACTGCTGTAGGGCCCCCATCCCGTCCCCATGTACCCTCTATCACCAACACTGCCTTATTCTACCCACAAGACTGGTGTCTCCCCGTCTTCCCCGGCAGGATATAGGACTCCTGAGGGCAGAACATCTTCTTGTTCATCTTCCTTGCTGCTGCATTCCCCACGCCCGGCGCATCGTAGGCACCCACGGGGTCTCCGTAGCATGAAGGAGTAAATGAGACCCGTGCGGTGGATGAGCTCTATCCTGCAGAGGACAATAAAAACGGCCAGTCTAAGGCCACAGAGCAGGCCGGTGTCAGTCCCAGAACTAGAGGACAGGGTCCCAACTAGCCCAGGACTCTCCATGCCATCCCATTCTGAACGTGCTAGTGTATGCACTGGGAACGCAGACTGATCTTTGTATTATCCTGTGGCTTTAAAAGAGATAAAAATAGCTAGACATTCAATGTGTTATTTCATTTATTCCTCACAAAAAAAGACCCCACTAGGTGGGGATCATTGTTTTCATTTTACAGATGGTGAAACTGAGGCACAGGAATTAAGTGATGCGACTAAGCAGCAATGCCGGGATAACTCCGTGTCGATTCCCCTTATGACCACACCAAGTGGGTAAACTCACAACCCTCCAAAGCCTCTCCATTACAAAGCCAAAGCCAAATTTTTATAATTCATGCCACTGTTCCCCTTCCATTATAATCAAGAATTAACTAGTCATCTTTAAGGTCTTAACATTCCATTTAAATTATATACCTAGGAAAGAGCATTTTCTAAGACAAGACTGTCAAAACACTGCGACATTTGTTCTGTTGTGTGAATACACTGGCAGCTCTTCACACACCTTGGCAGGGCCCGGAGACCCTCTCTCTATTGGTGTCCTTGACCGTCAGGAAAGATAAATCAGTGACTTGCCAATCCATGCGGTACGCCCTGAGCGTAGCCTTTACACACTGTGCTGGATTTGCATTTCCCAACAAAGGAATTGAGTGGCAGGAATTTTTTCAGAATTTCTAAAAGGAAGACACAGCAAAGAAGTAATTTGAAGCGTCTAGGCAGGCAAATAAAGAGGCGGCTTCACTGATGTGATGTGTGCAGATGCCAGAGCCTGTATCTGCCATGGAAACTTCTATTAAGAAGGATGTAAGGTAAGCTGTGGGTTTTTGAATCCTGTCATCCAATTTTCACGTGCAGAAATGTTCACTGTGCAGAAGGCTGCCCAAAGGCGAACATCTGAAAAAGAATGTACTGCAGAGTGGAAGCAGTGTTTCGCTGAACTCACTTAGCAAAAAATAAATAAGTAAATAAATAAATAAAAAGATGCCAAATTTTAGACAAAGAAATCTGCTTGGGCCATCACCTTCAGTATCCTTCTTGTCCCCTAAATACAATTCTATTTGTAATTTAGATTTCCTTGAGTTTATTATTTACTAATGATGAATGTCATTGTGAACGGTTAAGTACGGTCTACAAAGGGAGCCACACGAAAAGAATGGAGTTAGAGACTGATCCTGGGAGTTCAGAGTGAGGTTAGACATTTGAAAGGCCCATTCATGGGCCAGCTGTCAGGGAGGATCCTAACAAACTGAGTCTGCAGAGGGGAGGAGATGATCAGGAGGGAGGGAAACCGCAAGGTCAGACCAAACAATGAATGGTAGACTATCCAGGGAAATGCAACAGGAAGAAAAGATGTCTAAGAAGAGCTAGCTGTTGGATGAGGAAGTAGAAATGTTTTCGGTTTGATTCAGAAGCACGCCGTTTTAGGATAATCTCAATTCTGGACCAGACTGCCTCAGGAAGTAACAAACTTCTTGTTACTGCAAATATTTAGGCAGAGGTTTGGCTGTGAGCACATCTAAATTGGAGCACAACTAGCACGCCATGTTGTTGGTAAGCGAACTCTTTCAAAGGCCATCCATGAAAGCCCAGGTCTTCCTAAGACATCCGGCAGGAAAATTAAATTGGTCCTAATGCTCAGTGCAAATATGTCAGTTAACTGCTGGACATTTAAAGAGATCACATGCTATACTTGAGTAGCAAATCCCAGGATGCCACTGCCCTGTCCACTTGCCCATAACCACACGCTACATTCTAACTCGTGCCACCCCAGCTGGTCTCCGTGTCCCCAGGCTTGCCTGCCCCACCCTCTGCCAAGCTGCCGGCAGGGCGCACTTACTGGAATGCAGTGGTTGGCACGCCACCCCCTGCTTACAGAGCCTTTACGATCAGACTCCCGTCTACTTTTCTGGTCTTCTCTTCTGCCGTCTCCCTCTGTATGTCAAGTCCCGCTGCATTCCAGAGGACTTTCAGTTCAGCGAATGCGCCCATCATCCTGTCTGGAAGGCACCTGTTCAAGTCCCACATCCCACTTACCTTCTACTTCTCCTGACCCGGAGGCTGTCCATCCCCTCATCATTGCACCCCCAAACTACCTTGTTAGCCGGCATTTAGCTGTCGGAATCCCATGCTAGATGGTAAGCTCCCAGGGCAAGACCACGTCTGTTTTACGGCTTACTGCTGGCACGGGGCATGTGGCCCCTGCTCAGTAAACACTGATTAGAGGAATAAATGAACCATTCTACTAGTTTGTCATATCTGAATAAACAGACATTAGACTAGACTGCATTTAGATAACTGCAGGTCATAGATCTCATGTAGCTAAATAGCTATGGCCTTTTACTTTACTGTAATCAAGGACTAAGTATAAGTAAAATAAACTTGGTAGACAACATCATGAAAAAGGTTACAAAAATAGAAATTGCTGTAAATAAGAGAGCTAAGAAAGAAGAATAACGTTTTCCTTATGACTATTCAGATCACTTTCCGGGCTTAAAGCTGGAAGGTGCACAGGGAATACCGGCATTGTTTTACGTTTCTCTCATTATTCATTACTCTTCCAGGGGGCCACTGATTTGTGTGGTAATATTAAGGTTGGAAATAGAGAGATTTTGAAGGCAGTCAGTTCTTATCTCCAGGCCATGTATGATCAATACAGGTAAAGAAAGAACATCCATCCCATTTCTAAAACCAAGAACAAATGGAAAAATCAAAACCTAAAACTAGAACAAAATCTCTCAGCCACACCAATACGTGTTATGCCACGATTTTACCCCTTTCCTATTTATATATCTGGACATGCAACCTCGTATGTGAGAATTTCATTGGATGTCTCGGTCGTGGGTCTGTGTAAGGTAAAAAGGAAGACCAAGAGCAAATGAAATAGAAGGGAAAGAAAAGCTTCAAGCAAATGGCAGAGAAAGGGCCGTTGTGAATACTTAACGTTTCATGATGAAACTGTATTCATATTTTTTCCATCTAATTAAAAATCAATAAAAATTATGTTGGGTAAAGAATAAAAAGATCTCCACAAGAGCAATGACTTGCCTCTGAGGATGTGCTTTGGTTTTATCATTTGTTTTAATTAGAAAGTTGCTGCATATAAAGTAGTACTATCTTACTTTCCCAACAGATGAAATTTCTAGCTATCTAATATCTTTCAACCCAATGATATGATCTTTGGTCCCTGCCTTGATGGGACGATGATGTGTCACTGAGCGAGCCCTGATCTCTGCCTCTAGGAGGATGCCAGTGAAAGGCAGGACAAGGGGTAAATGAGTGTGTGCTTGGTAGTGAGGTGGTTAGGAGTGTTTTTCCCCACCTGCCACAAATTCCATCCAGGGAAGAAAGAGCAGTGCCGATAGTAAGGCCATAGGCATGAAGTTAGTTTCTAAGATTTTGTTTTGCTGTCCTGTGTCTCCACACAAACTGTACACGGCACTAATTAAAGGTCTGAGTTCCCCACTAGATGACAAACTTCATTAAGGCAAGGACGTTATCAATCCTGTTCCTGCTGTATCTTCAGGACCAAGCACATGGGAAGAACTCGATAACTATATGTTGAAAGAATTGGTCAACAAGTGGAGGAACCCGTCCATCTCCGGATATCCATCAGTGGCAGTTGGGGGAAATCGCCTAGGCTTCTTATCACAGTAATTTCCCATGAAATATGGCATACAATACCCTTAATTAATTCATCCATCTACTCAATCCGTCATTCAGTTAACAAGTATTTCTCATGCAGGTATTAAGTGCCTGGTAGTGTGCTGAACACTGAGAACTAAATGGTGGGCAAAGCTGACATTGGTCCATACCCTCCTTGGGCTTACAGGTGAGTAGGGAAAACTAACATGAAGTCAAGCAATCGCAAGCATGATGGATAAGCATTCTAGTAGGTGGAAACCCAGGATTTAATAAAAATGAGTAATTAGAAGGCCCATCCAGATGAGGATACAGAGGCAGACCGGATCACAATCTTGGTGATGAGTGAAAGAACACCTCCAAGAACACATCTGATCCAGCACGACCCCGCAACATGTATCACAAACCAATAGGAAGGACCCAGCTCCCAACATGTATAACATAATTAAAAGACACTCTAATCAGAGAAAGCCTTGGCTCCTGTCATTTGGGTTTGCTAAAAGGTTGCAGATTCACATATTGGCACAACAGTCAGGATTCACCTTTCTGCCCGAGTTTGACCTTCCGTTCATTGTGTTCCACTCATCATTTAAAACAGGTACAGCACCCCTCTACAGGCAGGATGGCACTCTCTGCTTTTTCATCCTACTGTTAAGTTTTAATTTATGTTTGTTACTTCAGGGTGCTTAAGATATATTAATGAATAAATCATTCTATACATCTGAATCCTTGGGTTGTCCAAATGAGGCATGTAATTTTAGATATCTAAATCGATGGGCCTGTTTAAAACAGTATTTACATTGCTTGGACATGTATAGCTTAAGGGCAGGGAAAGCATTAGAAAGTAATTTGTGTTTACTTTTCTGGCTGTCCCAAACATCCTAGCAGTCACCTCCTCTGGTCACCGACAAGCATTACTAATCTAGAAGTAATTGCTTTGCTGTACGTAAAAATTAAGAAAAAACCAGTTTAAAAGACCAGAGTGGTTAACTCTAAATCTGACTCCCAGAAACCTTTAAAAGGTCTGTAAAGTCAGCTGAAGACTTTTTTGAAAGGTCCTAATGTTTTTGGTAGTGCCCTCTATTTTAACCAGACCATTAAGGAATCACAGAGCAAAACGTTTGCTCCAGAAAACTGGAGTGTACTGAATGCTGACCCAGGGAATGGAACGGGAAAATGCTGCCATGTCTCCATCCTTCCTCCTGAAATAGCCCTCCAAAGAGGGAAGCCTGCGTGGAGAGAAGCAAGGAGAACGACGGAGGGCGGGAGAGGTGGTCACAGGAAGGCGCGCCAGCCCACACCATGGCAGCGCCCATCCGGGCTGTCACGTCACGTGGTACCAGGATGAGCCCCTGTTCCAGCGCCACCAGGCTTCACCGAAACACATGTGCTTTCAAACCTTGGAGAGTGATTTCAGCTGTCAGTGAAGGAAGTTCAACAGCTGGGGGATTAGACCACAACAAGATGCAGGGTGTAGGACAGTGTAACCAATGGACCTTGTTGAGCTTGCGTGAAGTTAATAGCCCACATGAGCCAAAGCTGACATTTCACAGCCTTACCAGCCAATGCACGGACTCACCCATAGCGGAAGTAAGTGCTGAGCTGTCTGCAGAGGCGGTGAGCGAGCTCTCGTTTGCCACAGGCTTCAGGACCGGTCAGCACCAGCATGGGGTAAGGGGCGTCCAGGCGAGGGAGAGTGCTGCAACACAGGCAGTCAGTGGGTGAGGGCGGGGTCTACACCAGTCACACTTCAGTCAGTGACTGAGCCTTTGGTGCATGCAGGCGCCATAGATCATGCAACCTTATGCCTCTCAGGCTTTTTTTTTTTTTTTTTAATTACAGGCTACCATTAGGGAGGCTGAGAGAGATGGTGATACTGATTTTGTTCAGTGTTTTCCAGTAGTTTTTATAGATTTTGATGATGAGATCTCATGGGAGCCACTTTCTGCAGGCGCTATAGAAAAGGCTCCTCCTACTTTCCTGAGCAAGTTGATGATAATGTGCCCACAATAGCATTCACAGCATAGATAACAAGCAAAATCCACACGTATGTAAATTTGTTTGAACATTTTTAAATGGTATTTTTTAATATGTTTATTTATTTTTGAGAGAGATTGAAAGCACAAGTAGGGGAGGGGCAGAGATAGACACACAGATGGTAAAGCAGGCTCCAGGCTTTGCACTGTCAGTGTACAGCCTGATGTAGGGCTCAAACCCACGAACTGTGAGATCATGACCTGAGCCAAAGTCAGACACTTAACTGACTGGGCCATTCAGGTGCCCGAGTAATATTTAATTTTGAGAGATGCAGAGACAGAGCATGAACAGGGTAGGAGGAGAGATAGAGGAAGACACAGAATCTGAAACAGGCTCCAGGCTCTGAGCTGTCAGCACAAGGCCCAATGCGGGGCTTGAACCCACGAACTGTGAGATCATGACCTGAGCCAAAGTCAGACACCCGACCAACTGAGCCACCCAGGCACCCTTTGAACATTTTCAAAAGGAAAAAATATGGTAAGATGTATTAGTACTTGGTTGATAAAAGTATTTTCTAAAGAACAAAACACAGGTTCTACGCGAGGTAAGCTTTAACATCCATACCTATTGAATTAGAACACAGATATGCAATAAAAATGGTAAAAATGAAAATTTACCTGAGCAATCACGATGTGCCAGGCACTATTCTAGGAGTCCGACACACATTACCTCATTTAATTATTACAGGATGCTAATGAAGATGTTTCTATCATTATCCCCACTGCATATGTGAAGAAATGGAAGTCCAGAGAGGTTGACTTGCTCAAAGTTAACAGCTAATAGGTAAGAGCTAATACAGGAATCGAGGCATGGCTTCTGGGCTTGAAAGACTGGAATGAGGAATGAAAATCTCCTGCCACACACTGGGCTGAAGTGTGTGATTTCCACTTGTAGCATAACGATAGAAATACAGAATAAAACATATTTTTAAAATACAGGGCTGAGGTGAGGATTCTATGAAGAAGAATGGAAGCGGTGCCAGCATACTTTTTCAGTCTCTCTGAACATCCACAGAATAATAGAAAGAAGCTGAGAACAAACACCCATGGATAACATGGATAACGAAACCCGATTAGGAGGTATCTGCATGCACCACAAACCCACAAGCCTTGCACAGTGCCAGAATCCGTGCAAGGGGGAGCAATGGGGCAGATGACAGCCCTGAGAACAAGGGACCCCCAAAGAGCCACGGGGCATCCACTGCAAAGCAAGCCAGCTGAAACTGTACAAGAACAAAAATCTGTACATCGATGGTTTTAAGAGCTGGATTTGAAACTGTCCCAAGATAGAATCACCCCACATGTTTTTCAAGAGATGAATGGTTAAACTCACTGTGGTACATCCATTCAAGGAATACAACTCAGCAATAAAAAGGAATGAAGTACTGATATATCCAAGAACCTGGATAAATCTCCAGAAAATAAGGCTAAGCAAAAAAAAATTTTTTAAAAGCTAATCTCAAAAGGTTATATACTACATGATTCTATTTGTATAACATTCTTAAAATGACAACAGTGTAGACATGAAGAACAGACCATTGACCACCAAGGATTAAGGGAGATGAGGAGGGAGGTGGCCAAGGCTCTAAAAGGGAAGCAGAGGGACCCAGGTGACAAACTCTTCCTTAGTGATGCTCCTATGTATGATCTACACCTGTGATAAAACTGCATGGGACCAAATGAACACATGAGTGTATGCAAAGCTGGTGAAATGTGATCAGACTGGTGGATTGTATCAATGTCAGTTTCCGTGGTTTTGATATTCTACTACAGCAAGGCAAGTTACCACCACTGGGGGAAACATTCAGAATTTCTCTGTATTATTTCTTATAACAGCATGTGAATCTAAAATGATCTCAAAGTAAAATTTTTGTTAATGATCAAAGAGAAAAAAACGGAAAGTGACAAATACTGAATATAAGCAAAGGAGATCTTCTTGAAAGAGAAAACCAAAGCAGGTGAACAGAACGAATATTAAAGCCTATAATTCAAGAAAAGTTTTCTGAAATAAAAAATAATAAACTATACATTGAAAAAGTGCACAGCATACCTGGGAGTATTAGCCTCAAAGAACTAATAACTAATAAATATTAAGACACAGTCTAGTACAACGATCGAACTTCAAAGAAAAAAACCATTCAGCTAGAAAAAGAGAATACATTACTTATAAGGGAAGAACACCGTGTATCAGATTTAGATGGCTGTTTTGCACCCCCCAAAGAGAGACATCTTTAATTATTCAAGGAAAATAGTGTGAGCCATGGATTTTAAATATTGCAAAAATGACTTTCAAGTATAAAGGGCAGAGAATATTATCAACATGCAAGAGTTCAAGGGATACCGATCCCCAGGGACGCCCTAAGGAGCCTACCGGAGAACAAGCCCCACTTGACCAAGTGAGGAGACCGCCAAGGAAGGGCTGGCGGTGAGCAACAGCTGTGCGATTACCCACAGAACTGAGACCAAATGACAGCAAAGGAGGAAGCACAGTGTGTGATGGATATGAGTTCTGACAATAAAACTACGGCACACTATTTTTAAAGCAGGTGATTGACACTTAGATAAAATATATATAGTAGGCAAACTCATAGGGCTAGAAAGTGGATAGGAAGTCTCCGGGGACTGGGGGGAGCAGGCAGCGGGCAGCTACTGCTTAGTGGTTATAGCTTCTGTCTGGGGGGGGATGAAAAAGTTCTGGGAAAAGGTGATGGCTGCACAACAGTGTGAATATAATTCATGCTGCTCAGCTGTACACTCTAAAATGGTTAAAATGGCAAATTTTGTTATATATACTTTACCACAATAAAGAAGAGGGGAGAGACAGGAAGAGCATAAGTAAAGTATGATTTCAATGTTTTCAGTAATCACGTTGGTGGCAGTATTAACACGGATACTGGTGTGCTATAATATGGGATTTAAAAAAAGTAATTACGGGATATTCTCAATCCATCTCCCTGTGTCTTTGGCTTGAGAGGAAAGAGGGATACAGATGTGACAGAGAGGAGGGAGGATAATAAAAGTTCTATCAGGGGCGCCTGAGTGGCTCAGTCAGCTAAGTGTCTGATTTCGACGCAGGTCATAATCTCACAGTTTGTGAGTTTGAGCCCCCTATTGGGCTCTGTGCTGACAGTGTGGCAACTAAAGCCTGCTTCAGATTCTGTATCTCTCTCTCTGCTCCTCCCCTGCTCATGCTCTGTCTCTCTCTCTCTCTCAAAAATAAATAAAACGTTTAAAAATTTTTAAAAAAGAAGTTCAATCAATAATTGTCTTGAAATTGGATTGTATCAATATGATTTCAGGAGATATTTTATCATCTATCTATAAATAGATAGATAGATCTAGTTTGATATAGACTTTTGATATAAGCAGATTGAAGAGATGTAGATAGAAACATATGAATAAACACGATAGACTAGATCACTGGAAGGAAGGAAGAAAGGAATGCATTCCTAGATCTGCCCACTAAAAAGCCTAACCACAAGAGGCAACTCAGTAGAAGTGATTAGCTCTAGCCACCCAGATTATGACTGGGAAATACGGTTTCTCACTGAAACAAACCAGGGCTTCTGGGAGAAGTGGTTGACTGCAGAGTTTGGACAGGGCTTGTACAACCCAAAAACAAGTTCTTGGACAAGAACTTGTACCAGAGAGCAAGAAAGCTATCAAAGACTGCCAGGCCAGAGTCAAGATTCTGCCATGTAACTTTATTATTGCATCCTCACCCCAGTCAGGCCAGGGGAAGGGACCGTGGTTCCCCAATAATGCAGCATAAAAGTCCCATGGTCAAGAGTTAGGGCTCCCTACCGGCCCAGCCTGGGAAGTACAGCGGCAGGCCTGCCCGTCTCCATGAGTTGGTCACAATGAATACTGCTCCATTCTGGAGCTGCGTCGCCATGTGCTCTTACCCACTCGCAAACCAGAAGTGATGAGGAAATATGTGTTTTTCAGACAGTGTTGTAAATTTCTTTGATGCATACTTTTATATAAATGTACCCTAAAGCATGAAACAACCAGCAATCTCATAAACTAGGAAAGAAATACAATGAAGGACATAAATTCCTTCTTTTAAATCAAATGTGCCTTTCCTGCTGTATGCAAATAAATGATAAATCATTGCACCCAGAGGGCTACCATAAATCTATAACACTGTCAATGTCTATATTATTAAATTACATGGAAAAAAATCATGTCCTGGATGCAAAATAAAACACTGTGCTCTCTGTGGGAGACCAACCACGTGAAGTACAGATGCGAATACCACATATAGAAGAGAACCCATTTATAACAAAGAGATTCTTTTCCAAGTATTTTTTAAATGCCTTTGGGGATGGATAGAATTTCTGCAATATACTGAGAGTATAAACGGCCAGCCACTCCAAAAGATTGTTTAAAAGGAAACGGAGAAACGGTGGCACATCTGTCTTTGAACTTAGAGACTCTGTTCGTGTGCTCTAGCAACCCAGGTGGCTCACGAGTACAGAGCTGTCAGTATAAAGTCTACCTCGGGTTTCCCCTCAGCGAGCCGGGCCTCCTATGGACTCTCTCACCATCTGCGCTCATGGAGGCTCTTTCACAGGGGTGTCTAGTAGTCACTCAAGGCAAAGGAAAAATTCACAGTGGATGGAAATCATCATGATTCTCTTTTAACGACACGAAGGTCTGTGGTTCTATCCTAAGGCAGGAAAGGTGACCAATTTTGAAACATTTTGTCTCACGGTCCTCTGTCACGGGCCAGCCAGCATGCAAGGGGCTAGCCGGGAAAGGGAAGATGAGGGTGCTCTTCTCCACGCTTGGGAAAACACCGATGAGCGAACCCATACTCAAGTGTAGGATGACCATCACTCTAAGAGAGACGGCCAAATAAAGACCCTGCCCTCGGAGAGGAGAAGAGGGTGAGCCACAAAACGGACGGCTGGGGCGATGAGGATGTTGTCCTGTGCCTTCCACCCTGAGCTCTACCCTGGGGACCCGTAACGAATACCTGTCGAAGATCCTCTGTGGCTGCATCACGCTGTTGAGGACATGGGTCAGGTGATCTTGCGCTGCGACCACTTCTGGGGGAGGGTCGTATTTATTCACTGCCGCAACCTTTTCCAGAATTAGAAATGCGAGAGGAAAACATAGTCATTTCTAAAAAGAAGACAAGTCTCAGATTTTCTTTAACAAAACATTCTAGACAAGCAACCAGGTATGGAAAATAATGCGTGCTCACAGACCTTTGTGCTCAGTCTTCACGTCTACCCTAATTTTCCTAAAACCTAAATAATGACAATTATTTTAAAATATGGGACCAGGGGCACCTGGGTGGCTCACTCAGTTGAGCATCCAACCCTTGGTTTCGGCTCAGGGCATGATCTCACAGTCTGTGGGTTCAAGACCGGCCCTGGGCTCTGTGCTGACAGCATAGAGCCTGCTTGGGATTTTCTCTTACCATCTTCTCTCTGCCCCTCCCCGGCTTGTTCTCTCTCTCCCTCCCTCTCTCTCGCTCTCTCAAAACATATTTTTAAAAAATAAACATTTAAAAATAACAAAATATTATAAGGAACTGGAGTTTCCTACTTCTTTAGGCTCCCTGGTTTGGGAGGGAAAAAAATAAAAATAGAATCTCTAAAGCCCAAGATTACACTTGTAGTATGAGGTGAAGGAATGAAGTACATAGTTCTAGATTCCAGGTTTGGATCCTGCAGGGATGTTTTTCTCATGCCATCTCACCAAGAACTAATCCAATGATCCCAGATTCTACCCAAACCTCCTCTCCTTTCAGAAAGCTTCCTCTCTTCAAAGATATGGGTCTTTCCCCCATAAACGTACACTTCTCTATCCTCTAGTCCTTCTCACTCTCAAAATACATTATCCTCACGCACCACCTTTACTTAACACATGCTCTTCAACTGCATTCCCTTTGCGAAATGTTAAAGACCAATCTAGTAAGTGCCTCTGAGTGTGAGAGGAACACCACACTAGCATCCCTAACTGTTTTGAACCTCGATCTGAGAAAGGCACTTACAAAATGGAGTATCTGTCCCTCTACGTATTTATACCTGTTTCCATTCTCTTCTCAAATTTGCATTTAGTCTAAGAAATCCCTCATTAGTGTGGATGTCAGTTGTCACCAGTCACTAAAGCATGACAAAGCGCCACTCCAGGTACAGGGGCAGGGAGGCAGATGGAGAGCATCTGGGGTCTGGTTACTCTGGAACTGTGTGTCCAAGAGGGATCATGAGTTTAAAGAGCAGAGTTAAGGGTTTAAAATATCAGGACAGTGATTCACTTTGAGTACCTGTTGACTATAGGCAGCACAGAGTAAATTTCGCTATTAAATGAATGTTTAGAGTAACTCAGATAGAATCACACACCCTCCGGAGACGACAGTTATCCAAAGTAATAGACAGCCCCATGCAGCCGCACACACCCGTGGGGCACGGCGTCTGTCCCCACGGCCAATCTGTTCCCTGCAATGGCAGGGCCCTGGCTGCATCTGCGCTGATGCTCACAGCTTTGAAGGGGGTTAAACGACAGAGGAAGGAAACAAGCCCGAAATCAGCAATTCATTCACGTATTGCTACGGGTGCCATTTATTGGACATTGATCCCACAGCGGGCATCAGAGCCTCATAGAATGACGTGATCACGTACCTTCTCTTCCACTTTAATTTTCTTCTGATCTAATTCTGTTAATTGCAGGAGCATGAAAATCACGAAGAACCAATACTCAGACTTTTCCTATTCAAAATATCAAGAGGAATACTCAGCTCCTTCCTTTACCACACGAGCAAGCCCCAGCACGCTGCTCTCACGAGTGTCTTTGGGCTTCTGTCCCAACTACATGCACACACATACATACACACATGCACACGCACACACATGCATCCCTCAGGCTGTCTGCAGCTTCATGCTTACCTGTCCCCTTATAAAATGCAGACCATGTCTTAGAGCTTACAAAGCTCTTCAAACATGTGATCTTGTTAGTCTCCCTGAGACATAAGCACGGCAGGTATGATTACACCTCCATTTCTAGAGAGAAACTAACGAAACCTCAGGGTGGTGAAGCACTTCATCTCCGCCTCCACAGCCAGAGATTCGAACCCTATCTTCTAACTCCACAGAGTTTCCTTATTGCAGATGATGAACGCTACTTAGGATTCCTTTGTCATTTATTTAGTATTATTTTGAATTAATCTGTACCATTTATTATGAATTTGTTATACAATAATAAATAATATTCATCTATAGAACAAATTTCTTAGTGCTCCCAACTAACTCCTGTGTTAGGATTGTCTGGCTTTTACAATATAATTAAAGTTTCATATTAAGAAGCTACATATTTGAAGAGAAAGATATTCGTGAGTCACACATGTCAGATAAAAAGGCACATGAAATGAATCTACAAAGGTATCTTTTATGTCCTTCCATGTGTGAGCTGGGGGGTGGGTTGGTGTGTATATAACTGAGTTAACATGTGAGAAGGGGTTTGGGGTGTTTATTCACACACACAAATAAATATCCCGGGTGGCTCTGAAACTGGGGCTTGATGGTCACTCCGTGACCCTGCTTGTTTCTTAACCAGAGATGCTTTTAGGTTTCTTGCTACTATTTCTAGACCAAGGAGTGGATTTATTTTTTAACCTTATTTTTCATTTTTGCTTTTGCTTTTCATTCATTCATTCATTTTGCCTATCCAGACACGTTCATCATGATACACACAAAAAGGAAAGTACTTAGGGAATACATATAAATTCAACCATCTCTGGAAAGGTAAGTGAAGGGTATAGCAGCCAAGTGGAATGAAGGACAAATGGACAAACACGGAGGAACAGAAGGCAGAACAGAGGAGCCACCAATGAAAGACAGAGGCTTGAAAAACAGCAGTGGATCTTTGAATACCAGTGGGGAAAGAATCCATAGGAAATACAGTATTTCTTTCTATAATCATTTTACATCACCACAGATTTCACAACTACACACAAATCACTTAGGTATCTGCTCTTAGACTTGCTTGCCCTTGTTACAGAACAGGAACCAGAGTCCAAGTCTACACCTCCAGCATCGTGCATCCTATAATGTAAAAGGACAGGGGCGTCTGGGTGGTGCAGTCAGTTAAGCGGCTGACTTCAGCTCAGGTCCATGATCTTGTGGTTCATGAGTTCGAGCCCAACACTGGGCTCTGTGCTGACAGCTCAGAGCCTGCTTTGGATTCTTGTCTCCCTCTCTCTCTCTGCCCCTCCCTGGTCTGTGCTCTGTCTTTCTTTCAAAAACAAGCAAACATTTTTTAAAAAAAACAACCGTATAATATAAAAGGACACTGCTCCAATTTTAGTAGCTCGTCCTGTAATCTTTTATCACCACCCCAGATGAGTCCCACATGACCATGTGAACACACTGAGCAGGGAACTGAATCCAGGCTCCCCTCTGACGATGGCCAGAGCCACTTTGCCTAACCCTCCTGATTGTCTCCTGCGGGACAGAAAGTGGAGGTAAACACAGTGTACTCACCTTCCAGATGGTCCTTATCCAAAGTCCACCTTGAAGAATTCCAAGAAGGTCCTCACCCCGCCCCCCTTCCCCCATCATAAATCCCTCTCACCTGAATTGGATTTCTTAAAAAGCTGACAACTCGAAGGAGAGGTAGATTTTCAATGTATTCTATCTCACTCAGCTCAGCAATCTGTTTAATTAAAGAAACAAAATATTATCAAGAGACTAAATGTACAACAAATAATACAAAACAGTATAAGAGGAACTAGAATGGATACTCTAAATTCAACTGACTTTAGAAACTGCTCTGTTGTTTCTCCAACTTCCTAACAGGTATTCCAAATGCAGAACAAGAAAATTACTGCATGCCCCTTCACTAAATGTCAACACTCACGGCCTTATTTTTTTCCCTCTCTAGATGAAGAACAGTGAGCTGTTCCTCATCTCAGCCATTATTCATTTTAAGGCAGAAATAACTGAGTATGAAGAATCAGAGGAACAGTACCAAAAACGCATGTGAGGGCTCCCCGGTTTTCCTCACCCCTCCTCCTTCCTCGCCCTCCTGCTCCCCAGCCTTCTGGGGACCGGTGAAGCCTTCTTACTGCATGTGCATGTGTAGCTAGCTCTATGGTTTTTTCAGTAAGAGAGAATTATTTTTAAGGAAAGATAGAAACAGAGAACTATAAGGCACATTTCTTGACATAGATGTGACATGGGTGTTCACCTTATTTCTTTTTGTTTAAACTAAAGGGGTGCTTGGGTGGCTTAAACAGTTGAATGTCAGACTTCGACTCAGGTCATGATCTCAACCCCTATGACAGGTTCTGTGCTAATAGCGGGGAGCCTGGAACCTGCTTCAGATTCTGTGTCTCCCTCTCTCTCTGTTCCTCCCCTGCTTGCACACTGTCTTTCTCTCAAAAATAAAAAATAAAGATGAAAAAAAAATTTTTTTAAGTGAAGGGAAAAAAGATTGCTTGACAGTCCCTTAATTTGACCAAGGTAGAGCGTGGATTGCAGAATTCCTGAATGTCCCTCTAAAGACAAAGAGTTTTACTTAAATTTCTTATAATTAGCATAATTACAATTTTATTTCAAATGTAGATATTAAAATTTGAAAATTATTTTAAAAATAATCATCATGTTTTCATTTCTATTTCTTCCAAAGCCATTTCTGCCTGTATCGTGAAAGCACTCCAAAGGCAATCACCGATAATTCCTGAGCTCTCCAACACAAAATGCAGCTAAAATTAAACTACTACCAAAGCTAAGTCAGGGAGAAAACACATGCACCATGTTCGAAGGATGCCATTTTGAAAGACATGATATGAAAGGTCAAATCTGAGCTACCATACAGAAGCTGCACACATTAATCTACTGACAGCAATGCTATGCTATTGGACACAACTCTTCCAATACAATGACTAGATCCATTAGGTTGGCATCTGGATCATCTACAAGATGAAAGGGTCATTTTCTCAATATTGTGTTATTCAGGAAGGTGGACACATAAAACCAGTTCACACCGCTCAGTCAGAGCTGTTGAACAGTTGGGTTGGTTTTCCCATAACACACGGCTCTTAGCTTGGACTTGACACAAATGTTAGGAGGAGATGTTTTCCTGCAATGAACGTGCCTCACTAACACGAGCACTTAACATGCACTGCTGATGGGAGTGGAAACTGACATGTTCTTCTTAAAAAGAAGAGCTGATGTGTTACGTGCACATAAGCCATGAACCAGCTTCCCTCCTCAAGAGGTTTATGCTGAAGATCATTGGATAGGCAAACATTAGATACAAGACTGTTCAGTCTCACATTTTTTAGTAAAAGTTTAAAACTTTCTAAATTCCTAAAAACACTATCATTATGCGATTAAATGAGTCATAGTACAGTCCCATAATGGGAACACTATGCACACACTCCAGATGATGGTGACATCTACGGTGACTGACATGGAGAGTTCTTGAAAAACTGCCAACAACATGAACACTGTGATCACGGAATACATAAACTCATATTAAAACTGAATGTCGGCTGGGATCACCTGGTCTTTGAGAGTCAAAGGAGAGGGACCCAGAATCCCCCCTAGTCCTAGGAAGACCTTGTTAAGGGCACAAGTCAGCAAGTATTGAGCAGCTGGGCTTCAAGTTCCCACATATGCAAAATTCGCAACATACAGTGGATCCTGGTTGTCCTGATGGGCCCTTCCTCTCTTGAAGACCTCACCCCACAGCAGAACCCCCTTCATGTCTTCTCAAATGCCAAGATCCACAGAGCATCACAGAAGTGTGGAGTACAGCACCCCAAATGACTTCAAGGGAACCACTGCCAGTGAGATTCTTTTCTTAAGGGAACACCAGCCATCTACTGCTGATAATGTCACGCCAGAACGGTTGATGCCCAGATTCTGTATGACCCTCTTCTCCTCACCCCTGTTGGTGACTCCCCCCGCCCCCCCCACCCCCAACAGCCTGTCCACTTTGAGTTCCAAGGGAGTGCAGTTTAATTAATTCTCACTCTCACTTGGCCATGTTTGGAGGCTATGCTCTCCAAACCCCAGCATCCAGACTTAAAACCTGTTCAGGCTTTTTCATAGGTAGGTAGACAGATTTGTAAAATACGACACACAGACTCAGAGGAGTAAAACAGCATTCCCTAAGTAACTCCAAGACGGATGTCTTGCTTCTAGAAGAAAGGACTGAGGTTATAATGGAGTTAACATTTTAGGGATACGTTTTAAATGGTAGAAACGATCGTCAAATCTAACAAGGACTACAGAGAGTGGGAAGGGTCCCCAGGCCACCGGCTGATGGTAAACATTTGCAAAGGAAGTTAAAAGAGATGTTGAAATGGTCATGTGAGGGTATTGCAGTGTGTTAGCAGCTAAGACCAAGTAAATAATACTGATGAAAGTGCTACCGATACATCAAATTAATCATGTTTGAGAAGCAACAACAACGTTGTTTCTGTCAAATGATAAATTTTCCATCCCTGACATGGTATTCTCAGTAGTACTGGAGGAATCTCTGAGGAAATCTCTGGAAGGCTCAAAGAACATTTCAAAGTACTGTTGGTTGCTCCCCAACCTGGCCAGTGGGGAGCCAGGGAATTATGTTATTGTTATGGACTCCATTGTAGCTAAAGGATTTCCCGCTTTGGGACACGTGACCATTTTTTCTTTAATGGACTGAAATGGACTGTAAGTATAATATACACACCAGAATGTCAAAAACAGTATGAGGCGAGAGGTTATAAAATGTCTCATCAATGATTTTTTTTTTGTAGATTACATGTTGACATGATAGTATTTTGGAAAAACTGGCCTAAGTAAAATAAATTATTAAAATTACTTTCACCTGTTTCTCCTTACCTTTTTGTAGTGTGGCTCACATTTATGGCTTGCATTATATTTCTATCAGAAAGCACGCTTCTAGGGCATTACACTACACGCTTTTCTGAAGGAAGGGTCATTAGCCTTTCATTTACCGTATTATCTGTCAGGGTTGAGAACACCAAGCCTGGAAGCAAACTATTCTATATTTGCATCCCGACGTTGTTATTTGCTAGATATGGAGTGTTGGGCATGTTACTTAACTTCTCCGTGCCCCAGTTTCTTCATCGGTGAAATAGTGATGATAATAGGGTTATGATGAGGACTGCATGAGATTATATATGTAAAGTGCTTAGAACAGTGCCTTGTGCACAAGTACTTGACAAGTATCTCTAGATTATGTTATGACTGCAGTCATTACTATTATTACCATTATTCAGTTGGGATTCGATGAATGCATTCCTGCTTTGCAACACTCCCTGAATATATATACAGGAAAACCATCTTCATGGCAAGTTCATGAAAAGATACTAGAACCACACAAGACAGAGACTGTGCTGGCTTCGTAAGCTATGTGGCACCATGAACACAAGGGGAATTAACTTTAGAAATTGACCAGTTTAGTATACAAATCAAGTAAAAATAAGGAGGAACAGTTTTGTCAGTGATTAAAAATCCAGCTTTTCCCACCTTTTCTTGAGGGGGGGCCCTGAGACTAAACAGAGTGAAAAAACTGACAAGTGGTGCAAGTTCACTGGAGACAGTCAGCAGACACAACAGATAAGCACCATCACACCTGAACAAAGTCTCCGCAGCATCACCTCCCACCCCAGGTAAGAACAATGTCTCTTCCAGGGTCGGCCCAAGTTTGCATTCTCAAGAAGACATGAACATTCAGCTTCCTTAGGAAGCCTTTCCAAAAAATACAATAAAACTACTCAGTTATGGAAAAAAACTGTTTTGTAGACCTTATTGCATAAGTAGCCAGATATACCATGATTGCAAGCACAAACGCTTTATTGGAAATAAAGTGTAATTAAGAGTGAAAGCCAGTTTTTATAACCTGTGAAATTAAGTGGGTGTTATGCCAGGTATGGAAATTTGAGTAAATCCAATTCTCAACGCCTACAGATTAGGAACACACACTACTGTTACCAACAGAATATAGGGATTCACCTCCTGTGCCTCTTCTTGTTAAATGACAGCCCTGGGCAACACCAGCCTGAGGTTTTTCTTAATTTTTGTTGATGTTGTTTATTTATTTTTGAAAGACAGTGAGCACTGTCGGGGGAGGGTCAGGGAGACAGAGGATTCAAAGCAGACTCCATGCTGACAGCAGAGAGCCTGACATGGGGCTGGAACCCCAAAACCATTAGATCATGACCTGAGCTGAAGTCGGACACTCAACCAACTGGGCCCCACGCTGAGACTCTTGTCTCCAATTTCCCTGCTCTGACATTTCAGACATTCCCACAGTCCTCTTTCTACACAAAATTTTACACAAACACATCTACTTCAGAAAGTCACGTCCACTTGGTTGCAGCTTAAACCCTTCAATCAATGTAATTAGGAATTATCAGATTTTCAAAAGAATTGTATTTATAACAAACAAACAAACAAACAAAACAGTCCTGCAACTAGTGCTCCAGGAGGCTTTCTAGAATAACATTTCTAAGCTGGCATTTAAAGCAACAGCCCTTCATTTCTGGGATGAGCACTGGATGTTATATGGAAACCAACTTGACAATGGTCAAGAAAAGAACAGAATAGAATAGCAAAGAAAAGAAAAGAAGAGAAGAGAAAAGAGAAGAAGAGAAAAAGAAACAGTGCCTTGTGCACAAATAGAAGAGAAAAAAGAAAAGAAGAGAAAAGAAGAGAAGAGAAAAGAAAAGAAAAGAAAAGAAAAGAAAAGAAAAGAAAAGAAAAGAAAAGAATCAGCCCTTAAGAAACCAGTAATAGGCCCTAATGTGTCCTCCTACATATACACTAAAACCAGGCGTGGAAAGTGGGACATTACCTTATTATCCTCGAGGTTGATCACTTCCAGGAAGTCATGATTTTCTAAGCCCTGGAGGCTACTGATCTTATTGTGGGACAGATCGACGAGCTGCAGGGCTTTTAGGTCCTCCAAACCAGTGATCTTCTCAATCTTGTTATTGCTCTGAAATTGGTAAAACACATTCAGTGCCTTAAAAGTTTCCAGTGGGAAAAAGTGCAAGGCCAAGTTTTCATTCTCGATACTGCCTAAAAGTCTTAAGATCAGCAAGCCACGCTTGCTCCCTTGCCCTCCACCATTGCCACCAATCACCTCCCTAAACATATATACATGAACCCCAGAAAGAAATCCCAGGTTTTCAGCTGGAGGAATCAGAATGTGATATTTTCACTGAAGTGATGGAAGATGAATGTTCAAATCAGTAGGAAAAAGTTAGGTAGTGTAAGCTTTTACATTGTTTGCCTAAGGCCTAATGACAGTGTAACTCCATGTTTATCTTTAGAAACAAAATATAGGGCAAATCTTCCATTGCCATCCCAAGAAACCATGTGAACAGTGATTCCCATACACTTGGTTTTCAGGAACATTCTAATCGCTTCAGAGTATGAGGGCTGTGGTGGCCCAAGTCACACCTTGAGTTATTCATGCTCTTGTACACGTCCTTCCTCTTGAATCTACACTGGACCTAGGACTTGCCTTAACCAGAAGAATATGGCAGAAAGGTTCCAGTGCCAAGTTTAAGAATAAATAAGGCCTGGCCATTCCTCCTCTTGTGTCTTGCAGCTGCCATGTAAGAACCCCAGCTGCTCTGTTTGGGGAAGAATTTGTGGAGAGGCCACCTGGAGAAGAAGTGATCACATGGAGGGGGGCCCTGAGACTAAACAGAGTGGAAAAACCCAGCCATTCCAGCATCCCAGCCAAGCCCCGCCCCCAGCCAACCTGCCAGCTGAATGGGGCAAGACCAGCAGAAGAACCGCCCTGTGGAACCCAGCCCAGACTGCAGAACTGTCAGCTGATAAAATGGTTAGCTACAACATGTCTCCATGTCACAACCCTGGGGGGGGCAGTGCTTGTTACTCAGCAATAGATAACTAAACCGAGTTCTTCAATAATTCACACATAAGCATCTTCCCAGACAATGAGAGTAAGACAAAGAATGATTCAAAGATCCTCTTTCCCAACCCTCATGTACCCACAACAACAAATTACAGCGGCAGCAAGAATCTGCATTTTCTTGAGCATTTTCCAACATACAATCCCTTGGGTTCCTTGAAGAACATGCCACAGTAAAATTACATTTTAGTTTAAGTTGAGAATCATAAAGATAATTCTGAGGTTTCAATTAATACCATATAATGCCCATCGTTAAGGTCTTAATACTTTTAATAAGTACGTAACTGAAAAATTAAATTATAGCATTCTCTTCCATCTACAATATTTTTCCTGGTATATGTTTCCTGTACATGCAAGAGTTCATTTTCAGCCTATTTTTCATAACATTTTACTTCAATAACGAGCAAGATTTGCATTCTTTAGTTTAATTCTGTGACTCTTTAAAATATACTCACAGAATGTTGGCCATCTACAAAGCTGGGTGATAATACATGGGGGGCGTATTAAACTCTTCCCCTTTTTCATGTGTGTTTGGAAAAGTCCATGATAAGAAGGGAGAAATGTCCATAACCCCCATTTGCCTAAGTTAAGTAAAATCTCCTACTGTTTAGAGTTCAAAAAAAGTTCTAGAGAGTGTAACAGAAAAGGAAAAGAAAAAAAAATTGCACTGAAGTGAACATCATATCCATACTAACTTAATGTAGTCAAATAAGACCTCAATATCCTATTTAAAATATGCCCACACCTAAAATTTATATAAAATACACTTCTTCCCGAAGAACTTGGAAGTGCTGTAGCTGTGGAAGATAGACTGTAATCATTCTTCACAGTGTCTCTGATGGCTTTCAAAGGGGTCGATGCATGAGCACTGAGTGACGCAGAGAAACGTTTAATTAGCTAGCCTACAGCCATAAAGCAAAGCCGAACAGAGAAATATTCAGAATCACAGAATTTGAGTTGAAAGTTGTCTAGTCAAATACTTTCTCTGATGCCAAAGACTGATACATCGCCCCTCAAAGTGGACATCCGGTTTCAGCATGAACAGTTCTTTTTAACCTTTTTTTTTTTTTTAAGTGTGATTAGCAGGGAAAAGGGGGCCTTTAGAGAAAAGCTATTTTCTTTCAAAGATCAAATGAGCAATATTCTTCATCTCCCCGGTTTGGAAAGGAAGGAGTAAGTGGCTCTTACTAAGACAAAATGAATTTGAAAGTGTGGACTGCATTGCCCGCACTTGCTAGCAGAAGCGGTTGGAAGGACAGCCTGTAAGTGAACCACACTTTCCTCTCCCCTTACTTACATTTACTGTCAAAGCTGATGGGAGAGAACAAGTGGTTTGTGGAGCAAGTTGTTCTTTTTTCTAAGAAAAACATGTACAATGAATTGTTTGCAGTAGTAAAGCAACTGGTTTTCTCATTCCACAAATTAAAAGATAAAAGCATTAACTGTTGAAGGAAAATGTGTGTCATTTTATTTTATATATTTCATTAACATTTGTGAAAGGAACCCTTACTATTCTCAAAAATGTTAAGGAAAATGAATGAGGGCATAGTTCAGATTTTCTGGTTCATCGTGGGTAACGGGGGTGGCAAGGACTGGGAACGATCCCCTTAACTTCTGTGTGGAAAAAAGAAGTCTTCTATGTTTCCTTCTAAAAAGTGCTTGAGATGGGATTGTCAAGGTGGGTTACTTGACTTGGTGAATCAAACTCTTGGATAAAATTGCCATGTGTTGTTCTGCTTAATCATGAGGTCAGCTGTCCTTCCCTGAAGCACACCCCCTCATCTCTTTCCACATAGGATGCTCCTCTTAAAGCTAATGGGAGTGCCGGTACACAGAGAGACGTACAGAAAGGCTAAGGGTCTAACAAGACACAAATTCGATAGTACATACTGCCAATATGCCTTCGAATTATAATTTTTAAGCGTGACTTTCTCTTATAATTTTTAAATTTGCCAACCAATTCATCAAATTCATTTTCTTAATTTTTTTTCAGTGTTTATCTTCAAGAGACAGAGAGAGACAGATCAAGAGCAGGGGAGGGGCAGAGAGAGAGAGAATGAGACAGAGAATCTGAAACAGGCTCCAGGCTCCAAGCTGTCAGCACAGAGCCCCTTGCGGGGCTCGAACTCATGAACCACGAGATCATGACCTAAGCCAAAGTCGGATGCTAACCGACTGAGCCACCCAGGAGCCCCTCAAATTCATTTTCTTTAATGCTTTGCTAACATGCCTCGGGGGGGACATACAACATAAAATCTGAGGGAAATCATTAAAACTCTCCATACGTCTGGTCCATCGGTACTGGAACCCATCCTTTGCCTTCACCTGTCTTGCTGTAAGGAGTGAAGGCTCTTGAAAAAGCACTTCATGCTCCAAGCTCGGGGAAAGAAAAATTAGCACTAGCCAACCTTCCGCTATCTCTGGTTAAGTAAGACAAGTAGAGTATATTGTCAATGTCGTAAATCTGCAGATAACCCAAGGGGTCATTTCCAACAGCAGTTCAACGTTCCCCTATGGGATATTTCACATAAGAAATTAATAAGCTACCAGCCTCGTGGCTCAAAATCCTCCCTGCCCACCTGTGATAGATACAGAAAAAGATAGCTAAGCCGTCCGCAGTAAGAGGTAGGAGAGAGGAAGAAAGGAGGAAGAATCCAAAATCATCCACAAACTCATTATCAACTCCCAAATTAGTGAGCTATACTGTGATTTCAAAAACACTATATATATCTTTGGAGCTCTTCTAATTCTGATTTTTAAATAAGTTATCTGCATTTTCATTCATAGTCACAGAGCATATCATAGAGCTTAAGAAGAGTGCTCTCTTCAAATTTCTGACTGGAACTGTTCCTTTATTCACAGCACCAATTCTGGTTTTTCCAGAATGGGAAGCTAACATATATTGGGACAAAAGGGCTGCCAAAACTCAGTGCCCAGAAAACATTCTGTGGTTCATTTGAGAACAATCAAGTATTAACGATAATAAATATTCTGCTTAAAGATGCTTCCATGTTATCTCATCAAGGAGACATCATAAAATGTATTTTTAAAAGCTGTCTGAAGTATTCCTTTCTTTCTCAGTGTAAAACATGAACCTTTTTAAAAAAAACTAAATTTGGGTGCCAAATTAGAAAATCATTTTACCACAGCATGACACATTGACCCTGCATGCATACACAACCACACGTAAGACACACACAGCGTGAAAAGAAACACACAGAACTGAAGACAGTCCTGTTTCCTGAAGTAATTAGCTCTTTATAAATCTGAACAACCCAGATTATCATTCATACACTTAACTGAAACATTAACTAGTACTTCCATCAACAGCTTTGCTTAGACTCACCAGACAAAGAATTTTGATTGGCAGCACGCCTAAGCCGTTAATTGACGTGATCTTGTTGTTGGCCAGACTCAGGTGCATCAGGGCCCCACACAGCTCAAGCCCGCTGATTTCCTCTATCTTGTTGCCTGTGTGCCGTGACTCCGTTTAAGGAAAATGTCATTAGAAACACTTTGAAGAATAATCAGTGTCAGACCATCATTAGAAAACATCAGACAACAGCATGAATAAAGCAGTAACATATGCTCTATACAGGATAAACACTAAATCTTGAAATATATTTTTTCATTATGGAAGTTAATACTGGCGCTGTTTAATTTTTTTTTTAAGACACAGCTTTTGAGTGTGCTCAGGTGCATGTGCATTCACAGGTGACTCATTTTATCAGTGAGCAGAAACATTTCAGGTGCTTCAAAGCTGTCTTGTTGGCCGTGTTTTCTCCCTTGGTTCCTGAGTGGTCTCCAGGAGAAACTAACTTGTGTGCTGTCCCACAGGCAGGACTTCTGAACACAGGGCACCCTGTGGGGGACACACGCCAAACTTTGTCCTCCTCACAACCAGGGTACCAGCAGGGAGAGGTCATCTGTGGCAAAGGGGTGATAAAGGAATCATGATACTGACAGGAACAGCCTTTCTTTTTTTTTTTTATTTTTTAAAAATGTTTTATTTATTTTTGATACACAAGAGACAGAGCATGAGAGGGGGAGGGTCAGAGAGAGGGAGACACAGAATCTGAAACAGGCTCCAGGCTCTGAGCTAGCTGTCAGCACAGAGCCCGACGTGGGGCTCGAACCCACGAACATGAGATCTGACCTGAGCCAAAGTCGGAGGCTTAACCGACTGAGCCACCCAGGCGCCCCAAGGAACAGACTTTCCTATCCATATTGGCTTCTCGTCTCCCTTTATTTATTTATTTATTTATTTATTTATTTTTATAATAGTTTATTGTCAAATTGGTTTCCATATAACACCCAGTGCTTCTCCCCACAAGTGCCCCCCTTTAAAATAAATAAGGCCTAAACTTAGTCTTTATTCCTTCCTGTTAAGTTTCTAGTCATTTTAAAGTTGATTTATTTATTTTGAGAGAGAGAGAGAGAGAGAGAGAGAGAGAGAGAGAGAGAATATCTCAAGCAGGCACCCCGCTGTCAGTGCACAGCCAGACATGGGGCTTGATCTCACAAACCATGAAATCATGACCTGAACCAAGCTCAAGAGTCGAATACTCAACTGACTAAGCCACCCAGGCGCCCCCCTAGTTATTATAAAATTTAATTTCTTTTCTTGTGTTCCATCTTTATAGTCACCTAAAATTGCAACCCCAAGGTCACCAATTCATCTCTTTCTGGTCTCTGTTTGGCCAAGTTCTGGGATTTGGTATCACCTCCCCATCAAAGCTCCTTCCCTTGGCTACTTCCCAAGTAGCCAAACACAGGACCACTCTTCAGCCACCTGCAATCGTCAGGGCATCCAATCAATCAGCAAGACTTGACATGTTTTGCTTTAAAACTCCTCTTTAATTATTCCCTTCCTTTTCATTCACTTCTCTGCCAACTTAATTCAGCTTTAGCTCCGACAGGTACCTCTAACAGGCATTTCCTCCTGCCTCAAATCACCTTACACACTGTAGTCAGGTAATATTTTCAAGATATTGATTGGAAATCTTGTTTCAATCAAAAAAGTCTCAGAGGACAAATTCCAAACTCCTCCCTCTGGCATCTCACACCCCTGAGTTTAAGTAAAGGCTATTTCTCCAGTTTCGTCTCCATTATAATCCAGAAAGGATTCCCCATTTCTGCCAGGCCGGTCTTCTCAGTAGTTCGGGAATGTACTTTCTGACATAGCAGTATATCTTTTTTCACATCGCTTTCCTACCCTTTCTAAATCCCATCCATTCTTTAGGACTTAATTTCAAATTCCACTTCTTTCTTTGACATTTGCATTAACGCAACCTCTTAAGTATTTCTTTTTTTTAAGTTTTTTTAATGTTTTTTTTTAAATGTTTAATTTATTTTTGAGACAGAGAGGGCGAGCGAGCAGGGGAAGGTCAGAGAAAGAGGGGGACAGGATCCGAAGTTGGATGCCTAACCGACTGAGCCACGCAGGTGCCCCGTACCATTTATTCATTTTTGAGTGACAGAGAGAGACAGAGTGAGCAAGGGAGGAATGGAGAGAGGAAGACAGAATCTGAAGACAGGCTCCAGGCTCTGAGCTGTCAGCACAGAGCCCAATGCGAGGCTTGAACCCACAAGCTGTGAGATCATAACCTGAGCCGAAGTCGGATGCTTAACCAACGGAGCCGCCCAGGTGCCCCTTAAGTCTTTCTTTTTGAAAGATCACCTCATATTCTTATTTCTTACATGTGTACAAATGATAGGCTAGGAGAATATATTTGCAACATATATAGCATATAAAGGGTTACTATTTGGAATACATAAAGAATGACAATAACTTAATAGAAAGAGAGAAAAAGAACTACCCAATAGAAAATGAGAAAATACCCAAAAGAGCAAATTCAAGGGGCTGATAAACTCATGAAAAGACACTCTGCTTCACCCTTCGTCAGGAGAATGCAAATCAAGATGCCACGTTCACCTATCAGTTTAGCCAACATTTGAAAGGTGCTGAAGAACAGGTTCTTTCCTACCACCTATTATGTTAGAGCAACTTTGGAAGCAAGCTGGCAATGTTGCTGTAATTATAAATTTGTCACAGTAATTCCAATTCTTGATATCCATTCTAGATGGGCGATTTCTTCCTCAAAGCCTCTTCTGGTCAACTCCCAACCCTCCAAGAATCTCCTTCCATTAATCAAAGAATTAAATAAGGTTTTTAATTTTTTTGATGTTTATTTTTGAGAGAGAGAGTGAGAGCGAGTGACAGAGAGACAGACAGACAGCAGGGGGGTTGCAGAAAAAGAGGGAGGGAGACACAGAATTGGAAGCAGGCTCCAGGCTCGAAGCTGTCAGCACAAAGCCCGACGCAGGACTCGAATCCACGAACTGTGAGGTCATGACCTGAGCCGAAGTCGGATGCTTAACCGTTTGAGCCACCCAAAAGGAATGAAGGGACTTACGTATCAAAGAAAAAAAACCAAAACATCTATTTTGCTTAATTATTTGTAGTTATCTTAACTCTACTAGTTACTCATTATGTGACTTCTCTATGCTCAGAGTTTTCATTGGTAACATGGGAATAACACCAGGTTGCTAGGAAAACCCAAAATTTGATCATGGGAAAGATCAGACAGTGGATATGAATGAGGCTCACAAACCCATAAAGTGCCTCATAAGTATCAGGCATTATCATCATTATCAAATTATAAGCACGTGAGGCCAAGGACTCACATTCCCTACCTCTTGGCTAATGGTACAAAATGGAAGATTCAAGGCCAGGATCTTTTCTGAAAAGGTCTAAGCCAGAGAAAGAGGCAAATTAAGGAACTAGAAGCAATGAGGGGAAAATATTGGCAAGTGTATCAGAAATTCCTAAAATTCATTCATTGATTCCAGATTCAATCCTTGGGCTAAAGTGTAGTTTTGCTTGTCATCAAATATGGATTTTCAAATCTACTTTCATATAGCTTCCTGCCAGATTAGCTCTACAAATAAACATTTATGCTCACAAACACCACACCCTTTCTGCTTCCATTTTCTTTGGGCTGTTTAAATAATCATTCTAGAACTAGAACAAAGACCAGACTTTTGCTGGTACCGATTGTAACAAAGGACGTGAAATGGGGGAAACAAGAGATTAAATTCACTTACAGCTACAGAAGAAATAAAATATCCTCAGAGTAGTGATCTTTGGCAAGAAAAATTAGGCAAGGAAAAGTTCAAATGGCCATCTGTCTCAGTTTAGCAGAGGAAGTGATACAGTGTTTAAGTTCTAGGTCAGGGGCACTGGTGTTCTGGGAGTTCTCCTCCAACTGAAATGAAGATGCTCTACACGACGGGGAAGAGGAAAACCAATGACTGTGGGAAGCTGAGTCAGGAAGCATTCCCATGGGAAGGATCAGAAAACAGGCAACAGGAACCCTGCAGCCATCGAAGACAGCGGGGACTGACAAGGAAAGCTCGTTTACTGTATATACAGTAATTTTCCAAGACATCAGAGGCTCAGCCCAGTTCTCTTGGTATCCTCCGGCTTGCTCTCCAGCTTTGACTAATACAGCAAAGCAGTTTTATGGAACTAGTACTGCAAGGGCTCAGAGGAGGAGGGACAGGGACACCTCACTGCCATCGAGGCCCGGCCTTCCGCAGCTATAGCTGCCGTCACTCACAGCGCTGGGACGGAGGCTTGAGGAACTGTCTCTGTTGAGAAGGAAGTTCATTTCAGAAAACTGACACATTTCCCAATTCTTTGCTCCTCTTTAAATTTTGAGGAATTTCCATCACTACAAATTAATCAGGTTCTTGACTGATGAGTACTTTTTACAGTGGCCCAACAGCCCCCGCTTCCCCAACTCCATAATACCATGGTCACATCATCTGTGACCACCAGCAGTGATAACGGTCAGTCTCTCTGGGATTGGTCCATAGAGCTCTCTGAGTTCACAGCTTGCTTTCAGGAATATCTGTATCTCCCTAATCTCTCATTTTAAGAACCTTCACGAAATGTTACCTGTCCTTCCTCTGAGCATTATTCTTTTGTATTCTTTCATGTAGATCTTGGGACTTTCCAATAAGAATATAATCTGATAAGTCACTAAGCCATTACAATGAATTCGCTTACTGCGTTTACCCTTTGAGGTACGTTTTAATTTCCAAAGGCCATAATCAGAAGAAAGGGACTCAAAGAACTCAAAATCATCATCCTGCATTCCAGCTCTAAAATTGTACATTTCTGTGAATAATCTTTTACGGTGGAGCTTTAGGTCCTCAGAAACTGAGTGAAGAAAACCCAAAGGCACATAAGCATAACTTTACAGCGAGGGAAAAGCCGCACAATGTATATTTTACATTTTGGTGATGCTGTCAGCGGTTTGCAGTGCTTGGCATGAATTATTCACCAGTTCAGGATTCGCTCTTATTCATTTGTGTACAATCATAAAATATGGTTCTGGTGTATAGAAAACAGTTACTGAGAAATAAGTAGGAAATCCATCACAATTTGCTTAGCAGAGAGAACCGCAATGATGGCTTTAATCAAAACCAATCCTGAAAGATCTATATCACCTTGCCAGTGAAAAATGTTCTTCACTAGAAGAGTGAATCTCTCTAAGAAATAAAACGCACATACACTTTAAATGGCTAGATGATAAAAGAAGTAATTATTCAATGAACGGTAGCCTGGGGAGAACAAGGGAATTCAGAAGAGTAGTGTCAGTTCGACCACTGACCAAATGATCTTGGACAAGTCACTGAGCCTCCCTGGGTCTCGGCCTCCTCTTCCGTAAGAGAACAGTTAGTAATAATCTCTAAAGTCCCGTCTGGATTTTAAAATTCTGTGATCCCTTTTATGCTGCGCGGAGATCTCGCTCATTCATTTTCACTGCTATATGATGTGCTATGATGAGTAGGGCATAATTTGTACTTTCTCTCATCAATGAGCATGTGGCGTATTTCAATTTTTTGCCATTACGAGCACTGCTGCCATGAGCATTCTTAAAAAGCCTCCAGATACACGCATGTTCAACCGCCCGTCTGTAGGAATGAAATGCTAGGCCATAGGGAATTTAGATGTTCAAGTTTATAAAAGAGTATAAAATTGCTTTCCAAAGTGATTGAACTCATTCTGTACCCAAAGGAAGAATAAAGAGATCCTTTTGACCTCCGTGTTCTCCAACACTTGGTATTTTTAGATTTCTTAAATTTTATCAGTTGAATGAATATCGTATCTCATGTGGTCTTGGGTGGCATTTCTCTGAATACAACTCAGGCTGACACCTAGTCCTATGTTTCTTAGCCTTATCTGATTTCCTATAAAATTCCTTTTATACATCTTCTCCCATCTTCCTGTCTGCAAACATGGAATATATTTCTCTTTAGTTAGATCTTTAATGCTCTTCAATAAAGTTTTATTGTATTCCCCCCACAGGTCTTATTCACTGTTAATAAGATTTTCATTGCTCTTGTAAATGGTGTCTCTTTTTTAAGTTGTGTTTTCTAATTGCTTGTGATGTAGAGAAATGCAGTTGATTGCTGTTTATTGAAGTCACATCCAACTGCTTTGTTGAACTCTCAAAATTATTATTTCTAGTGGTTTACTACAAGCTATTTTTGATATTCTCTATGGACAATTGTATAATTTGCAAAAAAAAAAAGTGACTTTTATCTTCTCCTTTCAATCTTTATACTTTCAATTTTTTTTTTCTCTTGCTTTATAGTGCTAGCTAAAAGCTCCAAAACAATGATGGGTAGAAATGTCAATGATGGTGATCTGTGTCTTGGTCCCAATTTTAAAGAAGGCTTAGAACGTATCCCCAGTTAGGATAAACTCTGTTTCAAATATTTTTGTAGACATTATCAGGTTGAGGAAATTCCCTATTACTAGCTTACTAAGAGTTTTTTATCACAAATTAGATTTTATTAAATTTTCTGTATCTATTGGAGTTTATCTACTGATCATATGGCTTATTCCTCTTAATCTGTTAATGTGGTTAATGACATTTATGGACTTTCTAATATTAAACTATCCTTATATACATGAGATAAACCATACTTGGTCATGGTATCTTAACTTTTCTCAAACACTGTCAGATTCAGTTTGCCAATATGTGTGTGGGATTTTTACATCTAGATCACGAATGAAATGAGTCTGTCATTTCCCTTTCTCTTATTGTTCTTGGTCTGCTTTTGGATATCAAAGTAATCTCATTAGCATCAATTGTGACTATGCCTTCTATTCTTAATTTTTGAAAGAATCTCTTCATTATTCAAAGATGTGTTCTTAACAATTTCGGTCTAGTAGACTTTTTTAATATGAGGGTTTTAATTTAATTAGTTTATAATGAACTGCATTTATAATTACAGGACTAGTCAGGGTTTCTATTTCCAAAGCAGCATTTTGGGGATTTTTCTATGGATTTATTTACTTCATCTAAGTTTTCAAATGTACTGGCATAAAAAAAGTTAACAATTCTTTTTTATTGCAAAGATTTTCAGCCTTTTCAAAATATCTAATGGCATATACAATATGACATACTTGAATAGAACAAAAGAGGCATATTTGGTACCATTTAAAAACTAGCTTACTATCTTTTCAAAATGGTAAGGTAAGAAGTTTATTTCATTAACAGTTTAAGAAGGGTAGCTTGTTTTGATTACTTGCATTTGCATTTTAAAAAACACAGGTGAGGGGCTGGGGGGCTCAGGCAGTTAAGTATCCGCCCCTTGATTTCAGCTCAGGTCATGATCTCATGGTTCAGCTTGTGGGATCAAGCCCCACCTCGGGCTCTGTGCTAATAGCGCAGAGCCGAGCCAGCTTGGGATTCTTTCTCTCCCTGTCTCTCTGCTGTTTGCTCTCAAAATAAACAAATAAGCTTAGAAAAAAAAAAAAAAAGAAAGAAAAACCAAGTGAGAAATGATACCATGTGTCATTTTAATTATGTATCCACATTGATTTTTTTTAATAGTTTATTGTCAAATTGGTTTCCATATAACACCTAGTGCTCTTCCCCACAAGTGCCCTCCTCCATCACCACCACCTCCCTTCCCCCTGCTCCTCCCCCTTCAACCCTCGGTTCATTTTCAGTATTCAATAGTCTCTCAGGTTTTGCGTCCCTCTCTCCCCCCAACTCTCTTTCCCCCTTCCCCTCCTCATGATCCTCCCTTAGGTTTCTCCTGTTCTCTTGTTAGACCTATGAGTGCAAACATATGGTATCTGTCCTTCTCTGCCTGACTTATTTCACTTAGCATGACAGTGCTGGGAGAACTGGACAGCAACATGCAGAAGAATGAAACTAGACCACTTTCTTACACCATACACAAAAATAAACTCAAAATGGCTGAAGGAGCTGAATGTGAGATAGAATCATCAAAACTCTCGAGGAGAAAGTAGGAAACAGCCACATTCTGATTTTCAGTTGGTTCTGATGTAATAATTACAGTTTTTATACTTTGGAGATAAGCCTGAATTGCTACATCTAAAGTCAAGTTAAAAAAAAACACACAACTAAACTCTAATTCCTTTCTTCATGATATCTGACATTTACAGAGTCGTAAGCGTTTAGGGTTTTACACGGAAAGATAAATGTGTACAGAACTTAAGAGTTCCATGATAGAAACGTTTTAAACTTCATGCTGCATTTTGACTCCGAAATACTGTGGAGCTGTTTTCTCTGGCAGTTCCATGCTGCACACAGAAGGCTATTTTTCGGGGAGAGAGAGCCCAGACTGTCCCCTGACAGCCCTCATTCTGGGTGCCCTGAAGATTAGACGGAACTCTGGATGCTCACTCCCTCCTGGCTGGTAGGAGTTTGCGGGCAGCTGACTCCTGGACCAGTCCTTCCCAATGTGAATGGGCCCTCACATCACCTACGCAGGTCCTCATCTCAGGGGTCTGGGGTGGAGTCCCAGAGCCTGCATTCCTAAGAATTTCCAGGCACTGCTGATGCAGAACCCATTCGTCCTCCTGGATCAGTGTTCTAGGTGGCGTGAGTGGACTTCCAAGCCAGGAGGCTTCTGGGCCGTCCGCCTCTGCCTCCCTGCAAGTTCAGTATGCACGGCGGCCGTGCACCGAGTCCAAGTTCTACGGCCAGGTGTGGCTCACGTGCACCACCTGCGGTTTTCCATCAGAACGTTTCATTTTGATCATTTTCTCATTAGGCCTCACTCAAGAGAACTTGCTCTCTTCGAGAGCACCGTCTAAATGCCCACGAACGGCTCATTCTCACACCGGTTCTAAAGAGCCTGGCGCTCTGTTCTAAATGTTCCATCATATGCGAAAAAGACAAAATACGTCTTCAAGAAAACACACCTTCTGTTCTGCCCACATCTGAGTCTCATTACAAGTGTGGTGTTCTAACTGCTGCCCTGTCCCTGGAATGAGGCACCCCAGGGCAATCAATCCATTCCCCGCTCGACCCTGAAAAATCCTCAGCGGGGTAGAAAAGATACTGAGAAAGAGAAGGCACTGCTCCCTTCTCAGAAAACATCAGTCTCTGGTGTAAAGAGACTGAAGCTCATTAAACTCAAAGATCCCTAATTAACCCCTTAGGCTCTGGAAGCTGGAGTGTGCCTGCGCTTGTTTGCACGGGAGCCTGACTCGTGTTCCTGAAGTTGGCTGCTCATCCAAAGTTGTTGGTTTTGTTGTTTTGTTTTGTTTTGTTAAATGGAAGTATATTTTAAGTGCACTAGAGAAGCTTGCTATTCAAAGAAAGCTTACTATAAATTCTTTTGTAAAATAAAAAATTACTTATGTTTCCTTTTGGTCATGTGTGGATTTTGAGATACTGAATTTCTATACAATAGGGCACAAGTTTAAGTGAATTTGAAGAGTCAGTTAAAACAGAACTTCTTGGGGAGCCTAGGTGGTTCAATTGGTTGAACATCGGACTTTGGCTCAGGTCATGATCTCAGGGTTCATGGGTTCGAGCCCTGCATCAGGCTCTGTGCTGACAGCTCGGAGCCTGGAGCCTGCTTCAGATTCTGTGTCTCCCTCTCTCTCTCTGCCCCTCCCTCACACACTCACTCTTTCCTTTTCTCTCTCTCAAGAATAAACAAATGTTAAAAAAAGAAAAAAACCCAGAACGACTTACCTGGTTCTAGAAATAAAAATAAACCTATGTTTATCAGAAGAATGACTGTCTTACTTAGCTTTTTGGGTATAAGATGCTCTTGGCAAGCCTGACTTACAATCTTACTCCTTGGTAAATACACGTTCTTTGTTTTGTGACTGTCAATTCTTAATCGCTCAGATGAGTCACCATCTCTAGCAAATTTCTCATCTGCTACCACTCCACGTCATCTGAGTACACATTTATTAACAGGCCTATCACCCCCGAGCTTCCCCTTTACCCATTCAAAGGATACTGTCCAAAATTAGTTTAGTGAGAGCCTGGTAAGCCGACAAATCATGCATTTCAGAAATCTGGTTGCAGGAAAAATCCACCTTCTGATGAGAAAAAGGAAACAGTCCGTGGGAGTTTGCTTTTGGCTCACTTAACCACAGTCACTCATCGCACAGGAGAGATACCTTCCTGGGTGTGGGGCTGGGGTGCAGCACTGAGAACATGCCAGGGCTGACACAGCTATTTCCTCAGTGGATTCTTACTGAGAGGTGCTGGGGGGTGGAGGGGCTTCCCTGTGGCCAGTGCAGACGCCACAACAACCCAAATGTGTTCCATCCCTGCCGTTCCTCTCGCCCTTTCCGGCCGTTACGTCAAACTCTGTCTCCTTTGAAGAGTCCCCTCGATTTCTCTCTTACCACCATGTCTTTCATTTGGTCTGCCACCCAGGGACTGTGCTCACGGAGCTCACGTTCTTATCTTTCCCAAGCCTTTTCTTCTCCGCTGTCAGTATGTTCTCCCACGTCACCCAAGTGCCAGAAACATCTTTCCTAGTCCTCCCTCAAGGCTACATCTCATCCACTTCACAGCCTCTCTCAAAACCGACTATTTCAGGAAAGCATTTTCAACAACATCAGTTTTTTCCTATTCAGAAACAGCAGACTGAAGAAAACAGGCAATGACTTTGTTTAACTCCTCACCCACTAGCAAAAGATGAACAAAAATGATTACAAAATAAAACTTTAAAACCGTGATCTCCCCCCAACCATGCATTAAGATTATTCCATCAATGTATTAAGTACAAAATACTTGAAATATTAAACCTTTTCCGTACTGAATACTAAAAAAGCCTGTTGGAAACACAAGGGGCAAGAGGAGAAAACAGATCAAGCCAATTACAGACAATATGGCAAAAGGACCACGTAGTCAGGAAAACGCAAATATGTGGACCGTGTGAGAAATAGTAACGTGCAAACAAAATACCATTAGTATGAAAAAAACAATGGGAACACAACATTTTACGCATACACAAATTGCAACTAGGGAAGATGCAGACCGTGACCGCACTAAGAAGTCAGTGCGGCGGGACGGGATGGAGTGTCATATTCACTTCTGTCTTCTATCTAGTCGTGAGGGACTAGAAACAAACATAATGACCTACGCTTTCTTACAATGAACACTTCACGCACGCCAGTCTCCTCAGGCCACAGCTGTGTCCGCTCACGTCTAACTCTACCCCTGTGGTGGCCACATGCCAATACTGGGCCCTCTATGCGTCTAGGATACCAGCGTGGCCGCGAGGCCTTCAAGGGTGCTGAGTTCTCGGACTCCCCCTGGGAGCTCCACCGGGCCTGAAGGCTGGCCCAAAGTCCCATCCACCAAATGAACCTTGTATCCCTGTGAAATGCAGAAGCATTCTGGGAAATACAAAGTGTATGAGAACGAGCTTCCGTTCTTTTGACGTAGGCCTTCTTGGTCGGCGCTCAAGGCTCACGGATGATCAAGCGCAAAGGATGCAGAGTTTTTCAAGAGCGTGGCCTGCTGTACACAGGCCGGACTTGCTGGAGCACAGGCTTTGGGTCGCAGGCATGGGGTTCTAGCCCAGCCTTGGCCGCCTCCCAGCAGAGGTTACCTAAGTTATTGGATCTTTTTATACCTTAGAGTCCTCACCTGTGGAATGCGACCGCCCCAGCTGCTTCACAGCTTTCCTGGGCGGATTAAATACGATAATGTACTGAAAACACAGGAAGGGCCTTGGTCACGGTCCCAGGCTCACACACAGTCGTGTGGGGCTGACGCACCTCATCGGGGCAGGCAGGTGATTTGCAGGCATTTCTCGAAAGTTCCCAGTAATTTGGCTCCTAACTCTCGGCGAGCTCAGAACCTTAAAGGATGGGGTATCTGAGATGCTTTTGTTCATTTGTGAAGTCTCCTTGGGGGTTGGAGGAGGCAAGGGTGTGAAGGAAGAACCTCCAAGGAAGTTGTTCTCAGGGATGGCGGTCACGTGGTTGCGTGACTAAGTTGCCCGGGGCTTAGGACAAAGCAGAACGGGGCAGCAAAGGAGGGGAAGAGAGACCATGCGGCCCCGCGGCATATAAACAGGTACCTCGCTTGGCTTATTTGGACAAAGGAACGTCACTTTGGCAAGAACTGTCATTTCGAAGGGGAAAAAACACTACTGATAAAAATGGAGTGAAGAGAAGAAAAATGAAGAAAAGCGTCTCACTGGCAATATGGGCGATGTGAGGTTCTTGATTTCACACACATTTTCATATTTGTGCAAGCTTCAGCAGAATACTTAGGATCTAAGGCAATTTGTAAGTAAAATAAAACAGATAATAAAAGGCAGTAATTGATGTCCATTCCTTAAACTACTTAATGAAATATTTCAGTCTACTAGACGATTCCAAGCTTGCAGCAATGGTTCCCAAATTTGTGGGCACATTAGAGCCATCTGGTGTTGTTGTAAAAATTCCACGCCCAGGGGGCACCTGGTGGCTCAGTCAGTTAAGCATCTGGCTCCTGATTTTAGCTCAGACTTTGAGACAGAGCCCTGAGTGGAGCCCCACGGTGAGCTCAGAGCTGAGCGTGGAGCCTGTTTGGGGTTCTTTCTCCGCCCTCCCTACTCCTTCTCTCTCAAAATTAAATAAATATTAAAAATAATAAAATTTATTTTGAGAGAGACAGAGTGTGGGGGGTGGGGCAGAGAGAGAGAAGGAGACACAGAATCCGAAGCAGCTCCAGGCTCCGAGCCGTCAGCACAGAGCCCGATGTGGGGCTCGGGCTTGGACGCACAAACCGCAAGATCATCACCCAAGCCAAAGTCAAACGCTGAACCAACTGAGCCACCCAGGTGCCCCACCTCCCCAAAAAACCCCTAAAAAAAAATAAATAAAATTGGTGATGGTTAATAATTAAAAAAACAAACCCTCCAAGCCTGGGCCTTACCTAGGACCTCCTGAATCAGACTCTCTGGCCTTGAGATCCAGGCCTCAGTGCTGAGCAGCTCTCACATGACCGCAGTGAGCAGAAAGTCCGGGAACCACTAATCTCTGACCTCTCTGCTCACGTGTGGCCCACGGACCAGCAGCAGTGGTGCCACCTGAGGAGAGTGCTAGAAACCCCCGTCTCAGGCCTGACCTCACCACCAGGGCTCGGAATCCCTACTTTCACAAGAGCCTCAGGTTGTCTGTGTGCACGAGAACGCCCGAGACGCGGCAGAGAACCAGATGCTCCCAGGTTCGGTTCCCTGTCGGATGCAGACGCAACTCAGAGAAGAGGGCAGATCCGAGAGCATTGTTCCAAAAAGTTGGGTAAATAAGGAGGCAAAATCTGAGCTCCCAAGGAAATTTCCACAGATTTTTCAGGCCTAAAATTTTATACTGTGCTAAAAATACACAAGTAATAACCAGTATTCAAATGTGGGAGAAAGACAGAAGGAAATTCATTCTTCGCTCTGAACGCTAGGTTTTGGCGAAGCCTCCTAAAGAGATTACCTTCGGACGGGCCACCTTCCTTTCTCATATACAAGTGATACACATGTGCCCTTTATTTCATTTCAGGCATTTATACCATTTACTCCCACATCTCGTGCTCTCGGAGTTCCCTATTTTAGTACTGTTTTCCTTGTTAATGTACTTTGCAGGCCAGTTAATGTACTTAATGTATTGATAAAGTCTACCTTGAGATTTTTGGGTGCCTTGAAATCGAAGAATGTAGTCAGTTTGTTGTGAGAAGCATTAAGTTCTAGAAGATAAGGCATACAACTCACACAAGACAAATCTGTAGGGAGAAAACAAATATAGAATAAGATAAGCCAATAAAATAAAAATTAGACTGTCATTAAAAACAGATGGTTACATCAGAGCATTTTTTTTAATTACACAAGTTGCAGCCACGTAATTATTCCAAACAACGGATAAAAATAGGAATGTATGAAACACAGCGAGTGTAGAAAGCTCTCCATGAGCTGCGGACTGTAACCGTCTTCCCCACGGCCTCCCCACCGCTCCCGTCCCCGGCTCCAAGGGACCGGAACGCCTTCCAGGTCCCGGCTCGCTCTCCCCTGCGCTAACAGCCAGGTGCCTCAAAAAGTACCAGCCTTCCAGGAAAGGACCAGAAAGGAAAGCCTTAGATAATCCTCTCGATATTAGCCCCTAAGTAACTTAATTAAGTCTTTCCAGAAAGACTGAAAATGCCAGTTAGAGAACTTTCTTGGATACACATTCAATGTTGTTGTAGTTGGACTTAATCCTAAGTCTCATTAATTATTTGAAGTGATTGCTATTATTTTACTTGGACTCTGCGTTGGTTTGGAAGCATGTCTCAGCTTTGTGTTTTATCCCAAGCAAAGACTCTCAACCTCGAATACTGAGTTCAAGGACTGGGCTCTGGTGCCAGTACAGGGAAAACACAAAGATGGCGACCGGCCGGGTCGCCCCTCTCCGCCCCTTAACCACAGAGGCTTCGGGGCAGCAGGAGGGGTTAGAGGAAGACTCAGAGGAGGATTTAGCAGGAACGCCTGTCTCCACCTGAAAACAGTTTTCATATGGCATCCCCCCCCCTCCTTTTCATTCAGTGCCAAGGACACAGCTATTAGGAGCCCTCAGAGGAAGGCAGCTGGGGCCCAGCCCAGCAGGAGGTGAAGCAGGCACTCTGAGCAACAGCCCGCCCCTTTCTCAAGATCCCCACCAAATTCTACTCCATTTCTCTGGTCTAAGTCACACCCTTCTTTAGCCTGTCTCTATGGAATTGTTCTAGGACAGGCCATACACTGAGATTTTCATACTTAGGTGGAAATTAGTGAGCCAATCAAGGAAGGCTGCCTGGAAAAGGAAACCTAAAAAGAACTGGTCGTTACTTCGCAAGTCTTGCCCATTTGTCCTTCTGAGCTCAGCCCCATGTCTAGCAGTCAATAGAGGCCTCAACTCTATTAACGGCCCAAGGGCCCCCCTACCCCCCCGGGAGCTGATCTCTCTGTGGGCAGGTTAAGTGTGAGGCGCTGTCCTGAAGCAGAAGCAGTGGCTCCCACCGAGAGGGAGATAAGGAAATGACAATGACGAGTACGTCTCACACTTTATGGATGACCAAACCTTTCAAATCACTCCTACAGGAAAAAA
>NC_043701.1:18382393-18569865 GCF_006229205.1 Suricata suricatta
ATTTGTTTTAACACGACCCTGGGGAGGGACTCTTGGGTGGCTCAGCTGCCCACTCTTGATCTCCCCTGAGGTCCGGATCTCTGCTTCAGGGATGGAGGCCCTGGGCAGACACTGTACGGACAGGCGGGGAGCCTGCTTGAGACTCTTTCTCTCTCTCTCTCTCTCAAAATAAAAAAATAAACATTTAAAAAATAAATAAAACATTAAAAACATTAAAATAACTCCGGGGACGGTGGACAGGGAGGTATAGGTGAAACCAGATGGGCCAAGAGCCAATAAATGTTGAATCTGAATGTTCATTACAATAGTCTCTTGTGCACATGTTTGTACTTTTCCATTACAAAAAAGGATTTAGGGACCCCTGAGTGGCTCAGTCAGTTGAGTGTCTGACTTCAGCGCAGGTCATGATCTCACAGGTCATGGGTTCGAGCCCCGCATTAGGCTCTGTGCTGACAACTTGGAGCCTGGAGCTTGCTTTGGATTCTGTGTCTCCCTCTCTCTGTCCCTCCCCTACTCTTGCTCTCTCTCTCTCTCTCAAAAATAAACATTAAAAAAATTTTTTTAAGATATAAAAGAAACTAGAAAAAAAGTAACAAGTTAAAAACAGAAGCATTTGAGGAATAAACAATGCAGAATATTTCTTAGCCACTGAAAAGCAAGGCTGAATTTTAATTATTGCTGTCATATGAGAAGAAGAAATCAGGCACTAGCCAGGGACAACCGCATCCACAACATTTAACTGTCATAATAAAGGCTAAAGAAACGAGTAGAAAGATGATCAGTGAAGAAAACAGGTCCGAAGTAACAATTGCTGACTTCTCTCGAAGTGAAAAGAAACTGGACACTTCAACTTCAAACAAGATCAGAGAATTAGAAATAAGAATCAAGCTTCGAAGAAAATGTGACTAATTTCATTAAATGTGAGCAAGATGTCACAACAAATACATTACCAGGAACTATGAATGGAATTGAAAGTCAACCGCAGGTATAGAGGCAACGGAAGAGGAGGAGAAAAACACATGTGTGAATCCCTTGTGCTCAAATAAGAACAGAAGTAGCTGGCCAGAACTAAAATGTAGACGGAAAGGCAAAATGAAGAAAAGAATCCATTAAAGAGAAACAAGGGGGCAGTGGGGACTAATTCATCTGCACTGAATAAACTGATAGGGGGAAAGACAAGGGAATCATCAAATATTCAGGAAGCATTTAAGAAGTAATGAGCCATCTCTTTCAGGGAAATAACAAAGCAAACATTCCATGGGCTACTCTTCAATTTCACTGAGTGCATTTCAACCATAGCGTCATGTAATGTTGCAGGTTTGCTGACCGGTGCCTCTTTATTTACTCCTCTGTCATGGTGAGTTTGTTTTTTTATAGACCACGTAGGGCACTGACATGCAAATGGCTACACAATATCACCAACACCAAGTTTTGTGTAATTAAACTATATTACATAAGGTGAAGATTAAATTTGGAAATAACTGAATGATCCATGAATCTACTAGAATGAAAATTACATACCTTCAATTTTATTTACTGAAAGATCCAACTTCTGTAGGTGAACATATTCGCAGAGAATGCTAATGTCAATTAAATCACAACCCTGAGAAAATAAAAGGAAAAACGGTTTCATGTTGCTTTAACAGGTTAGTCTTCAGCCTTCTAGTGACACCTGCAAATAATGGATGACAGAAAGAAGTCCACAATTCCTTTCAAAAGTATAGTAATTAAGTGAGAACTAAATCTGAAGGCTACTACTAACAGGATTGCAAAGTGGACTACAGACTCCTTTTAAGAATGCATTTCTCAGGGCGCCTGGGTGGCTCAGTCAGTTGAGCATCCGACTTCAGCTCAGGTCATGATCTCCCGTTGTGGGTTCAAGCCCCATGTCGGGCTCTGTGCTGACCACGAGCTCAGAGCCTGGAGCCTGCCTCAGATTCTGGGTCTCTTTCTCTCTCTGCCCCTCCCCTGTTCACACTCTGTCTCTCTCTCTCAAAAATAAATAAACGTAAAAAAAATTTTTTTATAATGAATTTCTCTGAAGAACATAGCTTGGAAAACAAGTGGTATTAGCAAGAATGAATACAACATGAAAAGGCAAATTAAAGCAGTGTCATGTAGACCTTTAGAGCAGAGTTTTATTATTAAAAAACAGAAACAAAACAAACACATCACATAACAGCAGTAAGACCAAAGCCTCTCTCTAGAAGAAAAGGCAGATGCCTGGAATTTAAATGGAATGCTAAAGAGAGCTCATGTGTAATCAGGAGATCATGAACGACATTATCATCTACACTTTCTCGGGGTCTCCTATTCAAAGCTTCTCCTTCGGTGATCTCATCTGAGCAAATAAAACTGAGATCCACCTCGCAGACTGTTCCCAAATTGGAGGAGGAATAAGAGGGACAGAGAGGGATGAAAGTAACATAAAAATCACACAGCAAGTTAGCGACAAAGTAGGTGACCCAAGTCTCTGGAATCCTCCGGGATTCTTTCAATAAAGAATCTTGCTTCTAGAGAACTTCAAGGTGGGTTGGAGGGGACTATGGTCCCTTGGAACAGACTCTTATTACTGGCTTATGTCACAATGTCAGAATCAGAAACAGCCAGCCAATGAAGTATCATGATAAGCAAGTTCTCAAATAGAATGATGATAAAAATGTCCAATGATGGCCACAAGAATAATGTAATAAAGGTGTACTAAAAACCTACCATGTACAAGGCATTGTGCACAATGGGAAATACAATGCAATGCTGGAGGAGACCTATACTGTGCCTTTAAGAACCTTATGACTTTGGTAGGAGAGGCTATGTACATTAGTAATAAAAAAATGTAAAAATAATGTGTAAACGAAGATATGAGGGAAAACTCACTAAACCAGGCAATTCTAAGAAAGTGTATTCATTAAGAAGTAATTCAACATGTAATATCTCAAATGCAAGGAGGTCAGTGGCAAAGTAAGTGTCAGTCCATCTAGCTGAAATAAGTTTGAAAGGATTGATTTCTTTTCTTTTCCTTTCTTTTTTTTTTTGATCATATTTAAGTCATAGCACTACATATGTAAGTAGAATACTGATGGAAATGGACTTGTACGGGGATATATTGGATGCTGGAATGATCTACCATTCCGACTTCCTAACATAGGGCAACGCACATAGGATGCTCCCTCTAAGTTATTGCCCAACGGGCTGAGTCATCCATAAAATGTTATCAAGTGAAAATAGTAAAAGATTACAGCAGTAAGAGGCTGTCCTCGAAGGATATGCCACAGAACCGGCACAGAAGAACAGAACACTCTTTGGATAGTTTACTAGTTCAAATCCAAGGCAGACCAAGGTTGCAGTTGTATATGCCTCACTTGCTGTGAATTATGTATACTTTAGCCAAATTATGGTACCATAGCAAAATTTCAGTGTGCTTTTTTCACCTATATCTGCATTTATTGTGTGGCTCTCCAAGGAATATTTAATACTTTACACTATAAGGGAGCAAAAAGAGTTAACTTATTTTTCTACGACTATAGAGAAGCAAAAGGAAGAATCTGAGAACACGCTGAGGACTTGGTGCTTACAGCTTCTCTTAGGATAAAAGTGAAGACAAGACTGAGTGTTAGTATTGATATCTTGACAGTTGATGAATAACAAAATGTTTTTTCTTTAATAATGGGGAACTTTTGGAAAGTGAGTTACAGCTCAAAGCCACTTGATTCTTGATATGCTTGGGAGTCGGTGTGGAAAGTCAATACCAAACTACTTTGTTCCCTTGGATTTAGATATTAATTTTAGTCCTGGCCCTGATCAGAGAGAAAAATTCTTAAAGAATTTTTTATTGGTTTCACAGAGTTAAATTCAACTTCGGGAAAGAAAGCATTGATTACTATAATATAGACTACTTAAGATAAAAGCAATAGTCTGAAGGGAATGGAAACAAAGGAATTCAGGGCCTGATAACTGGATTGCCTAGGGCTCTTTGATGCCCAACATTACATAAATCACTCTTCTTGTCAGTCTCCATCAAATGCAAGACTCTGAGATCTGGGGCCACCCCAAAACTAGGAGTACCAGAAAAAATAGATATGGTCCAACCCGCATCAAGATGTAGCCGGCCCATGGTGCGGTTGTCGTACTCACCGATAAAGTTAGGTTGAGATAGACCTGCTCAGTGCCTGAGCCTGAGCGCCCCAACTGGTGAAGGGCATCGGCCACGACCTCCTCTCTCAGGACCCCATCAAATTCCTCCTGCAAAAACAAAACAACAACAAAACATCACAAACAAATGAACAAAAACCAGAGAGGTGGACAAAAGACTTCTGTTAAAAAAGAAACAATCCACCTCCTCATGGCCAGCACTTACTTTGTTATTACATACTCAGGAGCTGAGCCTTCCAACATGTACCAGCCCTAAAGGAAATCCTGTACTGAGGACACATGCATGTGATATATAATTAAATAAATATCTCTCTAATCAGTGCTTTCACAGCCACAGGTGGCCAGTTGCATTAGGTATTCAGAGTGAACGGACACAGCAGCAGTGGAAACATCGGCGTTAGTGGTGACAGTTACATGGACTAAGTGCTTCTCTGTCCTAGCCGCTAAGAGCCTGGAGCTCTCAAAGATCAACAACTCCCTGAATCCTCTTGAAAACTCTGAGGTAGGGATTTTTGTTTCCATTTTACAGATGAGGAAACTAAAGCTTCCAGGGGTTAATTTGCCTGAGACCACATAGCTAGTATAGGATAGAAACAGTACAAACTTGAATCTGACTCCAGGGCAATTCCGACCACAGTACTAGACTGCTTGCCTACACCCAAAAGGATGGTTACATCCAAGTTAAGGCAATTACTGTTTTAAAACTTTTTTTAATGTTTATTTTTGAGAGAGTGAGCGAGCGAGCAGGGGAGGGGCAGAGAAAGAGGGAGACAAGGCATCTGAAGCAGGCTCCGTGCAGTCTCTGAGCTGTCAGCACAGAGCCTGATGCGGGGCTTGAACCCAGGAACTGAGATCATGACCTGAGCCAAAGTTGGATGCCTAACCGACTGAGCCACCCAGGAGCCCGAAGGCAATTACTTTTCTAAATCTGGTATTCTTGCTGGAATAAACAAGTTCTTGATTTGCTTCCTATTAGCTAATTTTGCTGGATTCATACAATTTACAAGATTTATTCGAAGGGAAATGATTATTTCCATAAGGAGGCTGGCCCTTGGTCCGTCGAAAGCCATGAACCAGTGGTGACTCAACATGCCTCTCCCGCCCCCCCCCCCAAAAAACAAACAGACGAGCCAGCAGGTGGATCAATACTATGTTTGTGCTGCCTTCAACTCTGCTATGACCAACACTTTAACACTAACACCAGCATGAGGACACAAAATCCAGTAATCCCATCAGTCACACCAATATAACTGACCATGACCGGCATGTCGACCATGACGGCTAAATACCCTTTCCAGTTCTATACTCACTCAGGAGCTAAGAATGCTGCTCAGGACACAGGGACATAGATAGGTGTGCGCTACTGAAAAGTTTCTCCCCAGCCCCCCCCCCCATTTCCACTAGGCCAGGGGAGCACATCTCACTCACATGGAGATAGTGCGCTGGCGCTGGCGCTGGGCAGACTTGGTTTGAACCCCGGATCTGCCATTTTGAGCTTATGACTTCACCCATACTCTTCATCTATAAATAGGAAATGTTATTACCTTCTCTCAATGTTTTAGGGACAATGAAAGAGAAAATAGTGCCTATAAAGCTCTTAGTGCCCTGCCTAGAACTCTAAAAGTGTTCCTAATAAATGAGTTGTTTTTACTCATTGATGAAGTTAGAAATCCCACATCTCAATGTTTCATTCTTCCTTACCAATCAACCTGTTTACAAATGGAGGAAAGACACTCATTTTTTAAATTTCAGTTTGAGTTAACATACAGTGCCAGAGTGGTTTCAGGAGAATGCAGCGATTCATCACAACAGACACTCGCGTTTCTAAATAAAGTTCCAGTTTACATAAATCTAACGTAATCCTGGGTAGGATTATAGGTGGGGGTGTTACCTTCCCTCCAAAACTTGCCGTCTACACCTCTTGCTTACCTCCCCCAACCCCTCTATTTCCTGGATGTGAGAAGATATTGCACCCTTGAGTGACAGGAGGTAAACGTCCGGTGTTCAGCATAGCCTCTGATATGGAGACGGGCCACACCTCCAGCATTCTCCCCAATTCCCACGGCAAACCTCCAACCCTCTCACGCCTTTGACGCTCCTGCCAATTATCAGTATCACGCCTTTCCCTTCTGATCTTTGGTCATTTTCAGACCTTTACAAGCCCTACCTTTATCTCGATGGCTTCAGAATGCCTGAGGACGGCCATTCAGCCCTACTCCTCCCAAGCACATCCACATACATATGATCCTTTCTCAACTCCAGGCCCTTTAAATCCATCCCTACTCAACTTCCACCACTCGCTCCCATGGCCTTGCCCTGGACCTGGTCATCATGCTAAACTGTTCCACCTTAGAAACCTCAGACCCTAGTATCCCACTCTGCCTGCCCTTCGACCTTCCCAGCACTCACTGCCCTTGTTCTGTGAGGACAACGAAATCTCCAGTTTGTTCTCTTTCCCTTTCTCAGAGTCTAGCTGTCCCCTCCTCCCTTCTCTACTTGGTATGCCATGGGCAATTTCAGTGTCTCTCTACCCTCAAGTCTCTGCCTGCTTGTCCCGTGACTGAAACTACCGCGTACACACTCAACCCTGAATCAAGTTCACAATCAACTACTGTGCTGAGGCGGGATTGTGTCAGGTTCATCATTCGTTCAGGATAAAAATACAGCATGCCAGGCGCATGCCAGCCAGGACGCGGGGCTCAGGGGACAGAATTACGAATAAGACATGGTGCCTATGCTTAAAGGATTTACAATTCAATCCGGGAGCCAGACAAGTACATAAGCAATTTCAGTCGTTTGATAAATATTACAATACGAGTAAGCTTTGACTAGACGTACAGCCTCCATTTTCTGTCAGTTCTAGTGGGGATTAGGAGGTTAGCAAAGGCTTGCTGGGGGAGAAAGCAATGAAGTTGAGACCCAAGTAACTGAGTTATTCTGGCGAAGGGGAAGAAAGGGCAGGAAGGAGGACCAGGAAGGGTATTGCAGGCAAAAGGGGCAACACGTACAAAATTCCAAAGGTGAAGGCGAGCATGGCTCACTGGGGAAACAGCAAGGAGTTCAAAACAGCTGAAGCATAAAGTAGGAGGGGGAATACGGTGCCTGGAACCTGACAGGCGCTCAAACGCGGCTGAATGAATTAATAAACCTCTCCTGCCCTTGAGCTACTGAGTGGGCTGGGAGAGGCCTCACAAGCGTGCATGCCGGGACCACTGCAGAGTCAACTTGGAGCCAGGCCTGGCGCTGTTCCAGTCCCCGCTCTGTTATCAGCTGCCTTCCGGCTCCCACCTTGGCCACCGGGTCTTCATCCACTTCCCCAGCCATCAGGTGCCTCTACCCCTTCATCTCTGCTCTTGGCAGGTGCGCTCCTCCTCTGCTTCCGAGGCAAAGCAGAAGCGGTCTGGACATCAACCCCCTCGGCGTCCTGCACCTGCTCCAGGGCCCTTCACTAGGGTCGCAGGGAGAGACTGCTCTCTTGTCCACACTCAGGGCCCCCGCTCAGGGACCATCCACTTGCCTGGGCTCTGGGCCCTGTCACTTCTCCAGCTGTACCAGTCGCTGCAAGTCTATTCAATCTAACACATTGCTTTAGCTGCAGTGCCCCTAAATAACCAAGCTAGAGCAGAGTTGCTTTTTTATCCTTTAATGCCCCTTGCTCTCCTCCCCGTCACCCTTCAACTCCCTTCAGTTAGGCTTCTGCCTTCACCACATCACAAAACCACACAGGCCAAGATCTCCAAGTGCTCTCAAATGGGCAAAGCCAATGACCACTCTTTAGGTCTCTTCCCACTTAACCTATTGGCACCACAACTCATTTTCACGGTCTTAAGATTCTTCCTTTAAAAAAAAAAGACTCTTCCTTGTCTTGGTTTCCCATCACTCAGCTCTTCCTTCTCCTTCTCTACCCATTCCTTTCCAGCTTCCTACCCTGATTCCTCTTCATCTGCTGGCTACTCAGATACCTGTACCCCCTGGGGTCTTCCCTGGCCCTCAGCTCCTCTTCCCGGATGGCCTCACAGTCCCCAGTGCTGAGAACCTCAAGCCTCCTCTCCCTCCCCTCATTTCCAGACTCAGGTGATTCATATAACCGACTCTTTCCTGCACAACCACACCTGTCCCCATTTCCTATTGTGGTTAATGGCCTTAATACACCCCCAGACCATGCCACAGACCTAGCAGGCATCCTAGACTGACAATGTTTAATAACTTAAATATATTAATTGTCTTCATCTTTAGCTCCCTTTCCATGCCCATTCCCACTGCCTTGATCCAGACTCTTGTTTCTCCTCCACAGCGGTTGCTAGAGTCTTCTCATTGATCTCCCCATCTCCAGTCTTACCATCAGGGCAGTTCTAATCTAATCTAATCTAATCTGATCTGATATAATCAGGGCAGTTCGTCACTGCTCAGAGACCCAAGTCTACAGTCTGTAAAAGAGCGAAAAAACCCTCTGCAATCTGACCCCTCCCTGACCTCACCTGTTCTCACCTGTAAGTAATCAGTAGGAACAGCTGCCCTGTCCCTGCCCACACAGCCCCCACCCACGAAGACAAGGGTCTGCTTCCCCTAAAGTCTTCCAGGATCCCCGCCACCCAGGTGTCATCTGTAAACATTTCTGTGTACAACACTTGAGATGAAGATCTGTCAATTACTCTCATTCTTATCTGACCTTGAGAGCAGGGACCACGGATGTCCTCAAGTACGGTCTCATCTTCTTCTGTCTACACTACTGCTCTTATGCATTACCTCTACAATTTTTAGGAACCAACTCTTCATCAGACACTCTATCAAGAGCTTTAACAAACTTTCTTATTCAATTTGCTGTTTATAACTGCCCCAGGAGTAGGTATCATTGCCCACATTCAGTTATCAGCAGAGTTAGTTCCATGCGTCACACACCTGCTGTGGGCCTGGACGCTTCGGCCCTACATAGAGTCAAAGTGTGTTTCCTACACAGCAATCATTCAGTGGAGGTGTGCTCCAAGTCAGCTAAATTCATCCAATCACGTAATGAGCTATAGTGAGCAGAGAAGAAACAGGTGCAATATTGTTACTTGTATCAGTAACAGTATAAATAATATATTCGTAAGTATTACACACGTAGGTTCTTGTTCACTTCTCACATCTCCTGTGAGGTAGGATGTAGGAACACAGAATAAATATTAATACTTAGAATGTAAGTGGAGGAAATAACAAACTTTCCCACGCACAGCACACAAGCTAGGAACGACCAGTTCAAGTCACACCCCCCTCCCATGGTTTGTTAATGGCACACTGAAGACAGATTAACGCAGCCACTAATGAACCCCACAACCCAAGAGCATGCGTTAATTAGAATAATAAAGTAAACCTGTGATTCACCTGTGAATTCCTTTGGGGGGGAAGCTGGTAGAAACCACACAAACATCTCAAAGTTGTAAAAACACTGCTACAGTTTTGCAATAGACACTGTGAAGGGTAGTAAAGTACATCACCAAAGGATAAGTAATAATTTTCCATTGTTTTTTTTTTTAATTTACTTTTGAGAGACAGAGAGAGACAGTGCAAGCAGGGGAGGGTCAGAGAGAGAGGGAGATACAGAATCTGAAGCAGGCTCCAGGCTCTGAGCTAGCTGTCAGCACAGAGCCCAATGCCGGGCTTGAACCCACGAACCGTAAGATCATGACCTGAGCCGAAGCCGGACACTTAACCGACTGGACCACCCAGGTGCCCCATAAGTAATAATTTTCTATTGCCCACTTTAAGGACAAGCCCATATAGCTGGAGGTGAAAGAGCAGGAAAGTCGAAATGGGAGAAAAGGGCGGAAAAATGAGCCAAATATTTAAAGTGGGCGAAAGGACGTACAGAAGAAGGGAATCTAAGTAGGAAGAGTGTAAGTGGTTAACGGTAGGACTGGAGTTAACAGGAGGAAGTGCAAATTACAGATGGGTGAATAGGAAGAAACAGGACAAATGCCGAAGGAGTTGGTGAAAGCGAACAGGAATAACAAAGAAATACATGTCTGGCCTTAAGGAGGAGAGCTAAGAAAATAGGCAAAGATGAGCAACAGTGAAGCCAGAATGTCACCTAAGGTCATAGGGGACACTGGAAACATTCTATTTCTCTGTATTCTACTTCGGAAAAGAATTTGAAGCAGTTTATACTATGAAGGAAGAGGAAAGGGGAGAAGAAAAACCTAAAACAAAACAAAAAAAACTATTAAAATTAAGAAAAATATTGATTCTGAGTTTCCTGGCAGCCAAGACAAAGAGGAAAACCCAATCCTTTATTCAAAGCAAGCCAATCAATTTATGCTTTTGAAGGAAAGCAAACATATTAGAGACCAAGGAAAAGAAGTGTTAAGAGGTAGAGAGGAACCCCCCCAAACCCCCCTAAAACCAGGCCATCGGGTAAGAAAGGAAGAGGATGATGATGAATGTAGGAAAGAAGTGGAATTGGGTGATGTTTAGAAGAGGTATTGTAGAAGAGAGAGAATTTACAAGAATGTGAAGCAAAGCCAAACGTCAGATAATACAGCTGAGAATTTAAGAAACGTTCTCCGTAGTTCTGAAAATACTACCACAGTGAGCTGACTGCTAGACCATTCTAAGGGTCTTTCGCTGGTGTGTGTGCGTGTTTCTCGTACAATGCATTATATACCTCTGGCAGAAGTAATACATTAAACTTCTAAGTCACTTAGTCTTGAGTTAGCGCTTATCAGACTACATGAAGAGAGTCACTGTTTCCTCGAGGAAGGAGGGTGAAGGGACTGGACGCGGGGAGAGTGGTGGAACATTACACAAAGTCACAGAAAAGGCCGTAGGGGATGCCAAAGACGAAGCCTGCCTATTCACAATACAGTCGAAGCGCAGTTTTTTAAAAGCTAAATGTATAACTCTCAAATAGGTGGAAATTTTTCATGAGGACGCTGTGTAACTTGACTCTTAAGGAAGTAGCGAAGGTGCTACTGAGAAATAAAGGAGACACGGGGAAATACTCCAGGCCATGGGTGAGGAAATGGGAAGAAAGGGTCGGGAGCCTAGGAGCGGGACCTCCCCGCCAGAGTAGCAGGCGCGGGACGCCTGGAGAAGGGAGCGAGGGGTGGCGGGGGGGGGGGGGCACACCTCCAAATTCGGCATCTCGGACTCTGAGGACTCCTCGGATTCCACTTCGCCCTCGTCCTCGAAGTCCTCTCCGTCCGCGTCCGACTCCACAGAGCGGTGAATGAGCCGCTGGAGCAGGTAGGAGGAGGCTTTGTGCAAAGTCTCTTTCGGCTTCTGTCCCATGGGGGAAAAAGACCAGCACGACTGACGCTTTTTTTCTGAGCTCAATGATATCGACTGGGTTTCATGTCGTGGACTGCCCTGGAGAGAGGAAGGCATCGACCCCTGGGGATCTCTCTCGGCAGTCGCCATCTTGTTTGCCGCAGTTGCCTAGGAGACTGCCCCCAGGGGAGGAGGAGCCGCAAGGGATTCTGGGCCGTAATCTCCGCCCCTCCGCGAGTCCTCGCCCGCTGGCCGCGTAGTCTCTGGAGCTTGACTTTTTCTTTTAATGTGACTCTTCTGTGGTTTTTGTTTTGTTGCTCTCTTTAGTACGTTCAGTATCTGGCTTTGTTTCTTTTTGCTTGTCTTTCTCATTTTCACCGTTTTTCTCCGCACCTTTTTTTTTTTTTTTTGCCTCCAGTTGTTTTCTCCTGACCTGGAGGCTCCTCTTAGAGATTTTTTCATCCCACCCTGAGATCACCTGTGAGCCTCCTTCCTGCACCTGCCTCATTCACAAAGGCTTTTCCCGCAGAGGTGGTACTTTCAAAGTGTTAGTCTAATGCTCTCTATTGGAAAGCTAATTAACACTGAAATTTTACTCTATACGGACCCGAGGTATTAGGTCGTGCATAAATGAAATAGAAGACATGGTTCCTGTCCTTCTTATTTAATTGCGGGTAATAAAGAGAAGCTACCAGAAGAGGACAGAGCTGATTTGCAATTAATTTACATTCCCCCCCTTCCCCAAAATGATAAGCCATGTCCTTGGGGAGAAAAACGGGCTATGGTCTAACAATCCAAAGAGAAGAAAAAAAGATTGTCAAATTGACACTGTATCTGAAAGCTTCTGAAAAGCTATTAGCATCCCATAAATAATTGTATTAGTCAAGTGACCTGCATTGGTAATTATTTTTATCTTGTTGCATAGATTCTCTGTGCAGTTTCATAAAATACTCTTGCAAGATTACAAAGCATGATTTTATGCTAGTGTGATTTTATGTGACCCAAATCCCATAGCCTTGAGCTCCACAAAGTAGACACTCTATGGAAAAGCAGAATGAAAATTATAGTAACAATTATTGCTGTAGCGATGACAATAGAAATCCTTGCAGGGAAGTTGCCCTCATCTTCCTGGCCGTACAGGGCCTTTTCTCCATGCTTCAGTGAAAGCAGTTGCAAATACAAAATGATCCTGTCAATGGCCGTCAGGGGAGAAGGAGAAAAAAATCCTTATGGACACCATCCATTGACTATTATCTTTCTCAGTGCTTGAGGGACCGTTAAAACTGACATAAAGCTTTCAGAATTACCTTCCTTCATTATCTTGCTAGTCATAAATGTAAAGGCCACAGTGAAAGTAGCTCTTTTGGCTTGGCTCATCTTGCTGCTTGCTTATTTCCTTTTCCAGCGGGTAGAGACACCCCCAAGGGATTTTTCTTCACTGTCCGCTCCCCCCACACAGGACCTGGCTCTCGAAAACTGACATAGGGAAGAAGGGGGCAGAAAGTATAAAAAGGGAAACCCAATGTGGTTTTGGTTTCTTCAACTGACTTAATCAGCATTTCTAGCAAAGCAAGGTTTGCCTGTGTGAATCTACTGAGGACAGTGCCTTAAGACAGAGTTAGGACCTGTCAAAGAATAATTTTCAAAAAGTTAGAAACATGATTCTTGTACAAAAATTGAATGATATGTGGGAAAGATTTTATTCAACTCATTAAGTAACCAGTGTGGTAACAAGGTGTTCAGAGTCCACAAAGAAAGGCATTCTGAAATAAGTTCACTAAGTTAAAGGGAAACAAACAACAACAATAACAAAACTGGTTAGTACCCTGCAGGCGGTAAGACTATACCTTTGCAGGTAGGTGTTTCTTTGTGCTTTCTTTTTGCCTTCACATTTTCCCCACGTCTATCCCCATATGACAGATGAGGTAATTGAGGCCCAGAGAAGGTAAGAGACTGGCTCAAATTCTATTGGTGGTGCTGGAATCCAAACCCAGAATGTTCACCTACCATTTGTGCAGATGGATAATGTGAGTCAAGTTAAAGGGACACAAGAAGTCTCAGAAGAAAAAACATGCATCCGCTAATGGTCTTAAGGATAAATAAGAGAATTCAGTCAATGACCCCTTCATAGAGAATCACAGCATATCAGAACTAAAAATAACTTAAAAGCTTATCTTATTGAATTTTCCCTTTTATAGAAGAAGGACTTGATGGTCCACCAGGGACAAAAAAATTGCCCCAAATCACCTGACTTGTTAGCAGCTGAGCAGGAATTAAAAGTTTGGATCGCTCGTTGCTCAGCCTTTGCTCTTGCTGGTTCACCAAAATGCTCCCTAGGCTGGAATGCTAGGAAAAGAATCCCTACTTGGGATTCTGGGCATCAAAATAGAAGGCATTATCTTTATACAAGTTATGTTACCAGGTAGAGAAGACAGAATTAGGCAGAGGGAGAAGAGGCGAGGGGAGAGAGTATTTTGTCTAAACTCTTACTGGCCTAAACCATCAGTAATTGCTTCCTTTTATGCAATGCTTACAGTAAACAATGCCTGTGCTACGTTCTATACATATCTCAGTTTATTTTTCCAATTATTCTCTGAAATTGGAATGGATACCCCCATTTCCCAAGGGGAAGAATGATGCTCCAAAACTCTAGGCAAATTGCACAGTCACCCGGTTTGTGTCCACACCAAAATTCCAGCTCAAGTCTTACTGGATCCAAAGCCTCTAATCTTAACCATTAGTAGTCTGCTTTCTCCACAAGTATGAATTAGTTTCTCAGGAGGTCATTGTGAGGCACAGGAACCCTGGCCTTGGTGAGATACTGAAAATTTTAGATCATGTGCACACGTGTGTGTGTTGGGAGTCAGGCAGGAAGACCCCAGGGTTCTGGAACCAGCGAAGTAGAGTGGCGTGGGCAGGAAATGGGATATGATAATCTAAGAGAGAAGGGTCTTCTGTGATAGCCCTGGATCCTTTCTGCTGTGGATGAGAGGAAGAAGAAACTGGAGTACTATCACCGTGGGGCTGAAAAGCACCCCTCTTGAGAACAGAGAGAATAGGCTACTAGGAGGGGAGAATCAAAGGGGTCAAGAGCTGTAGTTTGAAAGAAGGTGCTAATTAGCTTTAGCTACTAGGTAGCTTTGCCTCAGTAATATCATTTACCCTTACTCTTTTTTTAAAAAAATATTTTTAGTGTTTTTACTTTTATTCTTGAGAGAGACAGAGTGAGCAGGGGAGGGTCAGAGAGAGAGGGAGACAGAATCTGAAGACAGGCCCCAGGCTCTGAGCTAGCTGTCAGCACAGAGCCCAACATGGGGCTCGAACCCATGAACCGTGAGATCATGACCTGAGCCCAAGTCAGATGCTTAACCGACTGAGCCACCCAGGCGCCCATCATTTACCCTTACTCTTAACTTTTCTGAGTGGAACAGGGGTCTTCCCCAATCTGAGGCCAGCACGCTGGTGTAATTGACAATGGAAAGAAGAGGCAAGGACAAACCCTCTCTTTGCTGTATTTGGAGAGAGTACAGTCCCAGGAGTATAGATCTTGGACAAAACAAGGAATGTATGCCTCTATCCCCTTCATGTACTTACACCCTCTCCCCAATTTTGTGTCAGGAAAAACAGGTGGGACAGTGCTTCTAGGATTTGAGATGGCAGCACCTTGAACTTTTTTTTGGAATACTTAAATTTTTACAGAATATCATGAAATGGGAAGATAGGCTGGCCATAGAAGGCACCATTGATAATAACAATAACAATGGAAACATGAGCACAATGAATGCTTATGAGTACTTTAAGTGCTTTATATATATATATATATGTATATATATATATATATATATATACATATATATATATATATATTACATCCCTATAAGGCCTACAAAGTAGAGATTAACATTATCCCCATATTATAGATGACTAATATAGGCATAGAGGGGTTATAACCCACTCAACCTACTTGCTCACACAGTGGCAAAGCTAGGACTCCAATGGAGAGAGCGTGGTTTCCCAGCCCACATCTTTATCAAGACACTGTACTTCCATTCAATCCCTTTAGTAAAGCTTGTGTGTGTGTGTGGGGGGGGGGGGTTATGGATTGAATTTTTGTGTCCCCTTTCCTCCACCCAAATTCATATGTTGAAATCCAATCTCCAATGCGATGGTATAAGGAGGTGTGGGGTCTCAGAGGTGATTAGGTCGTAAAAGTAGAGTTTTCATGAACAGGGTTACAAGAGGCCAGAGAGCTAGCTCTCTCTTTCCACCGTCTGAGTTCGGTAGAAGGGGAAGGAAAGTGGCAGTCTGCGAGCAGGAAGGTCTTCACCAGAATCTGAACTTGGCACAGTGGACATCAAGATAGAAGGCATTATCTCTATAAAAATTATGTTACCAGATAGAGAAGACAGAATTAGGTAGAGGGAGGAGAGGCGAGGAGAGGGAGTATTTTATCTAAACTCTTATTAGCATAAAACATCAATAATTGCTTCCTTTTATGCACTGCCAGACTTCAGAAACTGGGAGAAGTAAATTTCTGTTGCCTATAAATCACCCAATCTCTGGTGCTCTGTTATAGCAGCTCATACTGACTAAAGGGAGATGTGTGAAGTTGAGATAATTTAATTCATTAACATCATACCCTTTTATGCTTTCTTATCCCTTTCTAAGAAGAAGAGACGATTCTTCATAAGGAAGTTCATTATCTAATAACAGCCTAGTGGGACTATAGACATTAAACAAATAATTATACAAATAATAATTTAATTTCAATTGCCATAAGGCCTAAAGAGGGAAAACACAGAAGCCATGAGAATATAACCTGGAGCCTTGACACTATATGGGGAGGAAGGATCCTTCAAAATGTTAGACAGACACTTTGCACCTCATGATGATTATTAAAAAGGTTGAGGAGAGACCGTACAACAAATGAGGGACTTCATTTGTTGTCTTTGCAGAAAGCAATGGCATTCAGACTATGAAGGTACTAATTAATTAGGCTGGTAGAGCCTGATAAAGTCCAGGTAGGACTTGAGTAAGCCAAATGACATCTGTTCTAAGTAAATATCAAAGGGATTTCGGAGGGTGCCCCACACATAGGTACTCTGTATCAAATACTGGCGTTGAGATCAAAGGTAAAAGTTGCAGTCTGGGAAGAGATAATCTCAAAAGCTCACAGGCAACAGCAGAAAAATCAAGCCAATGAAAAATTGTTTGAAAAGGAATTGCAAGCATCCGGTCATGAATAAAATCTGAACAGGGGGCTAGACAAGGGTTACTGAGAATTTCTAGCTCGGATTCCCTTTGCAGGCAGAATGGTGGATCTCATTGGGGCAGTTACAGCCACTTAAGATCAAAATGATTAAAATGTTCAAATGACAACCAGATGGGACTGTATGAAATCTTTTGGAAGAAGACACAAGGACTTAAGGATGTTATACCAGGACATTCAGAAAGAAGACCAGAAGGGATTCAGGAAGAAACCATCTCAGGAGGTAGCAGAAAGGAAATAGAGTTTGAGAGACATGAGGTTTAATAAGCAAAGCATCTCAATGGCATAGAATAATAGAAGGCGGAGCAAACAGGACACAGGTGAATGAACGGTGCAAGAAATCCCACCATAAGCCACACACTGCAAACACTGCAATGTACGTCATCTAGTTAAGAACCAGCCTGAAACTGGTGCTTGTGAAAGGGCAGATCATGAAGGGTCTGGTGGAAAGCACTCAGGTAGGTAACCGATAACTAACTGATCACACAAGCATGTTTCAGGCCCCGGGGTTCATCATGATCTCCTCAGTCAAGAGATTTGCATTATGGGAAACAGGATATAGAGATTTAGAAATGAATTAAAAGTACACAAGAGAAGGTAAGTGCCACCTGAGTGACCTGGAATTAGTGTTTCAGGCCCCAGCAAGGGAGGGATTTAGAGGCAGGTAAGGACCACGCCTTCCCCTCGCCACTCTTGGCAGACAGGGCTCACTCCTCGGGGCAGACAAAGCAGGCCAGTCCCTGGGAGTTGTCCCTTGAGAAAAATCTGTGTCTCCCAAATAAGGATGTTCAGAAACTTCACGGATGAGGTGAACAAAGCCTTCAAGGAGAAAGGAGACACACACAGGAGGAGGAGTGGGGAGTCCACTAATGGGAAGTGGCATAAACTGAGGCAAGGAGGCAGGCCTGGATGTGTTTCAGGAAGAGGCTCTGAGAAGTAATGGATATAGAATAAATCCTGCTCACGGAAAGCTGGGGGGAAGGGAGGGTGCTGCCTTCTTGGGAGAAATTCCCTCGTGTGTCAAAATATCTTAAAATCTAGCGGATGAGAGTAAAGAAAAAGGGGAGAAGAGATGGGCCTCGTAAGAGATTCTGACAGCCACGAGCAGGAGGCAGGAAATGGAAAATCCTTGCTTTTACACGAAGTCCATTACACACAGACGATGCTTTCCCAAGAGAGTAACAGGAGGCTCGGTTGGTCTCGGACGTACCATGTATCTTAGGCACTGTACACAATTTACACCTCATGGTCAAACTTCCTCAGTTACCTTTCTCCATGGAGGGTCCCTCCCTTCCTTGCCAATGTGCTTTGCACATAATAAGCTTTATAAAAAGTGCTTTATACACACGTATTGACTGCTCAATAGTGATCATACTGAATGCAGCTGCTGTTTCCTTCCTCCTGAGCGAAATGACATCTGTGCAGATGAGTGTTTGGAATTAAATGAGCAGGATGCCTGTCCCAGAAAGGGGTATCTGGACTCTGAAGGTGCCAAAGAAATAAAAAGCCGCAGACCTGAATTCCAGAATTCAAAGGATCTAATAGGACGTCTTTAGAGTCCGATCTGGGATCCGATCCAAGCCAGTCCTAATGCCTGCCTCCCAGGGTTACAGGAAGAGTTAAGTCCGAGGAATGTAAAACTAGGGGGCGTCTGGGTGGTAGCCCGCAAAGGCAGCCACAGATTTTTCTTATCCCTGTAGGCACACCGCTTGCAGTGTGACTCCAGCTGCTCCCGTGAAGAGGTGAAGTCTGTTCCTCCGCCGTAAAGAAGCCGGGACCAGCTTGCTGGATAATGAGAGACAGTGGGGCCAGTTCCCTGGGGCTTTGGCCAGATGCCTTCCATTATCAGACACCTCAGTGACACCAGCCTAGACCATCCACTACCAGCCAACCTGGCAACTGACCCAAGGCTTCTGAGGGAACCCAGCAAACACCAGATGAGCCAAACCCCAGCAAAAACCAGACCAGAGGAAGCACACGCTAAATAAGGGGTTGTTTGAAGCCTCTAAGCTCTAGGATGTGGTCTGAAAGGAAGCAAAAGTGAACTTCTACATATAGTGTCTGGATTGCCTACAGTCTCACCAGACTGGTTAAGAACACATTGAAGTTAGAATCTTTATCTTTTGACTCTCATTTAAGTGATTATTTTCATATTGGCCTCTAATACTGTACTATCTTCCATCATAAGCAAATCTTTGCTGCTATAAAGACCAAGAAAGGAGCTGCAAATCTTTCCAACAATGTAGGTATATTAGGGCTTTCCAGAAAAACAAGGCCAAGAGGACATATATGTGTGTGTAAACTATATATATGTGTGTGTGTGTGTGTGTGTGTGTGTGTGTGTATAAAATAAGAAATTGACTCACATGACTTTGGAGGCTAGAAGTCCCGAGATCTGAAGTTGGCGAGCTGGAAACCTCGGAGAGCTGATGATATACGTTTCAGGCCAAGAGCAGAGGAAGACACAGGTCTTAGCTCAATAGAGAAACAGGGTTCCCTCACACTCTGCCTTTTTTTTTTCTGTTCATTTCTTCTTTGATTGCATGAGCCCCGCCCCTTGTATTAGGGAGGGCACTTTGTTTTACTCAGTCTACGGATTCAAATGTGAATCTCACTCAGAAACACCTTCACCAATGCACCCAGAATAACATCTGACCAAACGTCTGGGTGCTTCGTGGCTCTGTCAAGTTGACACATAAAATTAACCATCACAGAAGGTAACACTTATGAGTGGTTTCTAAATAAGGGACAGACAGAAACAAAGTCCTTTGGGATCTGTGAAGAGGAAAGAAGAAATCTCACCCCTTGCGCCGTCCATGTAGGTGGCCCTGTCTAGCAGAGTGAGCCTCAGGGATGATCTGAACGTCCTTCTCCATTTCATGCCCCACCGTCTGGGGGAGCACTCTTGTCTTCTTCGGTCCGTGAGGGTGCAAGCCACCAGCAGTATTACACAGTCTAGGGGGTACAAAAAATAAAAGTAATAATATTGATAAGAAAAACGGGAAGAGCCACACTTACATTAAAAAGTACAAAGAGAATAGAGGTAGTTCTAGAATTCTATTCCCTTCAAGTGAAACATTATAGATTCAAAAGTGGAAAGAGGAGGATATGGAGAAAAATCATACCTGGCGTCATGCCACAGGGCCTTTAAGAGTCATATGACAGTGGCAATGAACACACCTGGAGAACAAGAATCAATAACCATCAGAAGAATAGGACAGCATCGTGACCTTTGGCCTCTCACTGCCCTTAGAAGCCCAGGTGAGCAAATCTGTGTTTGAATTTCTTATCTATTCTTGTAGAGTCTTGCAGATACAAACAGCTCTAAATATGCATAGTATTTTCATTATAAATAAGTAGAGGTTTTGGTATTTTTCTTCTTTTTTTAAAAAATATTTTTTAATGTTTATTGATGTTTGAGAGCAAGAGACAGCATGAGCAGGGGAGGAACAGAGTGTGACACTGATTCTGCAGCAGGCTCCAGGCTCTGAGCTAGCTGTCAGCACAGAGCCCGACGCGGGGCTCGAACCCACAAACCGTGAGATCATGACCTGAGCCGAGGTGGGATGCTTAACTGACTGAGCCACCCAGGCGCCCCTAGGGTATTTTTCAAAGTTCATTAATTACTGAGGTCCCTCAAGCATCATGTTTTGAGTTTTGTTCTGGACCAAATCAAGTTACTCAGAGTCCACCTTGATTGTGAATTCACTCAGGAAGTGATTTACAGCTTTTATAAAATTCTTTTGCATAAGAATCATGTTGGAGAAACTTGATTTTAACTATTTAGGTACTACTGAGTTCTTTATACCACAGGTTTTTTTTTAAATTTTTGTTAATGTTTATTTTATTTTTGAGAGAGAAGTGAGAGACAGAGTGCGAGCAGGGGAGGGGCAGAGAGAGAGAGGAAGACACAGAATCTGAAGCAGGTTCCAGGCTCGGAGCTAGCTGTTAGCCCAGAGCCTGACGTGGGGCTCGAACCCATGAACCGTGAGATCATGACCTGAACAGAAGTCAGACATTCAACTGGTTGAGCCACCCAGGCGCCCCAGTACCACAGGTTTTCTTAAAAATGTGGTAAAATGCACCTAAAATTCACCACCATAACCATTTATACATGTACATACAGTTCAATGACATTAAGTAAATTTACATTTACAACCATCACCACTATCCATTCCCCAGAATTCTTTTCATCATGCAGAACTGACCTTATACCCATCAGACAGTAACTCCCCATTTGCCCTTTACCCATACCCCTGGAAACCACCATTCTACCTCTGTCTCTACGAATTTGACTCATCCAGGTACCTCACAGAAGTAGAATCATAGAATATACGTGTTCTTGTGACTGGCTTATTTTATTCAGCAAAATGTCTTCAAGGTTTATTCATGTTGTAGCATGTATTGAAGTTTTCTTCTTGAGTCTGAATAATATTCCATTAGATGTACAAAGCACACTATGTTTCTCCATTTTTCTGTCAATGGACACTTGGGTTGCTTCTGTCTTTTGGCTGTCGTGAACAATGGTGCTTTGAACATGGATGTGTAGGGACCGTGCTGTCATCTCTCTTGTGTGTATATACCTAGAGTGGAACTGCTGGATCAGATAATTCTCTTTTGAAATTTTTAATGAACTGTTTTCCATAGCCATCATTTTACATTCCTACTAACGGTGCACAAAGGTTCTAGTTTCTCCACATCCTTACTGACACTTGCTATCCTCTGGTTTTTGTTTATCTGTTTTGTTTTTGGATAGTAGCCATCCTAAAGGGGGGAAAGTTGTATCATCTTGTGGTTTTGGTTTGCATTTCTCCAATGATAAGTGATGTTGAGCATCTTTTCATTTGTTTATTGGCCATTTGTATGTCTTCTTTGGGGAGATATCGTTCAGTCCTTTTTTTAAAGTCAGGTTGCTTTGGTTTTGTTATTGAGTTGTAGAGGTTCTTTTTATATCTGGATACTAATCTTTTATTGGATATATGATCTGCAAATATTTCACTCATTTCATTGTGTTTTCACTCTGTTGGTTGTGTTCTTTGATTCACAGAAGTTTTAAATTTTTATTTAGTCTAGTTTATTTGTACCTTTTGTTGCCTCTGCTTTTCATGTCACATCCAAGAAACGACTGTCATAGCTAATGTCTTGAAGTTTTTCTCCAGTGTTTTCTTCTGACAGTTTTATAGCTTTACCTCTTACATTTAGGTCTTTGATCCATTTTAGTTACCTTCTATATACGGTATAAAAAAGATCCAGCTTCATTCTTTTGCATATGTACATTCAGTTTCTTCAACATTATTTGTTGGAAAGACACTATTATGCTTTTTTTTAAGGGCGCCTGGGAGGCTCAGCTGGCTAAGTGTCTGACTTGTGGTTTTGGCTTAGGTCATGATTTCATGGCTTTGTGGACTCGAGCTCCACATCAAGCTCTGTGCTGGCAGTGCAGAGCCTGCTTGAGAGGCTCTGAACTGCCCCTCCCCAACTCATGCTGTCTTTCTCAAACTAAATAAACTTTTAAAAAAGTTACCAAAAGGAACAAAGATTGGGGCGCCCGGCTGGCTCAGTTGGTAGGGCGTGCGATTCTTGATCTTGGGGTCATAAGTTCAAGTCCCATTTTGGTGTGGAGATTACTTTAAAAAAAATAAAATGTTAAAAACAAAAACAAAAAAGGAAATGAAGATTGTCTCTTTAGGAAGAGAGTGTTACCACTGCACAAGGTGGTCAGGCATGACCGAGCACATGACCAGTACTAATTTAATCATCTGTAAAGCAGAGCACAGGTTAGTCTCCATTTCTCCCTTGTCCTATCTGTTCCCTTCCAATCTCTATTCCCAGAGGGGATGTTCCCTGCAGATGATGTCATCTGCCTCCCTTGCCTTTTGTCTTTTCATTGATTTTGGCCAAAGAGAGGACAGGCGAGAGAATGGCCAGGGTTTTCCCTCTCCCTCCTGCATCCCTCTGTGACTCTGGTTCCTGTCTGGAGGCCCTCTTCAGTTCTCATCAGGCTATTGATTATTATTTGCTTCCCTTTATCCTTCAGTTCCTGCTTCCGCTAGGCCCTGGGTATCTTAGCATCCTTTGGTGGCTTCCTTGACTCTACCCACACCTTTGTTAAATTCTCTTCAGAATCCTGAGTGGGCCTAAAGTGTCCTGCTGAGTCGCTCACTGATATGAATGGTAAGTGAACATGAAGACAGACTTTTGTAAGGAGCCAGTGAAGCTAATCCATCTACTGAGATACTTACCATGGTATTTACATCCGGTTTAGAAGTTGAAGGCTGAATGAGAGAGGCCCAGACGTCCTCTCTCTTGCCCTTTTCTTTTCTTTCCTTTTTTTTGGATGCCACGGAAGTCTATGGCCATACTACCCTGAAAGCACGCCCGATCTCATCTGGATGCAAGGGAATTAGGGAGGAAGGGAAGGGAAATTCTAAAGTTTTTTTTTTTTTTCAATATTTTATTGTCAAGTTGTTTTCCATACAACACCCAGTGCTCTTCCCTAAAGTTTTTTTTTTTAAGGCTGAGATTTCAAAGGGAAAACAATGTAAAAGACCAATACCTCAGCCAAGTACTAAAAATAGCTATTCTAAGCAGACGAGTAGGAGGATTTTATACTACTAGCAAATTAGAGCAGCCAGAAGGGTTTCTCCGGTCTCCCCCAAACCTGTCCAGAAGTTAAACGTTGTGTATATACCACTCAGCCATAAAGATACATTTACTATTTGGGCATAAGAAGTGAACCCAGGGCTGGATTATGTTAAGCAATAATTTATATCAGAAGCTAATGAGAGAACCCGCTTGAGTCTGGGAGCACCCAAGTATTTGTTTTTTGTTCATCTTGTGCCTTTAGTCATGTCTCAAAGGAATCATCTGTTCTCTTGGTTCATTTCAATGCATTGGAACATGACTAAAGGGCAAACTCAGTCCACACCCAGACTGGCCTCAGTTACTGAACTAATCTGTGTCTGGAAGGGACCTCTGCCACTGAGCTGGACTTAAATTCAATCATTCTGTAAACTACACCCAGAATGTTGTCCCCTAGGGGTAAATCCTGGGTGCACGCATAGTCAGAATTAAGCACTTCCTACACCTTCCAGCTACTCCCATGGCTGATTCGACCCATACGAAAATGCTTCTGTACTTACAAATGTCCCCAACATTCTCGGCAGCAGCTTTCACAACGGCAGGCAGGCGTATGCCTCAGAAGGAAATAATCGAGTTCACTACTTGTGGGTTATTTTGTAAATCCAACCTCTTCTGAGGATGGCGATCATCACAATTTAGAGGTAACATGGCTAATTCCTAATCCTTTGCTATCTCAAAAATTACCCTTTACCTTAACATTTACAAGAAATAAGTGGATATGGATCACGATTAAAAATATAGAGAAGTCTTCTACATGTCCTATCAGCTCACTTGTATTCAAGTAATGACTAAGGAGCTAGGAGGGAAGACTTCCAATTTTGATTCATATCTCCCCATTCAACCATTTCTCAAAGAGACTGCCAAGTCTTCTTAGATAAATCCTAAACAATATTTTATATTTCCATTATGCTTGTTTTTAAAAATGGAAGTAAAAAGACTAAGTATTTTTCACCCTGGCAATAAACCTGCACAGGCAGAGAATTAGATGTCAGAATCTTTAGTAGCAACCACATTATTTAGCTGATGAATTAATAGGAATTTGTGGAAGAGGAGGTAGGATTTAAAGTTAAAGCTGAATAACAATTAGGTCTTAGTGTCATTAAAATTCTGCTGTCAGCTGCTACTAATTTTCCTTCTGACCACAAAAGACATTTGTTATTCTGAATAAGGAGGAGAAAGATCTATATTGTTTTACAACACTACCCGCTGAAGAGGCTGCCACTGTAGAGAGAGGTTGTCATTTAAATTGCATAGACTGGAATAGGCAGAGGAGGAGAAGATGGGGGGGAATGCACTGGGGTGCATGAGAGGATCTTGAAAGCATGAGTAAATTCAGTGGCAGGAAAACACATGAGGGAGTGTAAGAAGAAATGGCAGACGTCAGCATCTGGACCTCTGCCTTGACACAGGAGTCAGGGAGCCCTAGACATCACGTGTCATTATTGAGAAAAAGATCAGGTGCTTTGAAAGGGAAGGTTGGGGGTGTCATGCAAGGCCAAAGACAAGTCAATGTAACCCCAAATGACAGTGTAGCTATTGCTTTTAAGCCTTTAGCAAATTTTCATCATTGAGATCCTGGTTGGTATTTGGAACTCACGGGGGGGGGGGGGGGGGGGGGGGGGGGGGGGGGGGGGGGGGGGGAAGCAGAGCACTTGGCATCCCAGCAAGATTATGCCTTACCAGCCCCCCTTCCCAAACAAATGTTGCTCTACTCTTAGCATCATCGAAGAGTATCCACCCACCTGATTCTTGATTAGGGGTAATAAATATAGTAACTGAATGCATATCACTATGAAGCAGGTCCATTCATGTATTAATTGAGAGCCAAAGAACACAGGCATTTGAATTATGTGAGAAGCTGTAGAATCCGAGCTGTAGGCTGTCAAGTCTACAATTCTGAGCCCAACCATTCAAAACCAGAATCATCTAAGGTGAGAAAACATTGCAGCAGGAGTAACACGTGGGAATCCAAAATCAGAAGGAGAACATGGCTGCCAAACTTCAAGATTGTTTTAGGAAAGGGGACATTTGTCTTTAAAAAAAAAAGTGTATTTATTTTGAGAGATACAGACAGAGAGACACAGAGAGAGAATGCATGCGAGCAGGGGAGGAGCAGAGAGAGATGGAGAGAGAGAATCCCAAACAGGATCCGTCAGTGCAGAGCCTGATGTGGGTCTCCATCTCATAACCGTGAGATCATGACCTGGGCCAAAATCGAGAGTCAGATGCTTAACTGACTGAGCCACCTGGGTGCCCCATGGAAAGTGGATATTTGTCTTAAATTAAATCTGATAAACACACAGCCCCTGGAGAAGAGCAGTAGGGGGAAAAAAAAAGGGCTGATTTCATAAATTTTGAGCTACTTCTACTCAAAGGCATAACAATTACCTCTCAAGAAGCAACAGTTAAGAGAGCCGACAAGGGGCACCTAGGTGGCTCAGTCAGCTAAGCATCTGACTTCAACTCAGGTCATGGTCTTACGGTTCGTGGGTTTGAGCCCCGTGTCAGGCTCTGTGCTGACAGCTCAGAGCCTGGAGCCTGCTTTGGATTCTGTGTCTCCCTCTCTCTCTGCCCCTCCCCTGCTCAGTCTTGCTCTGTTTTTCAAAAATGAATAAACATTAAAAAGAGAGAGAGGTTGCAAGAGAGGTTGAGATTAGAAAGGGATGAGTCAGCAAGAAGACCTCGGCCCTTGAAAACGGAAATGTGGGTCAGAGCCTCAGCCCTTCTTAGCCTTCCTAATGGCTCCTCCGTGGACAGTTCCGTTAACTTTGCAGCCATCCCTTAAAGATGAAAATGAACATCCCATGACCTCATCCCAGCACTAAAAGGGTCACATTTGAGTTAGCAAATGGCAGTTTCTCTATAATTTACATACTAAACAGAAGCTTCTAGATTTCTGGAATTTCCCTTAGGGAGACAAAAATAAATAAGAAAAGGCACCTGTGCTAACCCACGGTCTAGTGGGAGAGACTGAACTAAGTACAGATGATTCATAAAGATGGGTGGCTTTGGTAACACAGCATGTGAGATCCTGATGATGGAGTGAGGACCAAATGCTAGGGGAAGGCAGAGGACGCTGCGGCCCTTTTGGAACCAGCCTTTCTTACCATCGTAGGCCAGGGAACAGGTGCAGTATTGAGTCCTAGTGAGGACAGACAGGGCATGCCAATGTTTTCCCTTTTGTTTGGATCTCTTAATTTGCTAGACTGGCTCTCGGTGCCTCCCATGCTCAATATTTATGAAAAACACCTTATTGTACCTATTTTCTCAAAAGACTCTGTGAAACTGTAAGTTATTTCATGTATTTCCCCTGAAAACAAATCCTGGATGTCACCCCCCCAAATTAATAAGCAGCTATTGCTTATTTCTAATAAGTTTTGCTATCATCTCTAATACAGATGAAGGGATTTCAAAACAAAGGCACCCAGTCTATGGAAGGCACTAAGCTGCATTCTTTTATACTTTCTCTATCTTAACATTCACTTATAGGAATTATTATCCCATTTTGCAAACCAGAAGAAAGTTTAGGAGGTTAGGTGAGTTGCCTCAAAATATATGAGCCAACAGGTAGATGGTCCAGCAAAACCCATAAACCCAGGTCCTTTGATCCCAAGGTTTGTATGTTCTTTGTACCGCATTCTGGACATCCCACAGAAAAATGAAATATAATCTGCCAGCGATGAAATCTCTTAGAAGAAAAAGCTGAGGTGTCATTAGTTTAACAAGTAGAATTAAAACACGGGGCCATGAAATACCCAGGCTGGAGCATATCCCTAACATCGGTTACCCCTAACCTCCACTCCACCCTTTCTTCCTCACAGATCCTCCGCCTCCTGAGGAGCTCTGCCTACAAGCAGCTTCCAGTGGCTTCTTGGAGCCTGGCCTCACCCACTATGGATTTCAGCCAATCAGAGTGCCCCCATTCCTTGCTGGCAATTGGCTTAGGATGTTCACGTGGAACTCATCTGGCCAATGGTATGTGTCCACTGAAAAGAGCTTCTGGGAATGGCTTCCCACATAAAAACAAAACAAAACAAGTTTCAGAGGCAGAGATGTCTTCTTTCCGGGTTTGAGGACACCCCCACATAAGACTCTTGAACTGTGTCAGCATAAAAATCATCAGCCTTTGTAGTCAGTGGGATGGGGTCAGTGAGAGCCTGTTTCCTGAAAAATGACTGCCTTCTGCCCATCCCAGGGGCCACCTTGGGTCTTTTCATTACTTGCCTTGATCATGAGAAGCATTCTTGGATGTTTCCAACGGTTAACTGGTTGTATTTGAGTTAATTTGCCTTTTGTTTTTTAAAGAATCTGGGGCAGTTAATCACATCATATTCATTTCTCTTTCGTAATTTAGAGAGGTTTCTCTGAAACGCAGAGCAATTTCACAGAAGCCATAGGAAACTTCTCTCCCCACGTTCCCTTATAAGATCAAACAGGTATCTGTCAACAAAGGGCAGTCATCCTGGCTAGAGCTCTTTAATGTGATAATGAGATAATATGGGACTCTGATTTCTCCCAGGCTTTTCAAGGGTCAGCAGGCTGCACCCTGCCTGAACCTCAGCTCCCAATTCATCCCCTCTCAGCGGCCTCCGCCCACCCCTCTCTCAAATGCAAATGGTTTCTCAATATCCTCTCTGCTCTTTATGCTCTTCACCCTTTTCCTTTACAGTGATATGCTGGACCCCAGATCTTTAATCCTTACATCCAAATGCTTAGGGAGTGCCAAGTATGGGCAAAGCACTGTGATAAACAAAATGCAAGGTATAAAGTTAAGGAAGGTCCCTGCTCTCAGACTCTAGGAAGAGAGCTAAGGCCACGTAAAGTCAAGGAAGCAGAGAGTACAAATCAGGGCCCCATTTTTGACGACTTGATGCAGAAAGGGCAGGTGGGCTGACAGGAGGGCCCCCGACATGTGGTATGCAGATCAACTGCAGGACTGAAGGCGGGCAGAAGATGCTTCCCAGCAACTCCTCTCGCAAATGAGGAACTCACTCCTATTGTGTAAAAAATGTGCTCTTACTATTATTGCCATTACCTTCAGCTCCCGTTGGATATTTCCCGGGATCTTCAAAGGCTGGGTGTGAGGCATTGTCAGCTCCATGATGTCAAGTAAGGTCCTGTCCCTCACCAGTGGGGCCAAGAGTTCAGCAGGAAAGAGCTGAGGCTTTCCAGGGTAGTGGGCTTGGCTCCCTTCTGTGGATAATGTTCTCAGCCCAGCTTCACCGCTGTGCTCAGTGGGACAGGATGAGGGGCAGTTGGTGGGTTGGGCCCAATGACCCGAACAGCGTGATCAGAATGTGGACAGTCTTGGCACATGGCGTGGGCTGCGTCTGTGTGACTCGTCCACTGCTAAAGCTAAGGAAATCCACTAAGAACCACTGTATGGTTGGCCTCTTTCCTTATGTTACTCAGAACTAAAAGGACCATTAATACTGAAACTTAGGACCCCTTTCTGGTAACACACACGTGCGCAAGGTACTCAGCCTCTTTAATTTCCAGTTTTCTTTTCCAGAAAGTAGGAGTCGTGGATGTGCTGCGCAGGCTCTGTGGGGGAATGACACGAACTGTCAATACAGCACCCAACACAGTACGCAGCACGCAGACGACACTTGGTAAATGTTTGTTCCCATCCCTCCCCCTAGATCCCTTTCCATAAACATTTGCTTGAGATTCTACTTTGGCCTTAGTACAAAATGCTATTTGTGAATGGAGTCCTGCAGCCAACCTTTCAACCGGAAGAAATACCACATAATTTTGAAGGAGTTCTAGCAAACCGATGGGTCACAATTTTTGAAGTCGAGAAAAATAACCTATTTTGAAAATGAGGTGGGAGCCCAACCAGAGGATTGATGTGGATGAACAGCTGAGCAAGGACGAAGTCCCTCTGTTCAGAAGGGGCTGCGTTAGGCTCTCCCGGAAGGTGGCTACGGAACCCTTGAGATGAGGCTAGTGTGAATTGGGATGTATACCGCAGCCATAAACATATACTGGATTTTGAAGACTTTGTACAAAAAAAAACCACCACCATAAAATACCTCAAAAAAATTAAATAAGTTATATATTTAAATGGTAGTATTTTGGACATATTGGGTTAAATATTTATTAGAATATTATTAGATTTTATTAAAATTAACTTCACCTGGGGGGCCTGGAGGGCTCAGCCAGTTAAGCATCTGACTCTCCATTTCAGCTCAGGTCATGATCTCACAGTTTTGTGAGTTTGAGCCCCACATCAGGCTCCACACTGAAAGCTTGGAGCCTGCTTAGGATTCTCCACCCCCCCACCCCCCCTCAACCCCCCCCACGCTCTCTGCCCCTCCCCTACTCATGCCATCTCTGTCTCTCTCAAAATAAGTAAACTTAAAGAATTGCCTTCACCTGTTTCTTTTTACTTTTTGAAACGTGGCTGTTGGCAATTTCTTGTGGCTCACATTATGTTTACTGGATGGTGACGAGGTAGTAAGTAGTTTTGGCGACAAGCCACCGTGTGGGGTCTTACTTTGATTTGGTTCAATAACATCTGGTGATGAGATTGTAGGAGCTATGATTCCTGTACACCCTTCACTGCTGAACTTAACCACAGCTTTTTCTGTTTTCTGCTCTGCTTCAAAGAAAGTACTTTCTCTCATTCCGTTGCAAAAAGCATCCAAGGTCCTCTTTCCAGATGCTGCTTCTTTTCTCTCTTTCTCCCGATGCATCAATTAGGAATACTTTGATGACCAAGACTTCCTCTGTCAGAGAGCTCAGGGCTCACTGACTAATTAACTCTCCAAAGGAAGCTGAGTGCTTTGCTTTCTTACTCCCTCGGTGCCTCCACTTCCGTTTCCTGCTCTGGCCAGGAGAGCCAAGTGGGCAGATCACTCTCTGGGGCTGTGGGACCTCAAGCTTGAGTTCTTGCTTTTGTTTCTCCAGGTGGGAGCGACCTCCCTTGAGGACCAGCATCTTTATTTCCTTACTTCATCCTTCCACACAGAGATATGACTTTGCTAATAGCAAAGTTCAGGCAGTTTTGCCACTGACCTGATCTTTTCTTTGCTAAGTACTTTGCTTTTCTTTGAAGTACTCTTCAAAACAAAACAAAACAAACAAAACACCAAAACAACCACATCTGAGTAGATTAGAATGATCTTTAGATGGAATACCAGACTGGGATTCCCCCACCGCCCCCATTCATGTCGTTTCCTGCACTAGAACTATATTTTACAACTGGCTTCAAATTTCAATTCTCATGTCAGGGTGAATGATGTCATATTGTCTCTCAAGTTCACGTTTTCTTCCCAACTCAATGGTCTGCTGGAGTCCTCTACTATGGGGCCCCACAGACGACCTCAAAGGAACTCCTCACCTCTGTCCACATGGTCCTCCCTTCTTCACTAAGTCAATTAGTGGCACAACAGTCCTCCAAGTCACCATACTCAAGATGTTGACAACATGTAGTTCAATTCCTGTCTCCTCCTTCCTCTTTGTCGCCCGCAAACATTTGCCAGGTCAACATAGAGCTTCATCTCTTGTCGTCATCCCCTCTTCTCTGTCCTGCTGCCAGTTCCCTATGGCAGTCCTTCCCAGCTTCTGTCTCAGGTGTCTGTAGCAGCTTCCCGGACTGCTTCCCACCTCTCATTTCTCTGGCTAGATGTGTCTAAGTTCATCTTCCTGTAGAGACTCTGATCAAGTCACTTCCCAGAACGTAACCAGGTTCGCCATGACCTACACACTGAAGTCAGATGCCTCAAATCACTTCCTGTCAAAGTGGATATAACTAAACACAAAATAACTGAGAAGGAAACTCCCCCATAAAAACGTTTCCCGCCACACAAAGCTCTCTATTGCCTGTCCCCAAAATACCCTCCTGTGGCTCCTCTTCACACTCTTGGATCCAACAAAATAGAACCACTGAACACTCCCAAGATGCAAGCCCAAATTCTTAACTCCACCAGCCCATGCTTTTCCCTTCCCCTGAGCCTCTGTTTTCCCATGCCTAAAAATAGGGTCCTGAAAACCCATATTGGTTTGCCAGGGCCGCCATAACAAAGCACCACAAACTGGGGGGCCTAGAATGAAGTATATTTATTGCCTCACAATCCTGGAGGCCAGTCGGAAATCAAGGGATCAGCAGGGCCATGATTCCTCTGAAGGCACCAGGGAAGTATCTGTTCCAATCCTCTGAGAGCTTCTAGTAGTTCCTTGGCTTGTGACAGCGTAATTCCAACCTTCATATGGCATCTGTGTGTGCATGTGTGTGTGTGCATGTGTGTCTAAATTTCCCTTTTGTATGAAGAACACCACTCACACTAGATTAGAGCTCCCCCCGCCCCACTCCAATATGATTTCATCTTAACTAATTACATCTACAATGACTCTATTGCCAAAGGAAGTCACATTCTATAGTAGTAGGGTCAAGACTTCAACAAATGAATTCTGCAGGAACACAGTTCAACCCATAAAATCATCCTTGTAGCCAAGCTCAAATGTTACCTCCTTCCAGGGTTGCCTGGGTGGCTCAGTCGGTTGAGCGGCCGACTTCAGCTCAGGTCATGATCCCACAGCTCATGGGTTTGAATCCCATGTTGGGCTCTGTGCTGACAGCTCAGAGCCTGGAGCCCGCTTCTGATTCTGTGTCTCCCTCTCTTTCAGGCCCTCTCCCACTCATACTCTGTGTCTCTCTTTCAAAAATAAATAAACATGAAAAAAAATTTAAAAATAAACAAATGTTATCTCCTTCTGGAAACATCCCAGATTCACCCTCCCATGCATGACCAAACCTCTCTTCCTCCTTTGCCACCTCTGGCCTATGTAACCCCTATAGTTTTTCTGTGCTTTAGGACCCAAGCACTGGCTTTGCATCTGACTCAGGTACTGAGTTAGCACCAAGCTGCTTTTTGAAGGGAACAGCGACCCTGTCTGCAGGAACTCCAACACCTATACCCATCCCTTGTCCTGGAATATGGAGGAGGAGAAGCACACATGCTTCAGAGGGCTGTCCTTGGCCCTGGGAACCTGCTGTGTGTGACGGGGTGTTGTCCCGGTAACAACTCCGTGCCAGGATGGTTGTCCCCAGAGCCACTCCTGGAGCTTGAAGACACTTCTGTGGGCTCCTTCACCTCCAACTGCTACCCATGGAAAGAACAGAGGTTGCTCTGAGCCACCCCGGGCCCCGCCAGCAGCTTTCCCTTCCAGAGCAGTTAATCCACTATTTAAGATGCAGATCTTGATTTCTTTTCACAGCCTGCTCAGCCACGTTTGGGGGTTTTGATTAGGAGATAGCGCCCTGTGTGCAAGAATTGGGTCGGGTCACACCATTTAATAAAGCTATCACGACTGATGTGAGCGCCGCACACAAAAGGGAACAGGAGTCGCGCAGCTGCACTCCTTGTGGCATGAAATCATGCAGCTCCCACTTGGGTAGGGACCTTTTTGATGTCACAGGGTAAGGGATTAAGTCATAATTATGTAGATCTAAATTACCTTCCAGCAAACCCACTGGTGCTTCTTCATTAACATCGCAGCAGGCTTTAATTCCAGCGCAAGACTGATCACCCTTCAGCGGCTCGACACCCAGCCTGCAGAATATGTTTGGAATTAAGCAGGCACTTTTGGTGAAAAGAACATCAGGTGCCGTTTCTCTACTTTGTCTCCAACTCGATTTTGATTAATGAGTGTGTGCCCCCCTTTCATGCCATTGCTTGGATGCATGTCTGGTGGTTCCACACATTTGACTTCACTACCCAAGCTCATGGCACCGAAATCTGAGAACCTTGTAGTATAACTAAGGTACCTTGCATGTCACCGATCATCTGAGTATTCCTCAGAAGGCGGTACAACTCCAAGTCAGATTTCTTCCAGAACCTTTTACAACAAGGTGGCCCACAGACAGGATCATGAACCTTTTTCCAGAACCCTATTAAATTTAAAGCCACAACAGCTCAGTGTCTTGTCCAGAAGCATTGAGATCATGAGGAGGAAAGGCTTAGGGATAAAAGGAATCTGCTAGGAACTTGGATGTTTCCATCCATACGAGGTTGTGGAGGTTGATCCCTGGTCAATGTACAGGATGCCTAAGGATTGGCGAGTTGACTCTGGTTTTGGATCACCCAAGGATGTCTCAACAAGGATGTCTATGACCCACCACAACCATCTCCGTCTTTGACTGGGGTAAAACAAGGAGGCTGCCTCCTAATGTTAAGTGAGATAAAAGAGCCTTGCTTTAGGAGACCACAAGACACTCCTGTCAGTGGTAGATAGTGAGATCTACTTCTCTGCATCAGACTCACCTTCTGGGACTGGCTACCCCTAGACATTTTTCCTCCCTGTCTGTATTAGGGAATGTTCTTCAGTTAAACCAGGTAACATTTAGTCCCTGACAAAAGCATAAAGGAGATGAGAGTGGGGAGGGATCATCTGGGCCAGTAATTCTCCAACTAGAATTAACTAGTGGGCTGAAAAAAAAAAAAAAAAAAGAAAGAAAGGAAGAAAGATATTGCCGGGTCTGACAATAGGCCTATGATTTCAACGTCTCTAGTGATTGGGAGTAGGATTTTTTTTTCTTAAGCTTCTATAAGGCTTAATTTTAATTGTAGCAACTCTCCTAATTTTTCTTTGTGGTTTTTGGTCTCTGTTATTTTTATCTTAGCTTGTTTATGGTTGTGTTATAATTCTAGACTACGTCCCATTCTTTCTGGAAAACAGATGGTGGTGGTAGTGGTGGGTGTCAAATTATAAGTAATCTTGAAAACAGAAGTCATCCAGAAAAATCCTGTACCCACGAGAGAAGAAAACCACATTCATCACCTGTGATAAATGGCCATTGATCTTGGTTGAAATCTTTTAAGCAACAGTAGCTCACCACTTTTAAAATGTGACTCATTCCATTATGAGCTGCTCTCATTGTATAAAGTTCTTCCTCCTACTGAAACAAAATTAGCTTCCCGGTAACATTTCTCTATTGATCTTCTTTCCTTTGATTATGTTAAAGGATTCTGCCTCCCAGCATTTATTAGTTTCGAGTGTTGCATAACAAATTATCCCCAAACTTAGCTGCTGAAACACCAGACACAGATGGTATGAAATACAACAGCTTCGGAGGGTCAGAAATCCAAGAGCAAATTACCTGGACAATTCCAGCTCAGGGGTTCACATGAGGCTGTGGTTGAGATGTCCGCTGGGGGGGATACAGTCATCTGAAGGTTTGACTGAAGCTGGAGCATATGCTTCTAAGATGACCCAGTGATCTGGTTGTTGGCAAGAGGGTGTGGTTCCTTATCATGTGACTGTCTCCATAGGACTGCTCAAGTGTTCCGTGACACAGCAGCTGGCTTCCCCCAGAGCAAGCAATCCAGGAGAGCAAGGAGACCATCAGTGTTTTTAGTACCTACTATGGTCACCACCATCATTTCTGCCATATTCTACTCAGTAGAATTAAGTGGCTAACTGCAGCCCAACTCAAGGGAAGGGGAATTAACTTCTGCCTCTTTAAAACAAATTATCTCTATTGATATTCTCTATTTGGTGAGACGTTATTCTTTTGCTTCCATTTAATTCTTTAGGGATGTTTTCTTTCCTGCGTATGGACCATACTTTCCTGTTTGTGTCTCATAATTCTGTTGTTGTTGAAAATTAGACATTAGGGGCACCTGGGTGGCTCAGTTGTTTGAGGATCTGACTCTTGATTTGGCTCAGGTCATGATGCCAGGGTTGTGGGGTTGGGCCCCATGTCAGGCTCTGTGCTGGGCATGAGCCTGCTTGGGAGTCTCTCTCTGTCTCTCTCCTTGCTCCTTTCCCTTGCTTGTGTGCATGTGCGCTCTTGCTCTCTCACTAATGAAAAAAAGAAAACTAGACATTAAAAAATTTCATGGAGATTTGTCACATACCAACCAATGCAATGTGCGGTATATTCACAAAGTTATACTACTACCACCACTATCTAATTCCAGAACATTCTCATCACCCTAAAAAGGAACTTTATGCCCATTGAAAACTGGACATTTAAAAGAATAGAATGTGGCAATTCTGGAAATCAGATTCCTTCTTCCACCAGGGTTGTTGCAGTTTTGCTATTGTTCATTTGTTCGGTAACTTTCCAGGACAAATTCTGCAGGTCTGTATTCCCTCTTGGGTGACCACGGAAGTCTGTGTTCAGTTAACTTAATGGTCATCTGACTGAATAGAGATTTCCATAAATGCTTTGAACCAATTAGTCTCCAGCTTTTCACATAAGGCACTGTGTGTGTGTGTGTGTGTGTGTGTGTGTGTGTGTGTCTGTGTATGCGTGTATACACTCTGGGGCACACTTACAATTCTCCTGAAGTTTACAACTTCCTGCTTATATAGCAGGCAGTGGTGAGAAATTGTGAAATAAGGTCTCTCTTACGTCTTTCCCAAATGTTCTCACAGTCCTGCACATTTTTGTGACCTTCTAGATCCTGTGATAATGTTGGAGTTTTTCAAAGTTCCCTATGAACATCTCATTTCTGATATCTTCCTCTTAAATGAATGGCCAGGCTCTTGTTAGCCCCAACTGGTAGCCAACCTCAAGCCATCCCAATGCTAAACAATTGCTATTTATTGTTTTTGACAAATGCCCTAGGGATTAGGATCCTACCCCCTCCTTGTCCCCAGGGGAATCTGAATCAGGTCACATAATGACAATGTCCTATTATGAATAGGGCTTTCCATGGAGCTGTAGGAGGGGTAAAATAGTGGCAACTCTAAGCAAAGAGCTTCTTGAGGGGCTCCAAACCTAACCCACCCTCCAATGGTTGTAAGGCTGCATGTTCTCACAGCTATCATGATTTTGCAGCTGCTGTTTTTCACAACTGTAGAGCCAGGGTGAGGGGGCACTGGAATAGTGTAAGTGAAAATGCTACAATATTTGCTGTTCTTCCCAAGATGCAGCATCTTTTCTTAAACAAGTGCTCCGCGGTTTGCTGGAAGCCTTTGGTTAATTTCTACCACTTAGAAAAGTTGAGTTTGACAATTTTTACAAGTAGTCTTACAGCTTTTATGGAAGAATGAATTTTCAGAAGTTCTTACTCTACCGTTTTGGAAGTCTCCAAGGTCCACCTCCTGAAGGGAAGAGGACCAGAGAATGTGTGGACATGTTTAAAGCTACCACCTGGCATCTGCACTCAGAACTCAAATCCTGGGCACCTGGGTGGCTCAGTCAGTTAAGTGGCCGATTTTGGCTCAGGTCATGATCTCGCCATTTGTGAGTTCGAGCCCCACATCGGGCTCTGTGCTGACAACTTGGAACCTTGAGCCTGGTTCAGATTCTGTCTCCCTCTCTCTGCCCCTCACTCTCTCTCTCTCTCTCAAAAATAAATAAGCATTAAAACAAAAATTAATAAAAAAAACTCAAATCGAAAGTTTCACCTGCCAGCCTAACATAGAGTGCCCATTCATGAGCATTTGTGAGATGTGGCAATGGAACTGATGTGGAGAAGGGGGGAGGCCTGTCCTTTTGGCGAGTACTCTTTTTTAGAGCTGAACCAGATGCTTTTCCAGGGTAGCCTGTCCTCTCTTTGGCCTCCTGGAGAGCCTGTGCCCTCTGTTACCACCTGTTAGCAGACATTAGGCAGGAGGGGAAAGGTGGGGAGACATCTGCATTCAAAGAAGCCTTATTGGAGGAGGCTCTCCTGACATGAAGATAATCCAAGGTCAGTCCGGGTATCAACCTGTGATAAATAGGTCTGTTCAATTGGCTTCTAGTTAAGTGCCTTCACAGGGGCCATTTATATATGGTGTTCAATGTAATACCTGATCAGGAGAAACTTCACCCTCTTGGCTGGGCTATGTTTCCAAGGCTGATTATATCTCTTTGATAGTGAAGAGCCTTCCCAGGAAAGCCAGGGTAAGAACTTGGCGAGGCCAGAGAGCCTTGGTTTGTGTCACATATCGGTGATGTTACAGGGGTTCTGTTTTGTATAATAAGCCTAATTTCCTATGGAGAAAGAAACAGAGATTTTCACTTTGTGATACACTTATAGGGAGGAATTGGCTCGCATAGTAGAGGGGCAGAAGGAGAATAACCAACATGTACTGCTACACCTTGCCCTCTGGGCAATCCTGAACGAGGAAGTGTGACAGATTAAAGATGGCCTTAAATTTTTTATATTCTCCCTATTGAGAGGTAGGATCCATTACTGACCTATTACCTTTTGACCTTTAGAGTATGGCCAAAGTGATGCAAAGTTAGTTTTAGGGCTAGTTTTTTTTTTAATATTTACTTTAAAAAATCTTTTTTTAATGTTTATTTTTGAGAGACAGAGAGACAGAGCACACAAGTGGGGGAGGGGCAGAGAGAGAGGGAGAGCAGGAGTGGGGGGCACAGGGCAGAGAGAGAGTGAGACACAGAATCCGAAGCAGGCTCCAGGCTCTGAGTTGTCTGCAAAGAGCCCAACGTGGGGTCTGAACTCCTGAACCATGAGATTATGACCTGAGCCAAAGTCAGACACTTAACCAACTAAGCCACTCAAGCACCCCAATATTTATTTATTTTTAAGAGAGAGAATGTAAGTGGTGAAGGGCAGCGAAGGGGGCGGACAGAGGATCCAAAGAGGGCTCTGTGCTGATAGCAGAGAGTCTGATCTGGGGCTCAAACTCACGAACTGTGAGATCATGACCTGAGCTGAAGTAGGACACTTAACCGACTGAGCCACCCAGGTGTCCCCTTCTCTTTATTATTTTTTAAATTTAAATCCAAGTTAGTTAACATACAGTGTAAAAAATGTTTCTTGATCATCTGCTATGTTCCAGGGACTGGTCTAGGTATTGGAAATCCAGAGAACCAAGGATACAAAAATCCCAGTGCTCATAAAATGTATATTTCCATTGGTAAAGATAAAAAAAAAATTAGTTAACAACTAAATTCTATCAGATGTCAGATGGTGATAAATACTCTGGAGAAAAGTTAAGCAGAGAGGGGTGAAAGGGTATGTGAGAGCGGGTGCTGTGTTAAACAGGTAGTCGAGAAAGGGCTCCGGTGAAATCCAAGCTGAGACCAGAAGCAGGGAAGGAAGTCATCACGCTTTAATTTTGTTTTATTTATCTATTTACTTATTTTGAGAGAGGAAGAGAGAGAGTGAGAGGGAGAGAGAGAGGGAGAGAGAGAACAGGTGGGGGAGGGGGAGGGGGAGAGAGAGAGAGAGAAAGAGAGAGAACAGGGGGGGGAGGGGAAGAGAGAGAGAGAATATTCCAAGCAGGCTCTGCACAGTCAGTGCACAGAGCCGGATGTGGGGCTCAAACGCGTGAAACTCTCAGATCATGACCTGTGCTTACGTTGGACACTTAACTGACTGAGCCACCCAGGACTCCCGGGAGCCATCATATTTTCCATACCTGCTGAACTGGTCCACTTCCGTCCATCTGCACTGCCTCCATCCTGGTTCAAGCCACCACCATCTTTCTCTGGGATTATTGCTAGACTCCCTGCCATCCACCTTCTAATTTATTATCCATCTTCCTCCACGGTGGTATTTCTCAAGTCAAAACTGGATCCCACTCTCTTGCCTAAAACCCCTTAGTATCCTAAACTCCTCAAGGTAAAAACTAAAAATTCATTCATATCTCCAACAAGTTCCCAAGACCTTCTTCAACCTTTTATCTTCCAAATGCCTCTTGACAGACATAACGATTTTGAGTTCCTTCGAGAAGCATGGCGCTGAACTTTTAAAAACCTTCAGCCCCTCTCTTCTCATTCCGTAAGGAAAACAACAGGCCTCTATTTGTCTTTTTTATTTGGATTTGAGATGCATTTCAGAGAGCCTGGGTCCCTTTAAAAGAGCTCTTCATTCAGAAAGGGTAGGTTTTGGGGGCAGGATGAAACTTTCTAATCAGTAAGGTAAGAGCTAATCATGCAAATAAGGGATGTTTGTAGCTGAACTAAGTCAGGGGCTATAGCTATACATTATTAATACGCTGGTGGCGCAGCCTTGGGCATTAATAGCACAAGGTAGATGGTGTGATAAGGGTACAAAGGGCTGTACCCCTGGAGAGAGCGGAGTGCCAGTTTGCAGCAGCAGCGGGGGTGGGGTTTAGGTTTGGGTGTTCTGTGTACCAGTTTATGGGGTCTCTGGACTAGGCTTTGTGATTGTGAGTGAGTGGGGGTGGAGTGCTCAGTGGGTCAGAGAAAGCCACATGACAGGGGCAGAGCCTGGCTTGTGTGTGTGTGACCTAGTCAGTGCCCTTGTTCTCTGAGGCTGGCTGTGACCAGACTCTGGGGCCTGCCTTACAAATTCAAACTGTATGGGGTGCCTGAGTGGCTCAGTTGGTTAAGCGCCCGCCTTCAGCTCAGGTCATGATTTCATGGTTCATGAGTTCAAGCCCTGCATCGGGCTCTGTGCTGACAACTCAGAGCCTGGAGCCCCCTTCAGGTTCTGTGTCTTCCTCACTCTCAAAAATAAACATTGAAAACCCCCACCAAATTGGGGTTGTATGTCCCATGCTCATTTGGACCACTTAGTGAAAGCCATGTTCACAACCAGGAAGAAGACAATTACAGGGCCTAACATGTGGCATGGGGAGGGGGAGGATATTAATGAGGGGCAGGATAGCCCAAGTGTGAGGGGTTAGAAGTGGGTGGTGAAATGTGTTCAAAATATGTGCTTGGCTGGTAAGACTTTATAGGCTTGACCACCTTTTAACGAATGAGTTTAGAAATAAGTAAACCCAGGACTTACAGCTGTGGAACTGGACTCCAGGACCTGGGTCCCCTATAACTAACAGAGAACTCTGCCTCCAGGTCTCACTAGAAGGTGAGTCTGAGCCTGCTGACGAAACATGGCTGTGTTTGTCTTGGAATGAGTGTTCTACTAACAGTGGTGGTTGGAGATAGGGACAGAGAGTGGGGAATTTGCTGAATTTACAGAGCATGATGAAAGGTGACTTTTATTCTTGCTAATGAGGTTGCTAATAAATGTTGCCTGTGGCCTCCTTACTTTGTCATATACTACCTGCCAACAAAGTTCTGGGGATACTCGGCTCTTCCATACTGCCTATGGCTGAAGGCTTTACCCATGTTTACCAAAGGAACCTGAGAAATACGACATCAAACTGGCTTTGTTACACGGCTATGGCCGTAACATTTGTGTTCTCCTAAGATTTATATGCTAAAATCGTAATCCCCAGAGTGCTGTCTTAGGAGGTGGGGCCTTTGGGATGAGCTTAGGTCAAAAAGTGGGGCTCATGGGGATGGGATTAGTGTCCTTCAAAAAGAGACCCCCGACACCTCCTACCATGTGAGGACCAGTGGGAAGGTGGCTTCTAGGAACGTGAAAGTGGGCTCTCTCACTGGACATGAAATCTGCCAGTGATCTTAGACTTGACCTTAGACTTGATCTTAGATTTCCCAGAATTGTGGGAAATGAATTTCTGTTGCTTATAATCTGCCTAGTTTCTGGTACTTTACCATAGCAGCCAGGATGGACTAAGACAATCAGTCCTCAGGGGGTGGGTTAGGGATGCAGGGCAAATTACATAGACATTCTTACTTCCCTTCTGAACTCTGAGTCACGTCTGGGACAGTATACAACCATCTCTGGAGGCTGCTGGGGCAGGACCTGTGCCACGACTATCTGTCTCTAGGAAACATGGAAATAAAAATTCAAGCAAATGACAAGAGTTCATAAACCTGCAAAACTTAAGAATTTCTATAACCCCTGTGGAAACAGTTGAATGCTTGCTATCTTGTAGATGAGTGAATTGTAGTTCGGTAAGTACCAAAAGGCCCAGTACCTTGTGCTTTATTAGTCCTTGAAATTGGCTGAGTTGACAGCATTTCAGAGTTATGTTTCTTCATTTTAAAATCGCAACTTCAAATCTCCTTCAAAACCATGAACATTTACTTCCACGGGGACAGCAGAGAAACACAAGGAACTCTGAGCTGTTGAAGAAGAGGGTAGAAAAACAGAAAAAGATAGATTTTTCTGCCATTCTTCTTCCTGGTTTTTGTGAGTGGACCTGGGTTATCAGAGGATAAAAACTCGATTCTAGGGACCAGTATTGAATTGCACTCTGATAGAAAGCTTCCAAGGTAAAAGGAGCTGATCTGGTAAGATAATTAGACCTCAGAGAAAATTTAAGAGCAGAGGTGTGTGGCCTCTGTGTTGGGCATTTTTAAGCTTTAAAACAGTTACCTATAATACTCTATGTTTCTCTGTGTGCATTGGATGTATACAGAAGCTGTCCTATGAATAGTCAGAAATACTGAACCAAGGCCTGTATATATGGCCCACTAATACTAGGAGTATCAGTAGTTCAAGGACGGGGGCAAAAACAGTAAAAGACATTAAATAAAACGGGTGGCTCCAGGGTCCCTCCTGGCTAAACACCGCATCCCTGTTCCTTCTATCTCCAGCACACACGTGCCGACGGAGGACTTGATGTTGGCAAAGTCATCTCTTCTTCCTTGAGCCTCTAAATTTGGCTTCTCTTCCCATCACTCTGCTCAAATAGTTCTCTTTGATGCTAATAATTTCGCCCTTGTTTAAAAGCCCCTTGCTCTTTCTGCTCTCATCATGGTCAGCCTCTCTGTTAGGGGTCCTAGTCAGGATAGGCAAGGTTATGCTGCAGAGACAAAGAGCCCCCGAATTATAACAGCTTACAACAAGGATTCATTCCACGCTTACACCACGCATCCATTGCGGGTCAGCTGGGGCTCTCCTCTGCATCAGTCTCCTCCTGGGACCCAAGCACGCTGAACGGCTGCTGTCTGGAATGTTCTTGGATGTCATGGCAGTGGGGGCAGGGAGCTCTAGAGGGTCACACACAGCTAATTAAATGCTTTGGAAAATGACACCCTTCTACTCACAGCTCATAAGCCACCTAATCACATCATCCCAACCCAAACCCAAAGGGGCCAGGAAGTGCAATCCTATTATATTTCAAGAAGGCGGAGAGCAGGAAATCAGGTACACCACCCTGTTCTTTCCACGTGAATATGTCACATCTTTGAAGGCGGGGCCTTGCCTTCTACCGCTCTGCTTGGTAGCTTAATAGTGTGGGGCATATTTGGATTCCCTGGAAGTCACTAAGTATCCCCACTTCCTTCTCTTAGAGCTTCTTACTTTCCACTCAGAAAAGTGGAATGGTGGAGACAAACGCTCTCTCAAGTTTGATCCGGGCCTTATGAATCCACAACGGATGCGTTACTGAGAAACTGAGGTCATCGCTCCACCCCAAATGAGAATAAAAGGAACATCCCTTCCTCTGCCACCTTGTAGGAAGATTATCTGTGGACTCCTCTTGAAGCCCAGGCTCTCGTTACCCCAGATGTCTGGTTAATAAACTTCCTGTTCAGGGAAGAGAAAGAAGAAGGTGGGGGGGGTGGTATGGGAGAGAGTCACTTGGGAAACTCCCCTAAACTCCCCTGCTGTTTTGAAAAGTCCAGGACTTCGCAGCAGTGGAAAGGAAGACAGACTTTGGCATTTGGGGCAAAGAGGGGTGAACTGTCCCACCTGGAGTGCTGGTGGTCCCCAAAGCCGGGAAGAGATGGCAGCCATCGATTCTGTGCGGCTCCACAGGTGTCTGGCTCACAGTGCCTCCCAGCAGGCAGGACATTGGGCGGGGGTGACTGTGGGGCATGTGGAGGCTGGACGCTGGCTTGGAGGCCTCCCCCCAGGCCCGGAGGAAGCCTGGGGACACCAGACAGGGCTTCCACATCTGGAACAGCAGAGGGCGTCCAGGGCAGGGTGAAGTGAGGACACACAGATGACGGTACTGTCTTTCTCCCCCATTTTTCCTGCTGTGCCTTAGCAGTGCAAAGGAAGTGGGGGGCCTCTTCCCTACCACCCCCAACCAGGAAACCACCAAGCATTACTGCAGTTAAGGCTTGGGCTGAGAATAGAAAGCGGGATCTCAGAGCTAGATTTGATTTTGAGAGAGAACGAGAAAAGAAAAACATATTCTCACCTGAATTTCATAGATCAATTTACAGTCTTACTTTAGAGATCCATGACCTGACATTGCTTAGCACAGGCAGGAAGGGTAACTGCAAACTCAAATCCCAGGCAGAAGGCCATTATGAACGTCCTTAAGGCCTGGTCCCTAAAGGGTAGCGGAGCCCTGGAGTTTAATGAGATGCGCATAAGACATCAGCAGGCAATGAGATGCAAATTCACTAATCGCTAAAAGGGAAGCAGACATGGAGGGAGGGCGGTTGTCCTATGTTGGAAAGGGGGCTGCAGCGAGGGAGTAACAAAGTCAGAACTGTTGCCGTGGGGGGCTCCCGGCTTCCAACTACAGTAAGCAGCATCCTGGCTCCCCTGCCCCCGGCACACCCCAGGCCTCTGTGACAAGCCCTGTCGAGGTGGCCACACTCTTACACCACATCCACAGCGCAGGTCTTCTGACACTGGGCCAATGGCTCCTCAAAGAAACTGACAAAACAATATTATTAATTAGAATATTATTATTTATGGGGCGCCTGAGTGGCTCGGTCGGTTAAGCGTCCGAGTTTGGCTCAGGTCATGATCTCACGGTTTGTGGGTTCAAGCCCCGCATCGGGGTCTGTGCTGACAGCTAGCTCAGAGCCTGGAGCCTGCTTCGGATTCTGTACCTCCCTCTCTCTCTGATCCTCCCCTGCTTGTGCTGTCTCTCAAAAATAAATAAAAAACATTAAAAAATTTAGAATATTATTATTTAGATGCATATATGATATTTATTATATGCCAGGGATCTCATTTACTTTATACAGCAACACTGTGGGATAGGGGTTATTATTATGATGATCCCATTTCACAGATGAAGAAACTGATGCTTAGGGTGCTGAATAGCTTATATACCACAGCAAACCACTTACATGAGGCTGAGGTGACATTCTGAGCCAAGGTACAGAGGATTCTAAAACCTGAGCATTTAGCCTCCACCCTGCTGGGGCTCCAGCCTTTGGTCCAGGTACAGGTCATCGTCAGCCTCCAGTGGGAAGGGCTTGGTCCCTGGGCCAAATGTTCTTGTTTCCAAGAGTTTTGTAGATATATTGGCCACAGTGAGCTAAGGAGCGGCAGAGGAGAGTGGGAAATGCAGTCCCAAATTCAGCCTTCAGGGAGGACACAGCCGATGAAGGCAGTCAACTACCGGAGAATATCACGTGGAGCTCAGAGCGCATGTGCGTGTCGCCCCTTCGCCCCAAGGGATGAGAAGAGAGGGGTTCCAAGCCTGAACTCTGGTGTTGGCGTCTGTCTGGGCCATGTCTTAAACTGAGCCTTGGTTTCTTCCGCAAAGTAGGGATGACAATAGTAACAATCTCATAGGATTCTTTCAGGATTAAGTGGAATAATGTGGTAAAGCATTTAGCACAGCAGCTGACACATATTAAATGGTCACTATGTGATATTCAAAACAACATAATAGCATTCATAAGAGTAAGGTGCTGTTTTTCTGGTTTTCGCTTGCAGGAAATTAACCCCAGTGAACGAAAGCTTGGCCAGCTAGGTACATAAATTTGGGCTGAAAGACTGCCAATTGCTCTCCTCCTTGAGTACGTATTGCAAAGTCAGCAGGAATAGGAGTCCACATTTCTAAACAGGGATTGTATATAATGGGAGCTACACTCACCTCGCAGCTCCTAACCTCATTTCCCCCTCCAGTTATATGTACATACACGACTTATATATACCGGGAAAAAACACATGTGCAGCTTTTACAGGCCACTGCATTCCCAGGTCCCCAGGGGCTCCTGCTCCAGGTGTGCGAATGGCCCGGCAACATTTTTAATTACAGACCCAAGTCCTTGGCAGGTACGTGCAAGTCCTTGCACGGCGCACATTTCCTCCTACTCACGCCTAGCCCCGTTAGCAGATTCTTCTCCCCCGTTTGCATCCGAGTTCACTTTTGAGGAAATTTCCAGCTCCATTCCAGTGGCTTTTGCATCTCATTACGCCCGTGATAATTAGCTAGACCTCATTACCGCCCAGCCCCGTCGGAAAAGGATTCGCCGTTTTTCAGGTGTAAACCTGTGGCGTGCCTCTCACTGCACCTCCTCAAAATTCCCGGCAGGCTGCTCGCCTCCGCCAAATTAGGACAACTCCTTCCAGCTGTGTACATTTCCTGACAACTTCCGTTTCAGGAAGGGACTCTGCTGTATTTCACATCTGGTCACACGCTTATTAATTTTGTCCTTCATATAACAACCATGCCTAATTAGGACAGAGCCGAGACCTTTGCTGAGCCAAGACTTTGTTTTCTTCTCCGTGGTACCTCATTACCCTCCCTCCAAATGATGCCCAATTTGTTTTACATCCCTGCCACATTAAGACAATTGCTCTCAGGTGTGTGTATTCAGCACACACGCTGCTCTTCCAGCACAATCTCAGGGATCGGGACGCTCCTTGTTTTCATGTCACCTCCTGCTACAAGGACAGCCACGTGGCCCAACTTCTCGTCACATTTGCTTCCAGTGGAGTGGCGTTCAGGTAGGGCTGTTGGAAACTGGACACGCTCTGTTTTTTACTATGAAATGTTTGTGCCCTGGTACTGGGGAGGCAGCCACAGCCGTGCTCCAGAGCGAGAGTCCAGAACACAATGGCCTCAGTCCCTTCATGGAACTCATGGAGGCAGGAATCCATTTGTTCCATCAACTGATGGCTCTGGCTAGCCAGGGAGGGATACAGCCCTGAGCTTCCAGAAGGGCAATGTTCAGAAGAGAGTAACAAAGGGCCAGGCTGAAGATTTCAGTCCTCAGTCCTCTGAGATGCCTTCCTAAATGAAAGGATGGTCTTGGTGGATGGGGTGGCAAATATAAACTCCGGAGAGGGCAAGATCGGAGTGCAAGTCCCACGTCACAAGGGACTGCCTCTCCTGCCACTACGTATATCTCATTGTCACCTGTGCTTTAACGGGCAATGACATCTTTTTGACTGAATGAACGCAGTAGTGCTAAGACATTCACAGAGATGACTTGACAGGAAGATCATTGGGTTTGGTAGCCAATTCAACTTGACTGTATTGGAGTTTTTCTCCTCAAGCCATTTGAAACATAAATTACTGACAGTCAGGCTAAGAAAGCATTCAGGCAAGAAGAGGGGGCTAGGGCTTCGGTGAATGAAGTCACTCCATCTGCATCCATTGGACCATCCACTGAATAGGTCATGGGTTATCCTTGACCTGTTAAAAAATGACTGATCCTACAAAGAAATCTGTTCCTTGAATGTCCTGGACAAAGAAACATAGATCATTTTTTTTCTGTGCAGAACTGACATTTTTCAATCTTATCATTATTGTAAGAATAAAATTAAAAGCAGGGGTTTTCCGTTTTCTAATCGCTCTCCACCCCCCTCCCCGCAGTCCACTGGCCATCTTCCTGCTGGTTCTCAGTGCTCTAGGCATCTCTGTTCCCTTCAAACCCACGTCCCTTTTCACATCCATTAAAACCCTCCTAAGCACTCACCAATTGCACTGCTAGCTCTTCTGGCATCCAGGTAAGCACCCCAGGGATCTTCACCTAGAGGGGAAGGAAGGAGGAGAAGAGGTACAGAAGCCACGCTGGGAAGCTGCGGCCACTAAGAGGAGGCTCCAAACCAAGGAGGTCCCCTCTGGGTTCCCTCGTCTCCCTTCTCCCACCCCCGCTTCTTGGATAGACTACTTTTCTACAATGTTGTTTCAAAGTGGGATATTTTTCCTTGGTTGTCTCCTTCATGGGTTCACCTACTTTCTGACCAGGACTCTGAAGCACACAGATTTACAGTATTCCTTCTAGAACCATCCAGAAGACCATCTTCTGGCTGCCTGCTGAATTCCCACCGTCAGCCCTGACTTCCAACTCAGCTCTGAGTGTATACCCCATTTGGGTCTTGGTTGGAGTCCAGTGCCTGTTAAAGGTAGACAACAAGGTGTCCTCCCTCATTGTCTAGTATCTGGTGGTCTGCCTAGTAGCATCTGGCACATATTAGGCCCTGAGGGAATGTTTGCTGAAGAAAGAATACAAGGAAGACAACACACAACATTTCAGCTTCTCAAAACATTCTTTAATCTTCTGCTTTTCCCACCAAGACCAAAGCTGTACAAACAGGTGTACAATTCTGGACCATCACAATGTGAGCATGACTGTGTATGGTCAAAGTCCTTCGTACTCTCCTCTCCGCGTGCTTCCGAGGTGTGTCCCGGTTGGCTAGTGCATTGCTTTCTCTTGTGACATGTCAACCATGGGTATCAGGAGTGCTTGGAGATGTGAGGGTGGCGGTGAAGTCCAGTGTGCCAGGAGCGGTGAGCGCCCATACACCCCGGGAGCACTTTAGAAATGGACTCAGCTGTGGGTGCACAGAGGACAAATCTCATGCTGCCTCATCTTCCATGCACTCAGCTGAGTGGACCAGGGCTCCTTTCTACCATGAGAAAGACCTAGGGGCTCATACTGAGAGCAAGTAAAGCATCTAAGAATCACTCACATCCAAACAATATTTAACTGAGAATAAAAGTTCTCTACCCATTATCTTCTCTTGGAAGGTAGAGGGGAAAAAAATCAAGAAGAGGGTTGGATCGCTTTTCAACCTTCCAGTTTTGTCATTAATTTGATGGCTCTTGGTTTTGATATAGCAGAAATAAAACTGAAAAGGCAATGCACTGACTAGGACCTGTATACAGCTGGTACACAGAGAGCCGTCTAAGGGACTGGGAGGAAAGGACTTCTCCCCCGGCCCTGAAAAGGTCTCGTTTTGGTTAGAACAAGTGGTTGAAACTACAGCAAGCTTCAAGAAACCACTGGCAAGAGAGACAGAAAGCAATGCACATACACTTATTCTGCTGAATTGTAAACCGACAAGGTCAGAAGAATAAAAATCTACATAAAGAAGCAAGGATGACTGAGTAAACAAAAATGACCACCCCTCCCCACCCCCGCCTCCACCCCTCCCCCAGGAGTGCACCCAATTAAACCGTTGTTATTTTCTTATCCTTGGTGGCTTGCTTGATGGCAGCCTGCTCGCAAATGATCTCCTTGAGCCGCTGCAGCCTCATGTTCTGGGTGGTCTGGTCTCCTACCCCAGTCTGACTGCGGTGCAGCAAGGTCAGGGCATGGATGTACTCCAGCTCCGTGTACTTCACGCCCTGGTCCACCACCAGGTTCAGGAGCTCATCGGCTGTGTTGTACAACATCTCGTAATACTGCCTGAGAAAACAAGATGGAACACTGCTCACCATCTCCACTGTCAACCATTTATGTGGTCTTAGTGGTAATGAATATGCTGCTTGTAAATTACTTATTCAATAAATATTTGCTGATCACTAGACATTGTTGTTCCATGCCCTGTGAATATAATGGGGAACAAGACAAACAGGTTCTCTGTCCTCTTGGACCTTACTGGAGCTTTCTTCACGAGACTATGTCCAAATGAAGACTTGGGGAGACCTCACATCTTTCAGGGTCTCAGTTCACTCGAGATTTCGCCTAATGTTACATTTACCTAGGAAGATCCAAAGAAAAAGAAGTAGGGGTGGAACCAAGAGGAAGAGAAGTAATCGTCTGGCAGGCATTGCAAAAACCATTTTTGTCTCATTCAGTCCCTCATCCATTCACTTACTCACTGGAGGTTCTGTACAATGTATGCTTCTCTCCTCCACAGAGTCGGATGATACCTTTTAGAATTATTGGAAGAAATAATTCATCATATAAAGCACTTGACTTGGAATGGTGCTGAACAAACATCCATGCTCCATAAATATTAGCTATTATTATTAGAAATAATAATAATGTGTTAATAAAGTCACGACAGTAACGGAAGGATGTAATGATGAGCAAGACGTGGCCTCTTTCCTCCAACAGCTCAGAGATGAGCTGGAAAGATAACAGGAAGTAGAGAGATAAGGACTGCGTTTCTGTTGGCAAAGTGAATCTCCACGTACTGTGTCATTTATTCTTCACTCCACCTAGGGGGCTGTTACTCCCTTTATTCCAAAAAGGAAACCGAAACATGGCAAAGTTACAGGACGTGTCTAATGTCACAGAGAAGTGGGGGGCTGTGGCAGGATAGGCACCTGTTTCTGACTCTCAGTCCAGTGCTCCTTGTTCACAGAAAAAGACAAGAACAATGTTCCAATTGACATGAGGGAAAGATTAACGTTATGAATTTATAGTGGAGGAAGGAGAAATCCCACCATGCTGAGGGGAAGGGGAAGGATCAAGGCAGACTTTGCATGGGGTAGAATATTGTCAACCAGAGCATCCAGGAAGGAGATTCTAGATTAAGGGAAAAGAGAAGAGCAGAAGCAAAGACTCCTCCTGGAAAGAGGATTCTGGTTAGCCTGGGAATGGCCACTAAAAAAGTGAGTTTTGGGAAAAGGCAGTTGAACCTACAAGGCGGACTGTCTGATGATCGGGCTAGTTAAGTTAATAAAGAACCTTAGACTTAGGTCAATAAAGGACCTCCCTCCCTCAGCTCTCAAGGCTCCGTTGGGAGGAGAAGTACCATCCGAGTTACGCTTCTGGAAGATAAATGTGACAGCAGTACACAGAATGGTCTGGGAGGGGGTCGGCTATAATTCTAGCAGAAAGCTGGGGACTTGAGATCCATGTGGCTGCAAGGCCACTGGCCTGGGTGGAGGAGAGAAGAGCAGTGCTTGTTAGAGAAACATGCATCACAGTGACTCTCCAGTAATGCGGAGACAGGATGGGGGAGGTGGGAGTCAGGAAAGGGGAAGGCAGCCATTTGCCCTTCATAACACCAACATTATGCCCCCATCCTTCCTCACCCAGCCTACACGGAGGCGTGGCCTTGCACAGCTGCTACCAAGTACCCGGAGGTAAAGCTGAGCGCAGGCTCTGCACCCGGCAATGCTACCACAGCTGGTTAGGCAAAGGACAGAGGAGCATTCCCAAGCACAGTTTACTTCCTTCTTTGCGACAGGCAAGGCAGGGTTGCCTCAATGGAGGGGCAGAGCAAGGGAGAAGACGCAAGGCAATTCCAGAGATGGAGGGATCTTACAGATCTGTCGATCGTCGGATTTGAGCCTTGCATCTGTTTCTTGTTCGCCAAGCACATCTTCATAAAAAGAACATCCTCTGAGAGAAGCAAGCCACCCTTATAGTGAGGAATACATTCTAGGAGCTCATAATTTCAAGAATATTTTATACATTTTTACTACAATGGAATGTGGTCAGTAAGGGTGTCCTTTCACGTGGCTAGCCCCCTTTTCTGCTCTGCTAACCCTCCTTTCCTAATTAAATAATAAAAAAAGAAAACCCTTTTGTGAATATTTCCTAAATAGTGGCAGGAATGCTAAGTGCTCATCTTATATTAGCAGGTTTATGAGTGATTCCAGGCAGCAAATGGTTCAACATCTTTTTGTAGAGGGTCCTCTTGGGGCTAATGTTCTGTAAATGATTGTTCACTTTAACCTCCTGGAACCACATATTTGGAAACCACTCGTCAAAGATAACCTTGAATGTAGACAGAGGTGCTTCTAATAGGAGAGACAAATTAACTCTAACCTGCAGACTTCCGGGAGCCCAACCTGAGATACAGTCAGGAACGTTTTAGGAGTTTTGTGTTTGGCATAAAACCCGTGTGAACCACCCCTACTCCACAACACATCTGTTGTAACTTAAAAACACTATTTTTAAGAAAAACTTGAAGCTGTAGGAAGACGCATCATACTTTTCCTATGGCTCCCCACGTCCCTTGGCACACCACGGCTTCTTCCCTGACACCAGCCCCTCTTGTGACAAATGAAGCTCTGTATCACCTAATTCAGGTTCCCTTAGATGCAGAGGTGAGGGAGAGAGCTGTCCATTTAGGGAACGACCTGAGAACACAATTTAAAACTTACTCAAGGAGAATCCATGCTTGAATCTAGACTTACCAAGTGGAATGAGAGAGCATTTGGAGCTCATGATAGTTTCAAAGCTAGAAGAGACTTGGTGGTGGCAGTTCTTATCTGGTGGTTCTCCAACTGGAATGTGCTTGGGAGCTTATAAAAAGTGCAGAATCTTCAGGACCCACCACAGTGCTTGTGATTCCCAAAGGTTCTGAACCAGTCAGGACTCTGAGCCAAGTCTCTCTGATGTGCGCATAGTTACAATCCATTCCCTCCCCTCTCCTTGAGCCAAGGACCTGAAAACATTAGGGATGGTGATGCTTTTCACTGAGATTAAACCAAAGGCACTGGGTTTCTCTGTATCATGATGTTGATATTTTCATCGTTGATCTTAAGAAGTCACATTAGGCCCATCTAACCAGATGAAATTGGATTTCTTTTGAAAAATCTGATGAATTGTTTCCAGGGAAACTGGCTGGTTTTCTGCAGAGACCACTGTTCCCTGCTGGGAGAAACAACCAAACAAAGATGCCTGGATTTCTAGTCCTGGATCGTTAAGTGTGATAAGTGATAAAATGGTGTGCCACTTAAGTCCGTAATGTTTCAACACCCTCTGTGCAATGAAGACCTTTATAAATCCCAGAATGACGTTCTGAGGTGGACTCAGAGACTTTTAAAAGAGTCCTCAAGAGCCCCAGATGAACAGGACCCCAGAACTTCAAAGCTGGGTTATTAAATAGAATCGACAGGTAACTGATGGTGTTTTTTTCTGTAGTTAGGGGAAAAAATTACCCATAACCACGATGATATATTAGATCAGAAAGCAACATAAATATTTAAAGATGGAATGAAATTCATTCCTCTTGCAGAACAGCATCCAGAAGCAAAGGCTACACTAAATCAGCACAGCAGCTGTTGTAATTGGAGGTAGAGAAAGGGCGCTATGACGTGCCCCGAGGAGAAAATAGGAAAATGCCCCAAATTTTACAATTAGAATCGGCTTCCATGATAAACACCGACACGCTGAAATGAAATCATGAAACCCAACTGGGATAAATAATTCACCAGCACTTTCTGAGGTCCCGGGAAAATGAAAGCTTGATCTTTATCATCAAGAGTTACAATAGTGACCATGGCCTCCGGGACATCACATTTATATTAGATGTGTGCTTAGCCACCAGGGTGGCATCAGTGAACACACATTTGATTTTCTGGCTCATGACTTATATGGCAAGTCTCTTCATAGCCCATAACATTCGGGGGCCAAATGTTAGATGTGGCCCAAATATCCTGTTCTGGAAACTAGAGTTACATGTCACCGTGATGGATGGAACATTCTGTAAGGAGGCGGTTTCCTCCCGTGGTTGGTTTCTCCCTCTCTTTGCTGTGTACCTTTGGGCAGCATTTGCCAAAGTGGCCTGAGTGGAGAGGGAGGCAGGTGGAGTGATGGGAAAGTGGTGGGGTGATGTCGCGTAGGCTGGTCTCCTGGACCCAGTCCAGAATCCGACAACATTCATACTTTGTTCTGGTGCAGGCAGATTATTTTCTCATATCTTCCTCATGTTTCCTTTTTCAATGGGCTGTGCTTGTGTTTTTTTTCTTCTCATGTTATGTTAATGGTATTGAACTGTAACCCTTTCTCCCCACTGATTCTGTGGACAAATATTTATACAGGTAAGGCTATGAAGGGCATGTTGGTAAGTTGGGCAGATCTTCTTTAAGTTTTAAAATGAAGTTTATTTTATCTTTCTCTGATTGGGAAATTAAAATACATGTCTTATAGACTATATAGACTAAACACAAAGATTAAGTGGCTAAAAAAGGACTTCTGTAATTCTATTATAAAGACATACCACATTTTCACATTTTCTTCACATTTTTGTTTTCCATATGTAAGTACTGCTCTACCAATTTCTCTATTACAGTTGAAATATTTGGGTTGGCAGACTATTGGTCACTTTGTTTTAAATAAAAAAAATTTTTTTAATGTTTATTTTTGAGAGAGAGTGAGCATAAGCAGGGGAGGGGCAGAGAGAGAGGGAGACCCAGAATCTGAGGTGGGCTCCAAGCTCTGAGCTGTCAGCACAGAGCCTGACGTGGGGCTCCAACTCATGAACTGTGAGATCATGACCTGAGCTGAAATTGGATGTTCAACTGACTGAGCCACCCAGGTGCCCTCTTTGTTTCTAATTTTAAAAACTTTTTTCCCTAGGGCATCTGGGTAGCTCAGTCGGTTAAGTGTCCAACTTTGGCTAGGTCAGGATCTCAGGGATTGTGGGTTCAAGCCTCGCGTTGGGCTTTGTGCTGACAGCTCAGAGCCTGGAACCTGCTTTGGATTTTTCTCTGGCCCCACCCCTGCTTGTGCTGTGCTGTCTCTGTGTCTCAAAAATGAATAAACGTTAAAAAAAACAAAACAAAACAAAAAAAGGAAAAAAAACAAAACTTTATTTCCTAAGGATGGATTTCCAAAGCAGATTTAATCAAAGGTAAGTATACTGTTCCGAACTTTGGCAACGCTGCCAAATCGCTTTCTAAAGAAGTCGCATCAGTTAGCTTCCTATCAATGACACATGGCAGCACCTACTTTCTCATATTCTTTCAATAGTCATGAAGCAAAACCATTTTTCACCTACTTATTACTTATTGGTTTTAATGCACATAGGTCTGAACATATATAAAAGGAAACTGTAATGATATCTTTGTATATTTTGAGTATGAATTGGTTTTCTTATTTAAGAGCTCTTCAGGGGGCACCTGGGTGGCTCATTTGGGTAAGTTCCGACCTCGGCTCAGGTCATCATCTCACGGTTCATGGGTTTGAGCCCCATGTCAGGCTCTGTGCTGACAGCTTAGATTCTGGGTCTCCCTTGCTCTCTGCCCCTCTCCCATTCTCTCCCTCTGTCAAAAATAAATAATCATTAAAAAAATTAAAAAAAGAAAAAGCTCTTCAGAACTTTCTACAAACAAGAAGCAAGGAGCTCTAGTCTCTCAACCCTGGGAGTCCCCACCTCCCCCTTTGCCACACTCATCGTAGAAGTCATCACCGCCTCTCTGAAAGCTCTTGCAACCGGTCTCGGCTCTCTTCTATGTAAACTGAGGAAAAGAAAAAAGCCCCAGTAAAACCAGTCATTCCCACACAGCAACTGTCATTCTCGCAGCCACAGGTGGCCCACAAAGCCTGGGGGGGAGTGGCGCGGGGTGGAAGGAAGGTGCTGATTGGGGCTGCCATAGTTCCCAGGGAGAGCGCTGCCGTCTGCCTCCCTTTACGGGGTGGGGCTCATGGAACCGTATTCGTCTTGGATACACAGCTATGTCTCATGGCGGGTGTTAGAACCTGTCCCGATTGAGGTAATATTAACATAATGTCTAGCTTTTAGGTGCACTGGAATGTTCGCCCCCTGGCAGAGGTACTGCATCATTCACATCGCACAGATGGGCACACTGAGCCATACTGAGTAGGACTGATTTGTCTACGGCCTCAAAGTCAAGGACTTTGAACTCTGTACCCACTGCAATGTCACCAGAGTACGACAATATTGTAAACTGTAAAAAGCAAAAGTGCTAACTGCAAAGAATACATGAATAGCGGATTTTAGTCATGATCTAAGTTATGTGAACTAAATAAAATTTATATACTAACTCAACTCTTCTGCCTTCCATTGTAATGGAACAAATCAGTACTGAAGCAATTCAAAATTCATTTACAAACTTTGTAGTTATATATATATATTTTTAAGTTGATTTGTTTTGAGAGAGAGAGAGAGAAAGACAGCATGAGTGGGGGAGGGGCATAGAGAGAAGAGAGAATCCCAAGCAGGCTCGTGCTGTCAGCGTGGTGCTGGGGGAGGGGCTCGATCTCTTGCTTCGCGAGATCATGACCTGAGCCAATTATCAAGAGTTGGATACTTAACTGACTGAGCCACCCAGTCACCCCTGTAGATATATTTGAACAGTGAATTTGATCTGGAATTCAGAGCTCTAAAACAAATAATAAAATCATGTTGTCAGGTCAGTATTTAGGAGTTACAGAATTGAGTTTTGTCTTTTTCACTTTGTCACCTCTATTTCTCACTTTTTGCCCCTCCAAACAGGAAATGGACAAGGTGACCTTTTTTCCCAAAAGTTATCTGCCCTTCTGACTTATTACCTCCTGGAGGAGGAGGGATAATTAAGTAATTTCATTGTGAAGACTTTCTCCTCTGGTCCTTATGGACGTAATGATAGTGTTGATGTCAACAAGAGAATTAGGCTCTGAATCTTTTATTTATTTATTTAAAAATTTTTTTATAGTTTATTTTTGAGACAGAGAGACAAAGAGTATGAGTGGGGGAGGGGCAGAGAGAGAGGGAGACACAGAATTAGGCTCCAGGCTCTGAGCCGTCAGCACAGAACCCAACGTGGGGCTCAAACCCACCAACCAGGAGATCATGACCTGAGCTAAAGTTGGCCACTTAACCAACTGAGCCACCTGGGCGCTCCTGAAGCTGACTTTTAAATATAAGGTTTGAAGGAGGAAAATTTTACGTGACTAGAACTTAGTATCGACAGTAGCCTTCCCCAATTCTTTACAGCCAATAGATGCAGCATTTTGAGAACTTTAAATTTTCTTTTAAGGCTTATTTATTTTTGAGAGAGAGACACACAGAGTGTGGGAAGGTCAGAGAGAGGGAGACATAGAATCAGAAGCAGGCTCCAGGTTCTGAGTTGTCAGCACAGAGCCCGATGCGGGGCCCAAACCCATGAACTGTGAGATCATGACCTGAGCCGAAGTCGGCCGCTCAACCAACTGAGCCACCCAGGTGTCCCGAGAACTTTAATTATAAAAAAAAAAACCCAGTAGTATATGGGTCACTAAATTGTTGGGTAAAACATTCAACTCCTGTTTTTTCTGTTCACTCAATAGCATACATGGTAATAAGCAGGGAAATGGGAAAAGAAAAAAAAAAGGAACTGAATAATCCATAAACTGGATAATCATCCCATAAATAATTAAGAGGTAGCTACAGCAGAAAGACTTAGAGAAGTAAATACTCAAAAGATCAAGTAAGCTCAGATTCTGGGTCAGTCTTTTATTCCCCTCTAACTAGCTGTGTGACCTGGGGGTATGCTATTGACTCTGGACCTCTGCTTCCCATATGAAAAACAAAGAGGTTAGAGCAGATGTTATTTAAGAAGTTTTGGATTTTAAAACCTTGACAGCATCCTCTGCTTGGTCCTTTAAATCATGGGCTTCCATCAGAATTAGCAGATGCTGATTTTCCCTGAGCTGCAGTAGGCTAGATGCAATAGTGACTGATCTGGAAACATTCTGAGCGAGCATAAACTTAGCTCCGATGTGTACTTTCCAGACCAGTAAGAAAATGGATGGTAATCCTGTGTGTCAGAAGAATAAATTAGTTTATTCAAAAATATAATATAATTGCTCTCATTTGTCTTCCCCTTCAAAGGAGCTTAGAGTTTATTACAGACATGATTGAAAATTCTAATTTGAAATAGGCGAAGTAACTTCCATCTCAGGAATGAGAAAACTCAGGTAGAGTAAATAATTTTTGGAGTTAGTGACAGAATTAGATTTAGGTTCTATAGGGATAGGTTTTTTTTGTTTTTTTTTTAAACATTCCTTACAACGGATTGTGTGCAGGGTTTTGTTCTGATCAGGGCATCCCAGGAGAAGTATGGTCTTTAGAAAAGACAGTGTAGAAATCCCCTCAGTTGGTGGCAGTAGAAAATCATTCAGGAGGCAGTGAAGGCTTGCACCGGCTTCGTTGATCGGTCATCTATGTACAGTTTCTTCATATAAAGTGGCACACACATCATTGCCTTCATCAACAGCACTACGTGTAAACGGCAGTTACCTACTGGCCTGATTCTGATAACCACCAGGCATTAGTAGCACTGGGTGGGTGTCTCTCCGGAGGAGACGTTAAAAGCCAAAGTTGGTTGTGTTCCTTCTTTTCAGGAACATATCCTGATATTCTTGATAGCGGCCGCAGGAGCTGTGCTTTATTTCGCTCCAGAAAATACAACCATTCAAAACAAAGGAATTCCTCTGAGATCCATCACTTTTGAGACGATGACTCTGGAGCTCAGTTAGAGCCGCTGCGATGGCAAGCGAATTCCTTCTTGTTCCCTCAGCTAGAAATTTTGCTCCCCACCTTGAACACCTTCTGAATTTATAATATCTCTGGCTGAAATTTCCTCCTCTACAACTTAAGGATTCATATGTCACTCTCTGCTCCATCAGATAATTTTTTAAATTAAGTTTTCTACAGCAGGGCTGGAGGAAGATCAGCATTTTAAATTCGGTACAATTAAAACTGTGTCTCTTTGGTCTGGCACTGCCTTCGGTCAAACCTCATTTGTATGAATAATTATTCAGTCCATTAAGAAGTCTGCTCAACTCCTTCTCCCATTTTGAAGGTTTTAATAAATATTGATCAGGCACATTTCTGTTTGCACTTGCCAAAGCAATTCTGATGGATTCATCTTCTGATGTTATCAAATAATGAAATATGAAAGAGTGAATAGAATTACCCTCTTGTTCTGTGATTTTTTTATTTAGGTCCTTCATTTTACTTTCATAATTGTGTTTGTCTCTTGCTTCTGTAAACGCTCTTTTGATTATCAAAAGGTGAATCCAGGTTAAGGAGAGTTATGCTGTGCTGAATATCACTTTAGAGAGTTTTTTCAATTTGAAAAAGTAATTTATCGAGTATCAGAGGTTGATAAAAGAAGATAGCATTCTGTGCTTTGGTGGCCTCAAAGCTACGTACTGTTTACCAATTAGCACACGGCCCTTATACTGTATATTATTTATACTTCCCAGATCAGCAATCTGGGAAACAGCTGCTGGCATATGCAGAATAAAAATAATTCGGAGGCCCTCTGGATTCTTCTGTTTTAAGCAAGTATCAACTTTTCAATAAATAAGGCAAAGGATGTCTTCAAAGGAAAATCTAGCATTATTATCACGAATACTTAGGAAGTGCTCTTAACACCTTAAAAGTTAATACAGTCCCGCCCCCTAAGGTATCTGGTTCCGGTTTCGCTTTCTGTGGTTGCAGGTATCCGAGGTCAACCACAGTCCGGAAGCAGATGACTCTCCTCCTGATGTGGCATCAACAGCAGCCTAACGCTAGGTCACAACGCCTCTGTCATTCACCGCACTTCATGTCATCACATAGGCATTTCATCATCTCCCATCATCCCAAGAAGAACGAGTTACAGTACAAGATACACTGTGGCCACAGTCACATAACTTTTATTACAGTGCACTGTTAGAATTGTTCTGTTTATTATTAGTTACTGTGGTTAATCTCTTACTGTGCCTAATTTATAGTCCTTGGATTCGAGAAGTTTCTTTTATCTGCACTTTCAAAACTACAATCCAGGGCGCCTGGGTGACTCAGTTGGTTAAGTGTCCAACTTTGGTCAGGTCATGATCTCACAGTCCTTGAGTTCGAGCCCCACATCAGGCTCTGTGCTGACAGCTTAGAGCCTGGAGCCTGCTTCAGATTCTGTGTCTCCCTCTCTCTCTCTCCACCTCCTTTGCTCTCTCTCTCTTTCTCTGTCAAAAATAAGATAAACATTACAATTAAAAAAAAAAATACAATCCAGGGGCACCTGGGTAGCTCAGTCAGTTAAGCATCTTACTTCAGCTGAGGTCATGATCTTTACAAGTTCGAGCCCCATGTTGGGCTCTGTGCTGACAGCTCAGAGCCTGGAGCCTGCTTTGGATTCTGTGTCTCTCCCTCTCTCTGCCCCTCCCCTGCTCATGCTCTCTCTCTCTCAAAAATAAATAAACATTAAAAAAATAATTAAAAAAATACAATCTGATCCAGATCAATACTACCTAAGACACTAGGTAAATATTTTGTTGTATTTGTTAAAGGTTTGTTTATTTATTTAGAGTGTGTGTGTGTGTGGGGGGGGGTGGTGGTGGAAGGACTGAGCGAGAGGGAGACTCTGCACTGTCAGCACAAAGCCTGACCTGGGACTCGAACCCATGAACTGTGAGATCATGACCTGAGCCCAAATCGAGAGGTGGATGCTTAAACGACTATGCCACCCAGGTGTCCCTAGGTAAATATTTTAAAGTAAAATAAATCTGGACTTGCCCGCTAGCCTGCCCATTTTGCTCCTCTCTCTTGGAACGTGGGAGCGGAAAGAATTGGGGGGTTCTAGACAAGGTATGGAAGCCGCGCGACTCCCAGTTAGTGATGGGATGGAGAAGGGGTAACGGGTGTTGGGTTTCAGCATCTATAATATGTAGATCCTTCTATACCAGGAGGTGTCTGGGGAGAAAGGTCAGGGGGGATAGGCTTGGACTACAAGACCTCGATGGAAGAACTTGCCACTAGAGTATTACCCAACGACGCCAAGGGAATGGATTCATTCTGGAAGGTGTCAGTTCTATTTAGCCATAGACTCTGCTCCTAGCCAGCTACCTCACGAGTGTGTTTACACAAGGCCTGGGTGAGGCTGAATGGATAGTTCACTGCAAGCCATTGTCACCACCCAGGGCTTAGATACAAGGACTGCTATTTTCAGCCATCAGTTATCTGAGTTACTCAGACCCCGGCTCATGATTTTTTAGTCTTAGTTAGGGACCCTAGTCTTGATACTGTTATAGGGGATTTCTCTACTTTGTTGAGACAAAAAACAAACAAACAAACAAACAAACAAAACAAAAAACAAAACAAAAAATAAAAAACAAAACCCCATATCTTTTAGGACTACAGGGCCAGAAAGAAAAATGGATTTGGCAGAGGAACAAAAAAAAATCAGCAGATTATTTGAAAAGCATGAGCATATGCAAATCAGCAGGTCCCAATGGCAAATACTCCAGGGCGTATTTACTAAACCCTCCGGTTATTTACAGAAATGAGAAAACCTAAATAAACCAAAGCTACAAAATGGGCCACCTGAGATTCGAGACCATGTGACTCAGAACTGATGTCAATTAGAAAAATAATAGACGAAATCAGAAAGAGCTAATGGAAATATGTACAACATCCAGTAGGGTTTAATTAAAGACCCAAATACTCTGACAAACTTGATGAATAGCTTTGGGTAGCGATGTGAATTTGGTGGATGAAAAGACCACTGTGGCTCATATATATTTGGATGTCAGTGAACCATTTTATACAGTGCCTCTAAAAAAATATAAGCTAGCAAAATGAATTTATTTTGAATGACTGCCCCTGATGGGACACAGGCTGAAAACAAACAAAGGGTAACGATCAAGGCAAATCAACAGATTCAGAGAGAAAGCATCTAGTGAATGCTAAGGATACTGGTTTATAACTGATCTCACTTAATACCTTAATTAATGTGCAAGTGCATACACAGAACCCACGAAGGGCAAATGTTCCTAAATGGGGAAGGGCCATGAACAGCAACAAGGAAAGAGAAATGATGTAAAGGACTCCCGAGAATTCAGAAATTATGGGCAGAAAATTAATGAAATGAGGCTCATGGTGGAAAAGCCCAAGAGAATATATCTGGAAGAAATTCTAACCTTCTAGAGTCCATAGGTGAGAGACACCTCAGAACAGCACTGGTAAAAATGGTGTGTGTGCCTGTGGGGGAAGGGGAAGGGCATGGAACCAAAGAATTTTCTTACTTCCTGTTAAAAAAAAAAAGTACCAGTTATCAGGCAAGGAGGTTATGACAATCCGTGTCTCTGTTGTACTTCACAGTTCTGTATTGCTTTATACCCTAAGCCAACTAAAAGAAAATCAGAAAAGAGCATCCGATAGGATTAGAGGGACAGAAGGTTGGAGGAAAATAGAGGATTAAAAGAAATTCAGTCCAATTTTTGCTCCGCTGTCAGCTTATCAATAAGTGGGGTTTTCTCTGCCCACTTTATCTAGAATGATAACCAGCCTCGTCCTCATAAGCCTTGTCCTTTCATTGACCTTCGCTTTTCTGTTTTGTACTCATCTCCATCCAAACATAAATATATATTAAAAATGTCTTCTGGGGAAAGCTGTATTTTTATACATCAAAAAAATAATTATTTTTGAGACACAGAGAGAGCAAAGCAAGAAAGGGGCAGAGAGAGAAGGGGACAGAAGATCTGAGGTGGTGTCTGTGCTGACAGCAGCTAGCCCGATGTGGGGCTTGAACCCATGAGCCGTGACATCATGACCCGAACCGAAGTTGGGTGTTCAACGAACTGAGCCACTCATGTGCCCCTATTTTATAGCTATTTAAAAAATATATGTATATATGAAGTTAGAGACACAGCATCTTACATGACTCAGGAGCCATGGACCTAGGTGTGAATCCAAGTTCCGTTTCTTACCATTTATATGCTCATGGGCAATTTATGAATCTCTCTGTGGCTTCTTTTCTTCATCTGAGAAAGGAATTAGCAATATGGGCTTGTTATAAGGATCCAATGATGAACAGTGGCTGTGAACCACATAAGTGTTGTGTAAGTGCCATAGAAATGTCTGCCGCCCCTCCTAGAACACGGGGACTGAGCGTGGGGTTACCCTGCGGCCTGAGGACAATAGTGGGTGTCGAAGAAATGGAAAGGAATGAATGTATGAATGAGAAAGCCAAGAGTCACTAAGTCTCATTAAGAGATGGAGCATGAAGTAAAGAGCAGTCTGTGATTCTGATACTGGGAAGGGAAGGGAATGCATAAAATTGGTGCTCCACGCAAAAGGCAGAGGGGTCATCGGCTGCAGCTCTGAGAGGGAGACACGGGGCGTCTCTGTGTGGGACAACCGGTGGCAAAGAAAAATGGGAGGACAGAGGGAAGAGACCCATTTCTGGCTAATCATGTGTCGTCCTCCCAACTGTAATTCCCAACTGGTGGAATTAGACACAAAGCCCACAACTTCTACGGAACGTGCAGGACCTTGGACAGGTCTTGGTTTGCCTGCACTTGGGCTTCTCATTTATACCCTGGGGGAGATAATATAACATCACAGGTTACGCTTGAGGAGTACATCAAAGGACAGGCTAGGACACCTGCTCTCTAAAACCGGTAACTGTAACAGCTAACGTTTATTGAATACTTACTATGTACTCTGTACTGGCCCTGCATATGTTATGTCTTTGGATCTTCATGATTGAATGAAATAGCATATTCTCCACACCGAAATGCTTTTTTTTTTTTTTAAACTAATCTTTACCTCATGCCTCAAAAGAGAGATTTCTTTTCTTTCTTTTTCTAAGATGAATCCTATGCCTTTGATCCCAACGCTTTTAGGACCTTGCTAGGGTTTTGTTTTATTTTGAACTCCTGTATCTAGTAGCTACTCGTTTCCTTGGTTCTTTCTTTTCTTCCTTCAAACATCCTTATGTTTCTCCTATTCTGGGAAAAAAAACCCCCACACATCCATACCATAAACCCCAAGCCCTTCATGCAATCCTCTGTCTTCTCTTTTTTCCTTTTCATTGAATTTCTTGAACACATCATTTATATTCATTGTCTCTCCTTCCAAGGCCTCCATTTTGTCTGAAGCCACATTTAGAAAAGTCCCCAGTGACATCCTAGTAGATAAACACAATGGCTTCTATTTAGTCCTCTCCCCCTTGATGGTTTTCCTTTCTGAACCCAACTCTGTTTGAGCCACATGACAAGGTCTTTTTCCAACCCCCTCAGATTCTTCCATTGCTTTCCTGGCTTCTCTTCTGTCTGTTCACTGTGGGCACTGCTCCCAGGCAGGCCAAGGCCCTTCATTCTTCTCTCCCTGCTTCCAAAAGTCTTATCTGTGCATGATATGTTCTTTCTCAAGATCTGGTCTCTCAACAGATCAAAGCTTCATTTTCCCAGGTTTCCAGATGTTTCCACTAGATGCCCTTGTCAGGTGCTTAACTTCCAAAGTTTGCAAAACCTCAAAATATCAGTGTCACTTTTTTTTTTTCAGTGTCACTTTTGACGCTTGTCTGATCATCGCCAGGTCTATCAGTGTAACATCTTTTATGCTCCGGCTTATTTCCAGTGACATGATCACAGATCCAAGTCTCTTCTCAATAGGTTGTAACAACTGTCCCCCCCTGGAGTCTGTCCCGCTTACTCACTCCTCCCAGGCCAAACTTCTCTGGTTCCAACTAGATCAGATTACTATTCTGTGTAAAAAAACAAAAACAAAAACAAAAACAACAAATCCCAAACCAAAAACCTTATGTGTGCTCACTGATATCAACAGATCAAATCCAAACTTCTAACACTAACATCCAAGGTCTTTTATAGATTTGGTCCTTATTAAACTTTTTCTCCCATTTCTCCCTCTGCATCAACTTTCTATTTAAACCAAACTGAGCTATTTGATATCCCAGAACACACTTTGTACTTTTTGGCACAGGGCTTGTGTATCTAAAGTCTAAATAACCCTCAAGATTGATGAAATCTCTATCCAGTATGAAGCCAGCCTTCTCTGTTACTGTATGGGTCACCCCTTTAACATGTGTCATTTATAGTAGTGTTTGTTTTTGTAAGAGGCTATTAAGATTCTTTATGAACTGGGGATACAATAAAAAAAGCTACTAGGGTCTTACATGGAGGATGTGATAGCATCCCCCGCAGAGGGTGTTAGGAGGACTAAAAGAGCTAATACCTGCAAGGTGCTTAAGCCAGGCCCTGGCACATAACATAAACGTGCTTGTTTCACAGGCAAAATAAAGCGTATAAAAAAAGCATATAGTGCAAAGTCTTTTTTCTACTCCTGTCTCCTAGCCACCCACCATTTCCTTTCCTGGAAACAATTGCTGTGGCCGGTTTCCAGGGTATCCTTCCAAATACATTTTATTTACACACAAGCCTAGTTGAGTGTGTGTGTGTGTGCGCGCGCACGCACGTGTGCATGCGCGCATGTCCCCATATATTTAAAGAGAAACTGTTTACATGTTCTTCTGTGCCTGGCGTCTCCCACTTAACAATATATCTTAGAGATGGTTCCACTTCAGTACCTATCGACCTGCCTCATTCTTCTTAATGGCTGCAGAGTATTCAATTGTTTGGATGTTATCTTCTCCCAGAATGCAGGCCTCCTGATGACAAAGACTATGTCTTATGACTCTCTGTAGCATCCTTAGTGCTTACATAGTACCTTTGAAAATCATTCTTTGTTTCTTTGCTCAACCAACACTGAAGTATCAATTACACATCAGGTAGTATATAATAGGTCCTCGGGTTGCAGAAATGAGTACAGCTCGTCTCTCTGGAGGGGACAGGAGCCATGTGATAGCAGCAGTGTGACAGTGGGTGTAGTAAAGGTACAAATGAGACTTCCTAGGATCACAATCGGAGGGACTGGATCCTTCATAGAGCAGTCAGAGAAGGCTATTTGGAGGTGACATCGGGGCTGAGGCGAACTCGAGGGCAAGAAAGTGCTCCACAAGAAAAGGCAATGGAACGTGGGAACTGGGTAGCAAAGTAGGCGGAATGTGACATTTGGGAGGAAGAGGCTACAAATGGCCTATTCCTCACTGGAGTGCTGGGGTGTGGCACGGGGGAGAGGGAAGGACAAGAGGTCAGCAGGGTAAGCATGGCCAGAACAAAACAGACCCTGTGTGTCATGCCAGAGACCTCGGACCTTCATGGGCAGGTGGAACGAGGGGACGAAGGGGACACGACAAACTGCTAACCTTTTACTGTACCTATGTTGTTCAGAGAAAACAATGACCTATTATTATCAGGATTCAAGAAAAGAAGGTATTTTAATACTCTTCAGGTAGAAAGGTAATTATTTGAGAACAGAAAATTATGTTTTCTTAGATAAGAAGCTCACAAACTCACTAGATCGTCATTATTTTTCTAATTTTCCCAAAGATGAGGACAGTTTCACTTTGGCTGATATGCTGAGAACTAGCGCTGTGGTTGATGGGAAGGAATCCGAAGGCGGAGGGTCTGAGAAACACGTCAGACACGAGGTCAGCTGGGTTGTGGAAGGACCTCTCTGGCTGCAGGAGCAGGACAGACGCTCGGAGCAGCAAGGGAACCTTCCTTCCAACTGTCGGATGACCCAGCCTCTCCCGGGTTGGCTCATTTTCTCCTCATCAGACCCTATCAATCTTCTCGGTGTCCTCACCAGATCCCCAAGCATGTAGGGAACAAAATCAACCTCAAAGAGAGAGATGGATGCCAGCATCTCAGGAGAAAAACACATTCTGCCTGTCCCGTCTGGTGCCTTCCATTCAGGTCAACTCTGGGGTAGAGCTGTGACGACACACTCAGAAGGACCGAGAAGAGGCAGAGAGGGAAGGGTAGGTGGCAGCAGGGAGAGAGGAAGGGACACACTTCCCAAAAAGGTCCCTTCTACCCCTACTCCGCCAAGGGGCTATTGGAAAGATGAGGCAGAGAGGACTCAGGTGTATATAATTATGTATAAAATTATAAATTGGGGGCACGACCATCATTTTGCTTAATCTCTTGACAACCACACACACAACAGGCTTGGTGACCTTAGCTTGGCAGAGAAAGAGAGAATCTGAGAACAAGCTCACCAGTCTCTGTGGACCGACGCTTCCGAGCCTGGTCTGTGGGATTCTCTCCTACATTTAGGTGGAGTCCCGGAGCCCTGGTAACCGAGAGCATCCTACTGGCTGGCAAGAATTTACACCACATTCTTTGTTGAGAAGTGGGATTTGAGTCTGGGGAGGGTGTGTGGAGGGACAGGAGGTATAACAGGATATAATTAACCACAGGGAAATTCATTCTGGGAGGCTGCAGAGAAAATCCGGCACGGAGGGGCAGACTAGCATTTTTTTTTTTAACTGGCCCTTTCCATATAAAAAGACAATTTCGAGACTGTTCAACAATGCCGTTCTCCTAAGTCTATAAATAAAGAAAAGGGTGTTTGATGGGGAAAATATATATAGCATTTGCATTCGTTTTCTAGGAAGAAAAAAGTATCAGATGTGAAAAACCTCCCAGAAAGGGCACCTTATGAGAGGAAGGTCTTTGAACGCATTTAATGCCTCTATTTAAATGCTAATGCTAACCTATAGCTCTGGACCACACAAAAACTAAAGTTTTTTCAGAGACCATAAAGTGAATTTAAAATGAAAACTTAATTTCCTGAATAAAAGATTTTTTTTTTTAAATTTCTGCAGAGAAGCCAAGGCATCGAACTGCAGGAGAGGAATACTGAACAGAGCAGGGAAAAAACCAGTGGGTAGCACAGCAGGCCCGTCTAACCACAGGGGCAAGGGCCGCCTTCGTCACAAATGGGGGATCCCCCTTAAAAGACTTCCCGTTGGAGCTCAACAGTTGGCCACAAATTGTACCCGATGGTTGGAGCGTCCCCTGAGGACGGAGCACTGGGGTCTGGAAGGAACGAGGGAGCCCAAGACAAGGAGAGGCCCAGGGCTGGGGGTCACCTGGCCCAGAAAATCGAGGACACGGTGCACAGTATGGGGCGCCCGGGAGGCTTTGTGCGGCCTCGTTTCCCGTGGGAACCGGCTGTAATGGATGCAGTGCCTGAGGCCCCCGGTGCTGGGGAAACGTCCATTCCGAAAATTAGAACGCGGCACAGGCTAGAGTCCGCATGCTACGCGTGGGTGTGCAGGGAAACAAACTCAGGAAAACAAAATTCCACACAATCGGGAAGTACCTGTGGTGGAGGTAGTGACTAGGAGGGGGACGCACGAGCGGCTTCTGGGCTGATTCTAATAGTCTGTATATTTATCTGGGTGACTGCCATTCGGTTGCAGGTAAGCTGCAGAGTTAAGATTTGCACTTTACTCTATGTACGTTGTATCTCAATAAAAGCCCATTATCTTCCTTCCCACCCACCTAAAGAAAGAAAAGAAAATGAGAGGAGACAATAGGCCAAGTGTTAGGGTGGGTACCTGGATACATATTTTAATTTTGATTTGTATAAAAATTTTGAGAGAGCCAGCACATGAGGGGGAGGGGCAGAGAGAGAAAGAGAGAGAGAGAGAGAGAGAGAGAATCCCAAGTAGGCTGTGTGCTGACAGCGCAGAGCCTGACTCAGGGCTCAAACCCACCAACTGTGAGATCATGATCTGAGCTGAAACCAAGAGTCGGATGCTTAACTGACTGAGCCACCCAGGTGCCCCAATTTTAATTTTAATTTTTGGGAGAGAGAGAGCTTAAACGGGGAGAGGCAGAGAGACACGGGGACAGAGGATCCAACGCCATCTGTGTGCTGACAGAGAGCTTAGGGTGGGACTCGAACTCAGGAACCCCAAAACCATGACCTGAGCCAAAGTCGGGCCCTCAACTAACTGAGCTACTCAGGCTCCCCAGTGGATATGTATTTTTAACTCAGCCTTGCATCCTAACATTAAGACAAATGCTAAATTTATAAACTTAGAAAACATTACGTGAGCTAAAAGAAGCTAGTCACAGAAGACCACACCCTTACCTGAGTCCATTTAAATGCTATATCCAAAAGAGGTAAATCCACAGACACAGAAAGTAGACGAGTGGGTGCCAGGGGTGGGGGCGGGGATACGAGTGCCTGCTAATGGATACAGGGTTTCCTGTCTCCGAGATGAAAATGCTCTAAGATTACCTAGGGGTCATGGCTGCACAACCCTATGACTATACCAAAAAACTCAACGAACTGCACACCTTAAAAGGATTAGTATTTATGGCACGTAAGTTACATCTCAAGCTGTTATAAACATGCTAATTTTACGAACTAGAACCCTGACTTCTTAACGATACAGAAGATGTACACCCACAGCCCACAGTGTTGTGAAGATGGATCCATTAATCAAGACATTTGCAACAGTTCAGTGTTCACTTGGGAAGTTTGCAGAAGCAATTCCATACGCTGCCAGGCACGGAACCATTTCCACCAGCTCACATTTCCACCAAGTTTCCCTGACATGTACGATACTCTTTTCTCAGGGCTCCATACTTTTGTAGGTCCTCCCGTGACCCCTCCTCCAAAATCTTTGTATTAAATGCCTTTGAACTTCCTCTGTTCGTGTATACCTACTCTCAAGAAAAATGTATGACAAGTAATGATGAATAACCCCTACTAGAAAAATAGGTTAGGACTGGGAACAATTCTATGCACATGATTACAGAGTAATAGAAATATAATTGAGCCAAAGATTCACAATTGATTATATTAATGTTTTATTAAGGGGAACAATCCGTATTTATTTAACACTATATGTCAGATGCTTTACAGGTGTATTTGATTTCATCCTCACAACCGAAGCTCACAAAGGCTAAATAAATAGCTAAGGTCACCGGGTTGCTTAACAACAGCCCAAATGAATTCTGCCTCTATAATAATAAACTACCCTATCTTACCTCCCCCAGATCATTCCATAAAAATTCTGAACTGGCACATAAGAAAACAGTTTACACCGAGCACCAAGCCTGGGGAGACAAAAATGTTGGATTTACTTATGATGGAAAGATCCTCTGAGATCATATTTATGACAGTGCTATGTAAACTGTAAAGTGCTAAGCAAATAAACGTATCTGGCAAAAATCTATTATTATTATTATTATTTTAGCCTGGGTACTGGAAGGGGGGAAATTAAGAGCTGAGGCGCAAACATCTCCTCACAGGGTGACTGTTGTGCGCACTTGTGCTAACTTAAAGTGAAATAAAGACGGCTTGCAATGATCTGCTCTATGCCATGGCCCTTTCAGCGGCCATGAGACTCTTGAAGGTTAAGTTGAGGTTGTGCTAGAGAGGAAGGTGCAGGGCAGGATGGCCTGTGAGCCCAGCAGGTACAGGTTTGGGGGGAAAAAAAACCCAAAACTATGTTGACTCTCAAAAGACAAAGAGTAAAGTTACTCAAAAGATAAGCAAAAATAGCCTGGAAACCTGAATCCCAGTATTTCACAAATAATGAAGAAGGAAAGAGCAAAAGGGGGTGTTCCGTTTCCTTCACATTTGGTACGTTCAGAATCAGTGTCTCCTGCTTTCAAAAATCTAATGAACTCCCACAGGCCTTCACGTACCGTCTAGTGGGCTCTATCAGCAAGCGGGAGGTGGCCTCTTGGTTGTTCGCCTGTGGCCCCGGGAAACGCTGCCCTAGGGATGCGAGCACCAGTGGAAGAAACGAAAGGAGAAAGGAGGCCCAAGGGATTGCTTGGGTGTATCCAGCAGTCTGCAGAGTTATGCGTAAGCCCACTCTGCCTGGCCCCCCAGGCTGCTGATCTAGTCCCTAGACCGTGCTCTGTCATTAATGATCAGGCTGGTGCTACTAACCAAGGTTATCCTGAACACCTGCCTCAAAGCGCGCTGCTGTGTTGTGCGCTGACGCTAAGCAGGAGAGTGTGGAAAAGAATGCGGAAGAGGGCCGCCTGGGTGGCTCAGCACCCGACTCTTGATTTCTTCGGCTCAGGTCAAGATCTCATGGTTTGGGAGTTTGAGCCCTGCGCTGAGAGCACAGGGCCCACTTGGGATTCTGTCTCCCTCTCTTCCTGCCCCTCCCCTGTGCCCATGCTCTCTAGCTCTCAAAAATAAAGAAATAAACATTAAAAAAATAATGGGGAAAAACAAGAAGGACTTCCATCTGTCCTTTCTCACTGAGACTGGGCCAGTTTCCTGCCTCCTCTCTCCTCACTCCTTCTCAACAGTGTAAATTCACTGGCATAGGAGAGAGCTCACCTACTGCCCCAAACTTATTAGAGCGTAGCAAACCTATTATAGTTCAAAACCAAAGAATGCGGCCATCTGAGGTCACGCTGAGAAGATGTTTCACGTTACTTACTTACGGGCTAGGAAGGAACTGCTATGCTGGAGGGCCCTGATGTACTCATCCAATAGATGGTGGGCAGGGGTCCCTCCTGATGCAGGCTTGTGCTTCTGCTGAGAATCTGCTTTACTGGGAAGAAGGGCTAGTGTTTTCAATTTTTTTTTAATGTTTTATTATTTTTGATACAGAGAGAGACAGAGCATGAGAGGGGGAGGGGCAGAGAGAGGAGAAGACACAGAATTGGAAGCAGGCTCCAGGCTCTGAGCTAGCTGTCAGCACACAGCCTGATGCGGGGCTCGAACCCACGAACGTGAGATCTGACCTGAGCCGAAGCTGGAGGCTTAACCGACTGAGCCACCCAGGCGCCCCTAGTGTTTTCAAAGAGAAACACTTCAAGTGTGGTGGTGAAACAAACTTGGGTTTGTGACCCAAGTGCTTCTGCAAATGTTTTTCCAGGCGGGGGTGGGGGGCCCATGTTGACAAAACCATTTGGGCAGCAAAACTGCAGTGACGGTTCAGAAACGCTTGCTTGTGGGGAGGAATCACAGGGCTATCAAGTGCAGCGAAGGTGTCTTTAAGAAAATGCCTATGCGTCTTTCATATTCCATGCGACAGTGCAGACACAGTATGGCATCTCACATGCATCTGTTCCAGTCGTGGCCCTGCCGCTGGCTCACTGGTATCAAGATCACAGCACTTACTGCCTCTGTACCTCAGTTTCTGTATCTGGAAACATAAATGGATCAGACCAGAAGAGAGGACATCTGAAAGCCATCCTGAGCCACGAGGGAGACTGACGTGGCAGGAGATGCAGCATCATTATTATTATTTCCATTTTCCAGGGAAAGGAATTCATGCTTTGGAGAGATGAGTCCCCGGGTCATGTAACTAACCAACAGGAGCGCTTTCAATCTGTATCTCCTAAGCCCTCGAGCCTGTAATGTTTCCATCACACCGCACAGCCTCTTGCCAATGTTTCTGGCTTGCTGGGTGCCTCTGTACGGACGCACACAGTGTACCCGGGACAGACGGCCCGCCTTTGTTATCTGTCCCCTCACTTTCATTTCTTTCCTACCATGCATTGTGTCACTCAGTCTGCATTGGCAAAAAAAAAAAATGTGCTTTTGACAAGAGCACGGAGCACCCTGGGAGTGCAGTAGATGCAGCTTTATTTCGGTGCATATTCAATTGAAAGTAATAGTGGCTCCATTGTAATAAAAAGCTTTATTGTGCTTTGTAATGAAGATACAAAGCACTTAGTGGAAATCACAGTCTTTTAAACTCATCTGCTTTATACTCTGTATCGTAGAGATGAAGATACGAGGGAATTCAAAGAGAATGCTACAAAATGATGTACTCAAAGTAGCCATCCCTCTTGGGGGGGGGACCTCAGCTGTGCCCAGGCATCACCCCTTGTGTCAGAGCTTCTCATCGTTTCTCTTTTCCTACCGTGTTTACGGCGGGCACTCTCTGATCTTTCTCGATGCTTATTCTGCTTGTGAGGACTGACAGACTTCCCCCAAAGTTCCATTACACAATTATATGATCGCAATCAGGGTATACAAATCCTGTTCCAGCTCCCTGTGGACCCACACATGCGTGCACACACACACACACACACACACACACACACACACACCACGTGCTCGTGCACTGAAATCCAAGGCAGTGAGCTCAGTGGGAGGAGAAGAAAATGAGGATTTTCAAGTCTTTAAATAAAGATTATAACTGTTGTTGGACTGTACAAAGATACAGAGTAATTAAAAAGCTCTTCAAAGAATGGAATAAGTACATTAAATCCAGTTAAATAATTTTTCAGAAACACTGCAAGACACAGTTCTTGCGGTTTCATTCTCTTACAATGAACTGAAGGAAGAATATCTCATTTTCCAAATGGGACTTTATGGAGTCTCAATAAGCCCCCTCAGCACTTATCTAAATCTTTAATTAGTTCTATAATATACTGATGATATCAAGCCTAATTAAATTTATATAGATAAGGCGCAGTGAAATTCTAACCAAGTGAGCTGGAAAGCATATATTAAATAGTAAATTTAATGGTTCAAGCTGATAACTACAATTTTATATCAAAAAATTAAATTCAATTTACATGTTGTATTCAAATTGATTTTGAGTGTGCAAATTATTGGAAAAATCTCTTGAATATATCAGTAAAATTGCTAATCTGGTCTGTTCAAATATCAGTTATTAATGTCTGCATTTGCAAATATGCCACACACATTTGCATTTTTACTGCATATGGTAAAAAATTATCTAAACCTTATGCCATTTTATTAAGAATACTAAGTGATTTTTCTTTTAGCTTCATGCATAAATTAAGGAGGCTAAGAAATGACTATTGGGTCTAAAGAAGAGAGAGACTCAGCAATTCAATATACAACAAGGGAAAGATGATATGTATTTTTTGCTGACCACAGCAGTTTATGTTACTCTTCGGGAACAGCAATTAGGACGATAAAATTCTTCCTTATTTGGAATCAACTGGAATGGGATCATACACAAATACTGGATGCTCTAATCACTAGGAGAGGTGGACATATACACGTTTGGTGGTGCTTACCATTGGCTTTGAGAGGGGAAGGGAAACACGGTTATGTTCATCAGGCGGTAAAGGTACACACCTGCTGATCACATGTGAGCCAAGAAATATGCTTGGGAAGCAATACGAAATATTCACTTGATTAGTCAAAGAGAGGGCCCAACCACCTACACCATGTAAGACGATCAATAATAGTATCATTCTTGGTTCTTACGGGTCACTGGCTACCCTGTAGAAGCATCAGCATTACACATGCATCTTTTTCTTTGCTGACATACTAGAATATTGAAGATGTTACAAATATTGTTAAGTGAGCTCCAGTGACCTCAGAATTAGCTGTATATTTGTAAAATTTTGTGCAGTGATTTTTCGGGACCAGCCATTATCTGCTTCCCCAAAACATACCTTTAGTACCCTGGGATTCCACTGGTTAGAAAGCCATCTTTGAAATGATCAAACACTTATTAGGCATCTACATTGGGCCTGCATTATGAAAGATACAAATAGTATGTCAATGATGTCACAGAACAGAAAAATGAGTGTCAAGTGGAGTAGTGGAACATTCCAGAAAAGGGGTGGTAATGTGATGCCTCTTGGAAAGTGGGAAGTTTAAGAATAAAGAACAGTCAGAACAAAGGCACCAAGTCACATGTAAGGAGGACTGTGAGATCAGTGGGAACATAAGTTTCTGGAATAAACAATGAGGGAAGGAGCTGGCTGGTTAAGAAAGGACAGTTATTAGGATAATTTTTATTCAAGCCTGGAAAATTTGGTCTGGATAATTTATAATAAAGTTGCTCTAAGGATTGAGCAACAAATCAACTTAAGGGAAACAATATCACCAAAGCAGGGCTGACACCGGAAAGACATAAAATACCAGTGGAAGGACTGGAGCTTTATTCCAAATGTGGGGGAGCAGTGATGGTAGAGATAGTAAAACAGCTTTTTTAGAGGAAGACAGAGTCAACAGTCTTGTGTTTAACTGGACATAAGTGGGTGGCATGACAGATGAATGAGCCAAGGGTGTTAGAAATTTCTAATGTAACGTAACGTAAAATCTAAGGTTAAGGAACTAAGGTTCAGATTTGGCAGATCATGAGCCTATTTTTATAGAGAACTAAAACCAGAGTGAATGAGCCTTTTGGTCTGTTATTAATATTCTAAAACTTGGAGGAAGAATTGCTTGGGCCAGATCAAGAGGATGCAAGAGAATCAGGAGCCTATGACTATCGCGATTTCCCTCTTAACTTTCCACGTTGCGGCAAGGAAAATGAAGGAAGAAACCTCAGTATCGCAGGAAGTCAGAATGCAGGTTGCTGGATTTATTGTAGAGATACACATATGCATATCTTTACCTGGGCACTTGGAGCACTTCGAGACTGTTGGGGAAGCAAATGTTCCTTCATCTGGTTTCTCAGGGCCCTCATTCAGAGCCAGTCATGCCCCAGGAGGATGTTGGTTCCAACTTACAGCCCAAGGATCTTACAAGAGCCCCTGTTATTCCCAAAGGTAATGTACAGAGACTGGGAGCATCCTGTGGTCGGCCTGCTGTGTGTGGCATAGGTCTCCCACCACCATCTGAAAGGATGAGGGGCTGGGGGCTGTGGAGGACCACTGAGAACAGAAGGTAAGACACAGGGAAAAAAGTGTAAGAGAGCTGAGGATGAATTACAAGGCACAGACAGGGAGGGCTGAGGAATGAGAAAGAAGTAAGAGAGAATAAAACAATGTTTTGCAGATGATTTCTCAGAAGAGATTCATTTAGTCACCAATTTAAAGGACTCAGGAGACAATGAGAGAGGCCAACAACTTCTGAACAACTGACTACACGCAGTGTCTTCTGAAGAGCAGAAATACATGCCTCAAGTATGAAGACAGCATTTGGGGACAGTACTTTTGTTCGGCAACTTGTTATATACCCTGGAATTAACAAAAGCATATGTCTTTTTATGTGTTCGCTGGCTCTCCATGGGGCAGTCTCAGGATGCTCCGTGTTGGGCTGTGTGTTAAAACCTTAAACCTGATGTGTGAAAGCTCAGCAAGGCCAATCTGGCTCTCGGGGCAGGTGCCTCTCAGTTGAATGAGCTCAGACAGTCCCCATCTGTCAGATATGCTAATTATCACACAATCGATACACAATTCCTGAGCCTCATGCTTCTCAGACCTGCCTCAGAAAATGGGATGCCTGTTCCCCTGCATGGTCCACGGAGGGGGGGGGCAGGAGGCGGGTACTGCACCGATTGTATTCCCATCTTGACTATTTATTTATATACGATTATTTATTTTTGAGAGACAGAGCTAGAGCATAAGTGGGGAAGGGGCAGACACGGAATCCAAAACAGGCTCCAGACTCTGAGCTGCAGCCCGAAGCCCGACGGGCGGCTTGAACCCACGAACTGTGAGATCATGACCTGAGCTGAAGTCGGACACTTAAGGGACTGAGTCGCTCAGGCGTGCCCCTCCATCTTGACCTTCTAAAGGGAAGTAGTGGAAAGACAAGTTTCCTACTTTAGTTCCCTGTTATTCATGGTGTGAGGCATTTCGAAAAGAACTCCCTACATTCAGAATCAATCAGCAAGTAGGAAGATGCCGAGGACTACTATTTTAGAACTGGAAGACTGGAATTAAAAATTGTACTTTTTCAAGAACTTCTGGGCTACAGTTGGGGAATAACTTGTAAAAACGTCATAGAAAGTCTTCAGTTTATTTTATCACGGCATCCTGTTCGACGACCTATTTGAATCTAGGGCGACTGCTCTATGGGCATTCAGGGAAGCAATGCAGAGAAGAAACTAGAAACATGAGGTCTCTACTCAGAACTAAGAAAGCCCACAAAGAGTAATGGGGACAATTCACTTCTAAATTGTGCCTACAATGTTCAGAGCAGAGTGTGTGAAGCCACGGGTGCGAAAACTACAGGAAACCTACCCTGCCTCATTGTCTTGGTAAGGGATGTGGAGGGTGCTGAGTGGAACACCAGGCCCTCATCTTGACTGATGCTCATGGGGACTAATTGAGATGATATATTTGAACCTCCATGAGTCTCTCTGCTAGAGAAATTCAATTATTATTGAGTTATAAACCTATAACATATTTTACCCATCATCTCATGCTTTTTGATTATCTGAGCCTGATTTCTTTTTATAATTCAAAGTGTTTCAGTGAAGAAATAAAGTTACCACGGTCTCCTTCTGTGAGGAAACCATTCCACTGAAATCCCCTTCAATGGCGCTCTGTAGGATTGGGCGCAGGGCGCTGTGGGAGCAGCTCACAGTCTTTGATTGAGAAAACTTGGTCAAAAGCACCAATATCTTCACCCTTTGGTCTTCACCCTTGCTGCTTTTTCATCTCTCTTCTCGTTACTATATTCATGCTTCAAATGAGAAATTTTTCTGCCTTGCCTAATTTGATTCACTTTTCAATAATGTTGGCTGACTATTCAACACATTAAAACCTGGGGAACCAAGTGCTGCCTATCCTCTTGCATGTTGTTATAGGAAGAGTTATCATTGCTGACATTCTCCTCATATTTATACCAGGTACTTGTATTTGCTGTTTCATTTAAGGCTTAAAACCGCCCAAAAAGGTAAGCAAATCACCTCCATTTTAGAGATAACTGAAGAGTTACAAGGTTTGGAAGCTACTGGTGGTCTGCAGTGACTCGTGACTGGTAGGGTTGGGATCTAAACCCTGGCTAGCATTTTGCTTCCACTTTCCCAAGTTGAAAAACCAAGAAGTTCTGAAAAGAGGCACAGAATCCTTCTCTCTCTCTCTCTCTAGAATCCACCGGTTATTGGAAAGCTACAGACCATCTAAAGGGATGAGGGATCTTTTAGACTCTGTGAATTATACAGCACTATTTAATCAAAGAAAAAATTTTCTTAGCAGCTCTGAGGATCCTGATTTGATACATAGGCCAGAAAGAAGGAACCTAGATTTCTAGATCTCAGGGAAGAATTGCTGAACAAGGCCACTAGACAGTCACAATGGTCTTTCATCCCCTGAATTACGCCTATAATAGAACAGACAACAACTTTTCTTCCGTAGGTCCACTGCTGTGAAATCCTATTAACTGTCATACCTAAGTCTAAGGTTTGTGCTGGAACACAAGTTGGCATTTCCAGGGACCTTCCGCCAAGTCAAGTCAGCGGAGTAGCTCTAAGAGGCAATGTTCCATTTCTGTCAGCGGTGACTGGTTTAGAGGAGGGTGTGATACAATTTGGGCCAATAGGACATGACAGGAAGTCTGTAGAGGGGTCACTGGAAAATGTTTCCTTGAGACAAAACTAAAGCACAGGGAAGGAAACTATCTCTTCCCACTGGATGTTTTTTGTGATGCTTAGACATGTACGAAGCGGCCTGGGACCACAGAGGGGCTGTGGACGATGAAGCCGACAGACCTTGAGGGAGGAAATGCAGAGAGCTGGCAAGATAGAATGTATGCGCAACGGAGTAGCCGTAAAAAGAGTCAGCCATAAAAAAGAACGAAATCTCTCCGTTTGCAGAGATGGAGCTAGGGAGGACAATGCTAAGTCAGTCAGTCAGATAAAGAAAATACCCTATGATTTCACTCGTAGGTGGAATTTAAGAAACAGAGCACATAAACAAAGGGGAAAACGAGAGAGAGACAAACCAAGAAACAGTTAACTACAGAGAATAAACTGATGGTTACCAGAGAGAGGAGGTGGGGAGGGGGATGGGTGAAATAGGTGATAGGGATTGAAGAGTTCACCTCTGATAAGCACTGAGTAATCTATAGAACTGCTGAATCACTATACTGTACACCTGAAACGAATATAACACTATATGTTAACTATACTAAATTAAAAGAAAAAAACTTAATAGAATTAGAAAGGCTATCAAAAAAAAAAAGAACCTAGGTTCTTAATGACATCAATGGGCCATTCAATTAGCCAATCCTCAAGCCATGCCACCTTAAGATTTCACATTATGGGAGTAAAACTTCTTTTTAATTCATCTTTATTTACTTATTTTAAAATTTACATCCAAGTTAATTAGCATATAGCGCAATAATGATTTCAGGAGGAGATTCAGTGATTCATCCCCTGTGTATAACACCCAGCGCTCATCCCAACAAGTGCCTTCCTTAATGCCCCTTACCCATTTAGCCCATCCCCCCACCCACAACCCCTCCAGCAACCCTGTTTGTTCTCTATATTTAAGAGTCTCTTATAACTCACCCCCCCCATTAAAAAAATGTCTTAAGCCACTAAATCAGCGTTATCTGCTTCATGTAGCCAAAAGTATCCTAACAGACGAGCCTGGTGTGAAAGACCAAAGTATGACTCACCTGCAATACCTCTCTCCTCTTTCTTGTATTTTATTTTTTCAGTGTGAAAATGCTGTCCTTTATAATTTAAATAATTAACTGGCTAGGCCACTGTATTTACTTCCACTAATCTCGTGACTGCCCCCACATTTTTCGAGGAAACCATTAATAATCCATTTGCAAGCCTTTGTTCCTCTCTGCGGTTCACACACCACCTTCCACTTGGCCCCCATCTTCCATTTTCTCTCAGCTACATTTTTACTTCTGCCTGTGTTGTCCGACAGACACAACTACATGCTCTGTCTGCACGGTGACTCATGAAACACAGCAGAGGGTATTTACCACTGTGGGCACCAAGTACTGCTCAGTGCCAGGCCTTCTTTATCCACCAGTCATAAGCGTTGGCCTCTTCGGGGGCCTGCTTCCAGAGGCCTGCTTTGTATTTGGACCATGATTTTCTCGTACAGGTTTTTTTTTTCCCCATCAAAATTTCAGACTGGCTTTTCTTTTTCTCTTTTTTTTTTTTTTTGCATTGCTTGTATTTATCATAGCTTAAGTTTCTTTAAATTGGTTTCTTAAAAAATATATATATATTTATTTTTCAGAGAGGGAGAAAGAGACAGAGTGTAAGAGGTGGAGGGGCAGAGAGAGAGAGGAGACACAGAATCCAAAGCAGGCTCCAGGCTCTGAGTTGTCAGCACAGGGCCTGAGGCGGGGCTTGAACTCATGAGTCACAAGATCATGACCTGAGCCAAAGTCAGATGCTTAACCGACTGAGTGACCGAGGGGCCCCCCCATTTTTCTTCGTAATCATACTATCCACCTTCTTGGGTCTCTCCCCTCCTAAGGCCCTTTTCCTGAGGGAGTTGTAGCTGCTCTCTACAAAGTGGACTGGTTCTTCTCCACGCCTGCTTCGGGGCTGCCCTTTCACTATTTTTCCGAGTGGGATCAAGTGTTTTTAAGACACTATGTTTTCTAATTTTTTGGTTTATTTACTTGCTTTGCTTGAATGCATCCTGAGTTAGTTCCCCAGGAAGAGCGCGAGACGTAAACTTTCTGAATCCTTGTAAATCTAAATATGTCTTCATCTTGCCCGCAGCATGGCCGATACACTCTCTGGATACACACATTTCTACAGTGAAATCATTCTTCCTCTGAGCTGAGCAGATATCACTTCATTATCTCCTAGCACTTCGTGCTTGCTATTGATCATAAGTCTGACATGGTTGACTTTTTTGTCTCCCTCTCTTGCTGAGGCTTTTAGGAACTTCACTTTTGACAATTCTGAAAATTCATGAGGCTGTCTTTAAGTGAGGCTGTTTCTTTCATTCACTGCACTGGGCACCCAACAGACTCCTCTACTGTGAAGACATGTACCCTTCGTCTTAGTTTCTTTTTCTTTATTTACTTATTTGTTTGTTTAAATCCAAGTTAGTTAACGTACAATGTAGCATTGGTTTCAGGAGTAGAATTCAGTGATTCATCACTTGCATATCACTCCCAGTGCTCATCCCAACAAATACCCTCCGCAATGCCCGTCACCCATTTAGCCCATCCCCCACCTGCCGCCCCTCCAGAAACCGTCAGTTTGTATTTACGAGTCTCTTACGGCCCTCACTTTTAGAAAAGCATCTCTATCCATTCGGCAGGACTTTCCCTTCCCATTCATTTTATCCTCTTCTCCTGCGACTCCAATTACTTGGATGCTAGGCCTCTAAGTATAGGTCAGATCATGTTCCTAAAAAGCCGGTCCTCTTGGCAGGAGAGAGTCCTGCCTGGGAGTGTTATGTGGGTAGTGCTGAAAGTACCAGAAGGGAGGTTTGTTTCTCTTCAGGGTGAGTGGGTGGGGATGCCAACTGTCCAGTGGGGAACCTGCTTCTCTGAAGCCACAATGGAGAGGGTTCGTTCTGGGGCTGTGACATCCACACCAGATGCCCTACCTTTCCCTGAATATTTACTATGATGGCTCTTTTAAGAAAAATTCTGGATGCCGGCATTTTGAAGAGGTGAATAAAATGGTGCTATAATAACATTTTCATATTTATAAAATTTTCACTAATCTCTCTGTTTTCAGTTTCAGCATTCCCATTTGTACTTATTTATTTATTCATTCTTATTTACTTATTTATATATATTTTAACATTTATTCATTTTTGAGAGACAGAGACAGAGTATGAGTGGTGGAGGGGAGAGAGGGAGGGAGAGGAAGAGAGAGAGAGAGAGAGAGAGAGAGAGAGAGAGAGAGACAGACAGAGACAGAGACTGAAGTAGGCTGTAGGCTTCAGGTCTGAGCTGTCAGCACAGAGCCTGACACTGGGCTTGAACTCATAGACCTCGAGATCATAACCTGAGCTGAAGTCAGACACTTAACCAACTAAACCACCCAGGCATCCTTGCATTCCCATTTTTAACTGTTGCTTATGAACCTGGAACTTCTCCAAAGCACTCATTGCACATTTCAGCCAAAGGTTTTCCCCACCAGTTTACCCATCAACTATACCCCATCTTCTAGAAATCTGTTGATTGCTTGCATCCCCTGGTAAATCCCCTCTCATCCTTTCTCAGCTGTGGATTTATTCTTGTTTATTTCTCTGCGAAAATACGGTCGTGAGGTCTGTCATGTTGAATCCTACATATTATTTAAACCTCACGAGCTTTGTTAAAGATGTTGGAGATTGCGCAAAGTGTTTTAACATATGGCACTGAAATTCAGTGTATGGTCAGGGCGAGTGCGGTGTTGCTCATCGGGGGCTCCTGAGCAGGCACGTGGTGAGGAGGAAGCTGCCGGAGCTGTTCCCTGTGCTTGTAGGCGTTGCAAATTGCTACCAACTCCAGAAACACGTAAAGAGGAGAGACGCTGGGCTCTAACGTACTGACTCTTAGAGATGCAGGATTCTTGGGAGTCCCCTGGTCCGGTGTCATTGACAGGCCCCACCCCGCTGCTTCTGCAGGTAGCCAGCTGACTATCATCCTCCCTTTGCCAGTGAAGCCACCACGCTCAGGGCTGGGTTGGTCCCAGCTGGCATCATCGCCATGAGGGTGGTGACAAGCAATGGCAGGAGAGGGTGTCAGATGGCTCTGAGCCTGGGGTGGTGAAAAGCTTCTGCACCTTGATGTGGCTGGAGAGGTGCCAATCAGTCCCACGAGCGGCAGGAAGACAGTGGCAGAAGCAACAGCTTGTGTGTGATGGCGATGACAGCGGGGACTGTGAGAATAGGCTGGCAGCTGCCACCGACGCCTGCGTGGCAGCCACTGGACAGTGACAGAAGCAGCTACAACTGCAGGAGGAAGTGGTGACAGACTTGGGGCAACACATACCTGACACTGTAATGTAAGATACTGAAAATCACTTTTGACACACAATGCTGCTTTCTAGGCGACATGGTTATAAGAAGAGACCTCCTCATGCTTAAAGACTCCTAGGACAAGGGGCCTCCTAACACCAGGGGCAGAGGACCTTCTAAAGAGACTGTCACCGTCTCTGTGCCACGGATTCGGAATTTCAGCTTGCAAAGGGTTCATTTGTTTCTTTGAAAAACTTAAAAAAAATATATTTGTTTATTTTTGACAGAGAGAGAGAGAAAGGGAGGGAGGAAGGGGCAGAGAGAAGAGGAGACAAAGAATCCCAAACTGGCTCCATGCTGTCAGCACAGAACCCAACGTGGGGCTCAATCTCTTGAACCTTGAGATCATGACCTGAGCCAAAATCAAGTCAGAGGCTCAACGGACTGAGCCACCCAGGTGCCCCTGGTCCATTTGTTTCTAAAAGGGCTCGTACTTCTAGAAGAGCTGTATTCGCTGTTGTCATCAGGTGGCAGTAACGAGTCATAATTTACAATCCCAGACCATTTGGGTTACTAGGGAGATCAGACATTTAGAATTTTAAATCATGACTTTGTAACGGAACTAGCTGCGTGCTTAATGAAAACAAGCTAAACTGAGAGATTCAGTAACAAATGAAAAGTTAGAAAAGAAAAATCTTTCTTGCATACACAAAACAAAAGAATTCCTTACATTTCTTTAGCTATTCTTAACTTAATGGATCTATAATGGAGCCTTGATTCTTTCTCCTCCATTAGGTGCATCTGTTCGAGCTCTGGGATTGCTTTTTTCCTGGGCGGCTTCCCATGGCATCCCTCCTTTCCTGTAAGAACAAAGTCCTCCTCCAGCTGGGATGGAGGTGTTTGGTACATTTCCAACTAGTAAGACCTGTCTCTACCCTCCCAAGTGCCATTTTCTCTTTGTCTAGCTGGAAGTTCTGTAGTCCTAATTAGCTCCATAATCAACTCTTAATAATGATTTAAAAAAAATCACCAGCACACTAAAAGCATTTCTGTGACTTCCAGAGGTGGTGTCTGTTCTCAGGCATAGATCGTGTTTCCCCTTTGGGAAGGGGTGGGGAAGAGGGAGAGATGGGGGGGGGTGCAAGGGACAGGGAGGAAGAGGGAGAGAGAGAGAGAAGCTCCCTGTCCTTTTTTACCACTATTCTCAATTTTCTTATTCATTTAAAAAAATAGCTTTATTGAGGTGTAATTCACACACTGTATAATTCACCAACTTCAAGTGTACATTTCAATGCCTTTTACCATCTTTATGGATACATGCAAGCATCACAGCAGCCGAATTTAGAACACTTTCATTGCCTCCAAAAGAAACTTTTGTACCTTTTGGCTACCACGCCCCTGTCCCCCCTGCTCCCCATCCAGCCCTAGGCAGCTACTAACCTACTTTCTGTTTCTATGGATTTCTCTATTCTGGACTTCTATATAAATGGAATTATATGGTTATATGATCTTTTGTGACTGTCTTTTTTTACTGAGCATAATGTTTTCAGGGCTCACTCATGTACTTCAGTCTTTTATAGCCAAATAATAATCCATCGTGTGGCTATACCACATGTGTTTACCCACTCATCCAAGGATGGACCACGTGAGTTGTTTCCACCTTGTGGTTGTTAAACATAACAATGCTATTTATATACGAGTTTCTGTATGGACATATGTTTTCTTTTGGGTACATAACCAGGAGTGAATCTTATGAGGTTTTAATATCCTTTTTTTAGCTTAATCCTCTTCCTCTTCATTGTTACCCCACTGTACTGCTCACACTCCTGAGCCCGCCTTGCTACACCACGTACAAGCAGGGACTGGATCTTCATCTTCGCAGTTCTAGTGATGGTTAGCTCTCACGCACCTTCAGTAACTATTTGAGGTGTGAATGATGACCCCTTGCCAATCTGTCACAGCCACCTCCAGCAACTGACTTCTTTAGGAAACGGCTCAGATACTGAAACAGTTCAAACTGTATGCTTCTGTGCTCACACCTGGCTCCATTCATTAAGAAAATGAGCAGAAAGGGGCGCCTGGGTGGCTCAGTCGGTTGAGCGTCTGGCTTTTGCTCAGGTCACGATCTTACAGTTCAGGGGTTCAAGCCCCATATTAGGCTCTGTGCTGAAAGCTAGCTCAGAGCCTGGAGCCTGTCTTCAAATTCTGTGTGTGTGTGTGTGTGTCTCTCTCTCTCTCTGACCCTCCCCTGCTCACGCTTTCTCTCTCTCTCAAAAATAAATAAAACATTAAAAAAAATATATAAAAAGAGTCTCTAAAAAAGAAAATCAGCAGTAAGAAGCTCCCAATGGTAGATGGTTCCAAAGATGTGTAAGAGCCCAAGGAGAGGCTGCTTTAATAGGTCCACCAAGGTGCCAGCATGAGACAGAAGCTTAATGTCCAATAAACAAGAGAGATATCAAGCCACATATTTGGATAATGAGAATATGCTGCCCTTGAACATAAGAAAATAACCCACTGGAGGGTCATGTCTTGGTCTAGACAAGGTCTACTTCCTGTATCAAACTAAGAAAACCATATAAGAAGGCTCAAGGATTCTTCTTCTTGCTTCTTCCTCAAGGCTTAGAAAAACCACTATGGGGTCTAAGGATCTTCTCATGTCTGCTCATGAGATATGAGGTAGCTGAGAAAGCTCTTTCAAGGCAGACCGCCGGTGTCTAAATTCAACGAGATTCATCTCAGGGAGAAAGGAAGAATTTGATGGTTTTTTGTAGGTGATCCCAACTCTAAACCTCTGCTTTCCTCCAGATTGGTCACAGATATGCGCATTCTCTGTCTACCTAGCACTTTAAGGCTATTTCTCTACGTGTTTATCATGGACTCGGGCTCAGGAAAAGAAGCCATGTGCCCCGTGGAAAAAATGTTCACTGGAGGCAGAAGATTAGCACCAGGGTTAGCACGTAAAAAGGCTGACGACATTCAGCCTCCAGCCCTGGGCCACTGCACTGGGTCTCCTGGTATCTAGTCCAGCCACCCTCCACTCTGGCGCTGACTGAAGAACTCCCGGTTCTTTTGCTAAGGATTTGACTTCCTGTTCCTGAGTAGCGGGAGAAGTCTCCCCCTCTCACATAATCACGGTTCTTATATTTTGTTTTGACTTAGAGTTTAGAAGACTTTAGATAGTAATTGTGTTATCATTTCTAAATTAATTTGCTTCAGAAAAAAGATTCGAATTGATGTGGGCAGAGCAGGTATTGATAGCTGAGAGAGAACATGGCGGTATCAGTATCAGAAGCTAATAAAACTAATAATCTTTCTGTATTTACTTAATAACACGGATAGGAGAATGTGGAGATAGCGAACAGAAGTCATAATTATTATCACCTAGTAATTTCCGTTTATAAAGAAGTGTCCAGCAGCAATATTATTCTAGTTTTAGAGGAGACAAACATTACGGGGAATGCAGGATAACAAGATGCCCCAACAGGTGTAAAAGAAACTGGGGGAGGTTGGGGTTTGAAACCACAGGAAGATGATGTCCTTCTCCTGAGATTGTCTGCCACTAACCTAGGACAGAACTGCTTCTATAGGGAGTGTGAACAATGTAAAGCTTTCGACATCAGCCTGTGGGGGGCACTGAGACCCGCCGGGTCCTGACCAAGGAGTTAGGAAATCTGAGTTCTAGACCTTTCAGGATCACTCCCTGGCCAGGTACTCCATCTCCTGGGCCAGTTTCCTGCCTATTAAAGGAAGGGCGCAAGATGATGCCACCTCAAAGTTCTAGCTAATAAAGACTTTCTAGGTTTCTACGAAGACAATACGATTTAAGTCATCTGAGAGCCAACTGGGGCTCTTCTTACCAAATCCTAAACTCGCTTCTGCCTTCTACTGTTTTCTCCTTTTGCGAATCTCACGGGGAACTGCAGTCAGCTCAGCCAGGTCAGTTTTTGCTCCTCGCCTCATCCCCATTCACTGTTTTTCAGAGAGGAGAACGGGAGGGAGCGGAGTGTGCTGGCCTTTCCCTGCTTAGTGCACCAGAGAGGAGCTCAATTAATTCACCCTCAGCTTCACAGGAGGACTATAAATACAGAAATGCGGCGAAATCTGGGTGGCTCAGTCGGTTAAGCGTCCGACTTTGGCTCAGGTCATGATCTCGTGATCTGTAGGTTCGAGCCTGTGTTGGGCTCTGTGCTGACCGCTCAGAGCAGGCTGTTCTGGACTATGTGTCTCCCTCTCTCTATGTCCCTCCCCCTCTCATGTTCTGTCTCTTAAAAATAAATAAACATTAAAAAAATAAAAAAATACAGAAATGCAGATTACTATTATTTCTGGTAATTTCAGCATCTACAGTTAATCAAAGCAACAGAGGACAACAAGTGAATGTATATTTTTAAAAGGCTTTTCTTTTAACCCTTTGATAACAGTCACCTTGGAACTTAATTTTTGTACGAGCCCCTTAAACATACCTGAAACATAACCCACTCGTCACGTGTAGGGTTAAACAACAAGTCTTTCTCGGATCCAGCTAAATCTGAAACTACATCATACAACACACTAGAGTGACCATGACTGTGCTTTTCTTAAAGGTACAGTTTAAGGAGAGGAGGTGCATCCCCAAATTAGACATTGGCAATTCCAATCTCTGTAATAGCTTTTGGTTCTGGAGAAAGGGGCCTCTTCTCTCTGATATCCTCCTCCTTCTAAATCTCATCCCTCTCCAAGTACAGCTCAAAACTGCATTTTTCTCTCTTTCAATCTACTCTGAATTGTGTCCCAACAGCACCATCATCTAGCTTTTCCCATAAAATAATTTTTAAGTTGTCTATCTTCTTTGGCAAATAATCAACTTGGTACTTTACTGTCTATGCCACTCACTTATAACATTTCATTCACTCAGCAAACTGTTTTTGGGTATAGTAGGTCTACCTTGTTTTTGTTTTTCTAGAACCCCTCCCACTTCTCTTGGTAACAGAACCTTTCGTTTTCTCTGACACACTTTCTATGAGGTCTGGGTTAGACCCATTGGCCCTTCATAGCAGGTGCGGACACGTGATGCAGACTGGCCAATCAGAATGCCCCATTCTTCTTGGCCACAGCCATTGGCTCAGAGCTGGACAGGGTCCTTCAGAGTTCCTCCACTAGACGTGCTATTTGGATTTTGGAAGAGAGATTTTCTTTCCTTAAGATTTCCTGCTACAGGTATATTAGTTTGGGGGCTACTATTTTTGCCACATGGGGAGATAGGCTATGTAGTAATAAAGTCAAGCAGATACAAACAGAAGCAAGAGTCTGATGGAAAAAAAAAGACTGAGTCCCGTTGATAACGGTTTGAATCCTTGGACAAAACTGTGTTTCAAACCAATCACCCCTTGGGGCGCCTGGGTGGCTCAGTGGTTGAGCATCTGACTTCCGCTCAGGTCACAATCTCACAGTTAATGGTTCCAGCCCCGAGTCAGGCTCTGAGCTGACAGCTCAGAGCCTGGAGCCTGCCTTGGATTCTGTGAATCCCTCTCACTATGCCTCTCCCCTACTCATGCTCTGTTTCTCTCTGTCTCAATAATAAATAAACATAAACAAAAAAACCAGTCACCCCTTTAATATCCCAGTTTCAGGACTGAATAAATTCTCTTTTTTGGCCTAAGGTAGTCTGGATTTGGTTTGTGCTCCTCACAACTGAAATAATCTGACAAAAGCACTGGCTGCCTCCCGTATCAGGCACTGAATGTCTAATCTGCAGCCTCAAGTTTAGATATTGCGGTAGCTAAATCCCAAAGATAACCCCTAATAAACCATGCCTTCTGTTATTCGTGCCTTTGTGTAGTCCCCTCCTCCACCCAATGTGGCCTAGCCCAGTGACTTGCTTTAACTAACAGAATGTGGCAGGAGTGATACTGTGCCGGTCCTGTGTCTAAGCCTTAGGGAGGCCTGGCAGTTTTGGCTTTCATGCTTTGGGGAGCTCTAAGTCAGTGCGTAAGAGGCAGAACTACCCTGATGGAGAAACGGGATGAGTTAGGTGAAAAGTAGAATCTCTGAAACTAAGTGACGAGGGGAAGAGAGGGACCTAGCCATCCCAACAGCCCAGCAGAGCCCAGGCTTCTGGCTATCCCCACCAGTCACAAGAGCCAGAACATCTTGGATGTCCCAGGTCTGGCCGCCATCAGATGACAGCCATGGGAGACGTCCCAAGGCAGCCCAGCAGAAGAACTGTACACCTGAGCCCCAATCTGCTACATCAATAGAACTAATGCTATGGTTGTATTCGGTACCAAGTCTGGAGATGATTCATCATATAGCAAAAGACAGTGAAAACAAATGTATAGAACCGATAATTAAGTTTTCCCAGCTATGGGGAGCCAACCTTCAGTGCACGCAGGCCAGCCACGTTTGCTTTCTCTTGAAAAAAATGACAACTTCTTGGTGGGTATTTAAGTATTCTATATAGCTGACCAAAATAAAGAAATAAGGTATAACTTTATATAAAAACTTTACTAGTAATGAGTAATAATCAAAGTTCAAATTAAAACTTCAATAGTAATGAGTAATAATGTAAAACTGAGCTTTACGAAGGACTGAAAGAATTAAAAGCTACAATGTACTCGAGTCACTAGATTTTGCCAGGTATGTATGTAACAGTCAAGGCTGTGCATGACAGAGAAGGAAGTATTGGAAGGAAACTGGGTAATGCACAGACAAGCCAGCGAGACTAGAGAATCCCATCTGGAAAGTGAGCAGGAATAAACAAAGCTAGGCAGCAGCTGAGATCATGACCAAAATCGAGCCGGAAGCGCTCTGCGAAGACAGTTTGGTGAAGTTACTGCTGCCACTGCTTAAACATGCACCACGTTTTGCGGTGCTGCCGGCAAAAGCGGATGTTGACTCCGCCACGGCCACTGCTGCTGCCACTACCCCAGGGCACTAAAAGTTGCCATCGCTGCTGATACTACTTCATATAATTCTCCATTACCCCTGACCTTGGTTGAGGTCTCTGGCTCCCTGGTTAGTCCAGAGCAAGTGCATCTGATTGGCTTAGTATGGGTTGGGTCCCCGTATGGTACACAAGCCCGGGCTTTGTGTTTTTATGATGGAAGATGGGCTCCGCCTCCCTCCAAGGCCATGCTGGGGGGAATTCTCTAAACACGGAAAGAGATTTAGAAGCTAAGTGGTCAAAAAATGACAAATGTCAATCATATAGTACTCCTTTTATTTTTCTTTTAAAATGACTGGGTTTTCTATTGATAGGACAAAAACACATATATTCTTGTTTTCCCCTCCTTTCTGAATATTTAAAATTCATTGAAAAACCAGTAGCTTCTTAAAAGCTATTTTAAGACTATTTCATTTCATTATCATTACCATATGTATTACCACCATATGTATGTGTTCTAATACTTGGGGAATTAGGGTTTGCACTTGGCAGTGACCCCACTCTCCCTGTGCCGTCTGGGCCAGCCTTCCTTCCTGACCTGGACACCCTCTAATGCTACTGCGTGCCAGCTCTTTCTGAGGTCCTACACCTCTTCCCGCCTGTGTTGGGTCCGAAAATACTGCGATCATTCCTAGACAGGCCTCAGGTACTATGCCAAAATCCTTTCTCATAATCTTTTTGGCCTCCTTTTGTTTATCCCCATAGACCTACAAAACACCATCTCCTTTCAATTTCTTGCAGGGAAGATAAAAAATTGATACACCTACTTTACGCCCTTTCAACGTGGAACACCCTGTCATCACCATTTAATAGAGTCTATAAAATCACTGAGGCTGTGGTATATCTTCTTGAAATACTAATGCATTACGTTGTCACGAGCTGTGTAGAAGAACAGCTAAAATGCAGATAGATCTGGCTTTGAATCATGGGTCTGTCAGTTTCTAGTTGTGTAGACCTTGGCTTACTTCATCTTTCAGACTCAATTTTCCTATTTGTAAAATGAAAATGCTAATATGTAAGCACACTAGGTTATTGTATGGATTAACTAAGATAATGTACATAAATCACCTAATCAGAGAGCCTTATACAAAGTATGTGCTCAATATATAGCAGTTATCTGTAATAATGATAATGATAGTAAAATAAAGATATTTTAAGCAATCTGTTGTTACTACCTAGTTTTACTTATATGTGGAAAACTGAAATGCTATGATAGACTTATAGCGCTATAAAAACTCCATGATGCAGCTTGGAAAGAAAATAAGGGGTGCCAGGTATAATCAGAGATTCTAGCTTATACTGAGATGTCATATTGAGTCATCAGTTTCTAGAAGACAGAGTATAGTAAAATAGACATAATACTAAAACTATACTAAACGTAGTAGTATTCTTGGGTGATGGATAGGATCTTCTAGTCACAGGGGCAAACATCATGAACACCAATTATCACTGCAATGGAAAAATCTCGGAAGTCCCAGTTAGAAGGATTCTCCATACAAAATTATCCAATGGATACCCAATTAATAAATTTGATAAATAATGAGATAACCGATTCTTACTGTTCTTCTCGGTTTGAAATATAAACAATAGTCCGAAGAGAGAGATTAATATTGGAAAGGGAAAAACTTACTGTTCTAAGAAAGGGATAGCTTGATCCAGGAGATTAAGCAAGCCTTTGAAGTTAGGACTTGTAATGGCTCACTGAGCAGGAATGGGCAAGGCAGATTAGACAGCATAGAAGAACTGAGTTATTATAGGAGTTGAAAAGAAAGATGAGCATGTACAGTTCACGTGTTTAGGGGGGTAGCCAGCCTTAGTGCTAACAGCAAGACACCTATGTGTGATGTTATGTCATGCTGGCCAGTATTTGGTACTCACTACTGTATCTGCTTGGGTAAGGGTCTCTTTTAAGATAGTTGTCCAAAGGAAATTTCTCTTATTCTACAGGTGAGCTAATAAAGGGGTATCATCCAAGCAGATCTGCACAGGCCCTATTGGAGCAAGGGAACTCAGGGAAGGAGCTGCAGATTTTACTGGAAACTTTTTTAATTTAAAAAAGGGAAAAGAGCTATTAGAGGCTCTTTAGCTTCAGGGCCCGTAATTTAAACATATGCGATTAGTGAGAAGGAACCTCAGAATGGCCGAGAGCACATTCTTTCCCTCTGTACAACAAACAGTAAATATTTAAGGCTCATTAGAGAAACTGGCAAATAGCTGATAGCCAATAGCTACAAAACTTAACTAAGGCAATCAGCTCCCTGGCAGACATACGCTTCCCTTGTTCCAATGTTAGTTATGTGTCATTATCATTTCAATACTTTCATCCCTGGAGAACTAGGAAACCAAGAAAAGAAAAAGGCACAATTTCTTAAAACTAAAAAATAAAAATGCTCCCATGCCATATAATTAAAGTTAACAAAAGAAACAGACCCACTGCCACATACGTGGAGGGGAGAGAAGCTGAAACTTCAGATGACTGATTTATCACAGCAAGTAATTACTTTATGTTTTTCACAAACATTTGAAACCTATTATTACTTTCACAGCAGCACACGTCAACAGAAGGCTGTCACCTAAGGGAGAAATGGGGAACTGGGCTGTAATTAATTTCTGGTCGAATATAACCATGAAGCCTTTAATGCTGTCAATAAAATGCTCCAGTCACTAAAACTCCCCAACCTCCCTCCTCTGTCCCCAGTACCCCAAAATGTTTCATCAGTGTCTTAGTGAAAGAGATTGCCTAAAGGAGAAGGAGACGCAGTGTTAATGCCTGCTTCGGGAGTTGAGGCCATTGATCCACTCTTTCCCCTGACGTGGGTATCAAGAGAAAAGTCAATCGAGACCTGGCCTCTCCTGCCCACCTCCCCCACCCCCACACCCCGACTTGCTTTCTTTCCCCATTTGACTCCATCTGCAATTGAGAAAAATAGAAGGCGGGCAATTCTTTGGAGGAATTTAAACATGTAGATGCCAGGCAATGGAAATCATTATAGCGGCAACGGAAGCCTGTGTCTTTAAAGGTTAGAACACAAAGATTAAGAGTGCCTCCAGGAAAACGTGAAATGGCTGATGTGAATAAAACCTTTCCATCAGCTGGAAAGCCAGAGCACAGCAAAGGAGATGAAGAGCTACAGCAGATATGACATTTATATTTTTGAGTACCTACATGTTTATTTTTTGAATAACCATTCGGAGCCTTAGAAGACCTTTATAGGTTATGCAAAAGCAGTAGCCAGCTTCTGCCTGTGTGACTCTGCACGAGGTGTGGTGAGCAAAAGCCGCAGCCACAAGTTCCAGTGAAAGAAACTGGCCCCCGTTACTTCCTTCTTCATTCATTCACGTGAACACGCACGCATTCATTTGTCCATCCGGTTCACGAAGCTTTAGAAGTGCCTGTTACGTACTGGGTATCTCAGAAATCTTTACTGGAATTAAGGTTAATCGGCTTCCTTTTAGATATCTTTGCTTTGAGGGTCTCTTCTGAGAGCTGGTGGTCAAGGTGGAGCTCTGGACCTCAGAGCCCCATCTCCGGCTCAACATCTGGAGGTCTGGGCAAGTTATCTAGGGTTGACGTTCTAGTCGGATAGATGAGGATAGATGAGGAAACTTTCGCTAAATGAGCTGAAGTGACGTTGCCCAAGTTTATGTCACAATCATGGACTGAATTTGTTTATTGGCCACCTACAGATCAGTGAAATACTAGTTAGTTCGCTGGGAAACTTCTAAGAACATTGCTTGAGTCAGCCCCCAAATAATAATAATAATAATAATAATAATAATAATAATAATAATAATGGTGACTGCCTTGAAGGGTGATCTTAATGGTTCCACTTAAACCAGAAGAGGGCTTTCAGGCAAGTTTTACGTTTCCTGCCTGCACCAGGAGAAAGAAGGAATATGAGGGAATAATGGAGACTAAGAGCTGAGAAATGGCCTAGTGTGAGTCTCACCGAACGTGAGGGTAGGCCAGTATTTCTCCAAGAGTGTCCGAGAATTAATGCATCAGGCTCCCCTGGGCACTTGTTAAACAAAGTCCAGATTCTGCTCTCTCTCTTACCCAACCTTCCAAATCTGAATTTTTAGGGATGGAATCAAAGAATGCCACTTAAAGGAAGTCTCCTACAAAAATTTTTTTTCTTTCTTTTTTTAAAGTAGGCTTCACATCCAGCATGGGTCCCAACATGGAGTTTGAACTCACAACCCTGAGATCAGGACCTGAGCTGAGATCAAGAGTTGGACGTTCAATGGACTGAGCTACCCAGGAGCAACAGCCCTCCCCCACCCCCAATATTCTTATACCTTCTAGCCTTTGAGAACCACTTGGTTGATATGCTTGATGTTTTAAGAGTACCGGTATGTGTACTTGGATCAGTGCTAAGAGTTTACTGGTGATATGATCGTGTCTGTGGTATGGTTCTCAGAGTGTTCTGGAATGTCAAGTCAAATGCTACTGCTCCAGGACAGGTGTTTGGAAGGGGGACAGAAGACCAATAAGCAGTGCTGAGTATCTAATGGCTAAGCAAAACCAGCCCTACCTAACACATTCCAGTGCAGTACAGGGTTGGGGGGGGGTCCTTAAAGCCCCCCTACATTGAAACTGCTAATTAAAGCTAATTAAAAGTGCCAGAGACCAGAGCTTGATGGAAATCAAAGGGGAAAGACAACTAGAAAAAAAATTAAGGAAAAGAAAACATTTGAGAGCGAAGAGCCTAATTGAAAAATGAAATCATATTTTAATTAAACAAAGCAAACAGAGACCCAATAGTTACCAAATGAGAGCCCTGATTTCACATGGTTAAGGAGATCCATAGACTTTGGTGTTGGATTGACTTAAATTTGAATCTTTCTTATTATTATGTAAACTGAGAATCTGAGTAGCCTCTTTAAGCTTTAGTTTTTTCCATCTAGAAAATGAAGTAATAATTGGGGTGCATGGGTGGCTCAGTTGGTTGAGCATCTGACTTCGGCTCAGGTCATGATCTTGCAGATTGTGGGTTTGAGCCCCGTGTCGGGCTCTGTGCTAGCAGCTCAAAGCCTGAAGCCTGCTTTGGATTCGGTGTCTCCCCCTCTCTCTGCCCCTCCCCTGCTCATGCTCATGCTCTGTCTCTTAATAATAAATAAAAATGCTAACAAAAATTAAAAGAAAAAAGAAAATGAGGTACTAATAGTTACATATGGAATTTCACATAAAGTTTCAGGGTTCTGTGAACCAATACAGGTAAAGTACTTCTTAGGGTTCATGTCATGTACCCCATTAACTATATAATAGTAATAATAATTGCACTTATATCATCACTGCAAGGAAGTAACTAATTTAGGCCTCTAGGTAGTTTACACTCAAGTCCCTTGTCTTCTAGAAGCTGGCCTTGCTTCAGGGACAGCAGTGTGGAGTCAAAGGTGTGTAAGGCCAGCCACATGTTTATTTCCTGGGAACGTGTTTATATTTAGCTAAGGATGCTCCCTGAAATATACATGTAAATGCAGAGTTATCAAACACTTTGAAACACAGATCACATTCATAGACATTTTAGATTGCTATTATAGAGAAGTAGAGTGGGGGGAAAAAAAACCACCCAGAAGCCAAAACCAAAACACAATTACAGTAACTAGTCACAAGAATTGTATAATGAGAAAGGCGCCAGGGACACGTCTGGCCTTGATGTTGTTTGTGAAGGGTTGTAGCTCTGCGTTTACAGCCATGGCGATTCTGCCTATTTCCTACATTTAAGCAGCAAAATTAAACACTGTATCTTCATTTAGAAAGCAAGAAAGGTCAGCTTCCAGCCTAAAGTTTTTCAGTAAGAATTCTCATAAAGTCAGGAAATGATCATTCTTGGGCTTTAAGTCGAGAACAAGCTTCATATCTTTTCAGTACATGTCTTTTTAGCACAATCATTTTCTGGCAGAAAAATGGCCTCACTGGGTGAATTAATTTAATTTCCTAACTATGATGACTACAAAGGTAGTGCAGGGCATATAAATAGCACAATTGGCTGAGAGATTCTGGGCAAGTCACTTCTGATTTCCATTCCTTGGGATCTTTATTGGCAATAATACTGCCTGTCATCTATGCTAATCCTTGAATCACTCCAATTTCAGCACATGTGCTACAAAGGGAAGCCTACGACTATCTGCCAATAATCTCGAGGAATCCTAAATTATACATTGACATTAGATATGTACAAGGTATAGGGACATTAATTGAACATAATCAAAAGAATTCTTATTTAATCAAAGCCTCAGACATAAGATATGAGAAATCAAATACCAATACAGCTTTATAAATACTCATTTTGGGGAGGTACTCTATGGGGGATAAAGAGCCCTCATTAAGTAATTAATTAAAGATCAATTAATTGCTAGAATGTATGGAACCTACTATGAGTACAATAAACACAGAAAAAATAGATCAGTAGAAAGAGGGATGGTCAGAAACAGGTCACAAAGGCAAATGAAAGTTTAATTAATGAGACAGAATATTACTGAAATCTACTTATACAAAAATTGAAAGAAAAATTTCTCAGAGATCAGGCCCTACAAATGTTTATTTGATTATTAAATTTTATTAATGGGTGTATTTCCTTCTACCAGGCAGCAAAAGCTATTTAATCCATCATGTTCCTCAATTTACTCTGGCCCCTCAGAAAGTCAGGGCTAGCTTTGCATGATCATCAAATTCAAGAGATAAAACAGAATTTTTAGGGGGCATCACCATTAAAAGAATTTTGTTAGCAGACTAATCTCTCCCATAAAATGAACCACAAATCCACACGATTAATAATCTTGAGTCAAAAACCCGGAGTATTACAGGTAAAGGTTTGAAAATGAATAGGTTGGGGGTGCCTGGGAGGCTCAGTCAGTTTAGTGTCTACCGTCAGCTGAGGTCATGGTCTTGGGATTCCTGAGTTCGAGTCCCGCGTTGGGCTCTGTGCTGACAGCTCAGAGCCTGGAGCCTGCTTTGGATTCTGTGTGTGTCTCTCTCTCTGCCCCCACCCAGCCGCCCCGCCGCCCCAACTAGCACTTTGTCTGCCTGTCTCTCTCTCTCAAAAAAAATAGATAAGCATTAAAAAAAAAGTTTGAAAAGGAATAGGTTATCCTAAGATTAGAGCAGATAAGACCAATGGCAGCATAAATGTGAGAAAAAAGAAGCAGAGAAAAGAATATGAAAAATACGTACATATGAATTTTTTTCAGAAGCAAAATTGCTCTTCCAGCAAGGCAATCAAGTAACATTTTATTTAATAGGTGGGGACATTTCCTATTTTCAGCCAAATCACCTCCAAAGCTTACTTGAGAGGCAGCGCCCACCCTGGATGCGTCCGACTGATGGGGGTTTAGGGGACCACATATTTTCGTCTGTGTGCAGGTCTGTGGGAGTTTCCAGTAGATGGCAGCATGTCATTGCTAATTCCTGTCTATCAGGCTACACCCTGGTCAGAGTAAGAAAACCCATAACCTTTCCTGCAGAAAACCAAAACGTGCCGCTCCTGGTGCAATAGGTAGGTGTGTAGGAAGTAAGTCCGCCTGAACGGGTGCCTTGGAAGGGGTTCAACATTCTCAGCCACAGATATAGCACAAGGTCAAGGACAAAGCGACTGATTTCGGTTTCTAGGCTGGCTTTGTCACTCTGTCACTCTGAGGAAGGCACTGTGGGGCCACCCCTTCCTCGTCCGCTTCAGGGCCTCCTCTCATCCCCTTTACATTCTGCTCCGCAGGCCACGACCTCCATCTACAGTGATTATCCGGTGCTTATTTCTCTGATGGGCTCCAACGACAATCCCAGGCCGATGACTCTCCACCTCTGCTTGTTCCATACCGCCACCCCCACCGCGACCCCAGCTTCCCGCTGACCTGCCCGGTGGCACGTTACACGTCTCCCCTGGGAAATCTCACGGGCCTCTTAATACCCGTCACATCCGCTGATCTCTCCTCCATCAAGCCTCCCTCCCCCTCCTCCCATAGGCTTTATTCACTGATTTCTGAATTGGGCAGCATCCCATCTAGCAAATGGAAGGGTGCTCCTAGGCTTATCTTATTGGATGGTATTGTGAGCAGCTTAGACACCCATGTCAGAAAGTACCGTGGCTCCTTTATTCTGTCTGGCCACTCCCTAAGTCCCGCCAATTTTAGTTCTCAACTCGGGTCCTCCATGTACCGCCCCCAGCACTGACCTAATTCAGGCCCTGCACACCTCTCTTGACAATCACCTTCCACTTGGTCTGCAAGGCCTGCGGTTTTATGGTTCTCTTATCCATTTCCTACTTAGCTGCTTGAGTAATCCAATAAAAATACAAATCTGACCACCTCACTCTTTCACTGAATCCATCTACCCTGCAGGATGAAGTCTGACCACCTTCCCGTTTTCATCCCACCAGCATTTACCGAACCACAGTAGGCCCGGCGTTCTAGGTCCTGGGGCTAGAGAACGGAACAAGAGCTTGGTCTCAGGCAGCTCGAGGTCTACTTTCATAGACAGATAAGGGACAGATAAACAAGTAAAGAGAGAATGTGTAAGATGGTGATGCGTGCTAAGAGAAAACAAATCAGGGTAAGCAACACAGGGAGTGCTGGGGGGAGGGGAGGCCTCTCAGGAGGTGGCGGGTGTGCAGCGTCACCTCCTGCCTCATCTCCTACCCTTCTCTTGTCAACTGTCTGCTCCAGTCACCCTGCACCGCCCTTTCTTTATCTCTTTATTTTTTTGAGACTTTATTTTTATATTTATTATAGAAATATATTATTATTTCATATATAAATATAATATATAAATATATACTTATATAATAAATAGAGAATAATAAATATTCCAGACTGTAAGGACAGAGCCCTGGGTCGGGCTGGATCTCATGAACCATGAGATCATGACCTGAGCTGAAATCAAGAGTCAGACTCTTAACCGGTTAACCGACTGCGCCACCCCGGCACCCCAGAATTGCCCTTTCTGTTTGAAATGACTCTCTCCCGACCTGGATAATTCTGCTTAAGATGATTATGAAGCATCACCTCCTCCCAAAATTCTGTCTTCATCTCCTACCTCCGTAATAAATTAGGGAAACTCAGACAGAGTCAGATATTTCCTCTATAAAGTCCCCCCATCGATGTGACTATAAAACTTGGGCTCCTTATTTCCTGTGACAGCTTTAACATTGAAGTTTTAACATTCAACTTTTATTTAACAGCTTTATGGAGTATAATTCACATACCGTATGAGTCCCTCATTTAAAATGTACATTTATATGTGTTTTTGTTATGTTGACAGAATTGTGCAGCCATCAACACTATCTATTTTAGAACATTCTCTTGGGGCGCCTGGGTGGCTCAGTCGGTTGGGTGTCTGGCTTCAGCTCAGGTTATGATCTCACAGTTCGTGGGTTCAGGCCCCGCATCAGGCTCTGTGCTGATAGCTAGCGTAGAGCCTGGAGTCTGTCCTCAAATTCTGTATCTCCCTCTCTCTCTCTGACCCTCCCCTGCTCGTGCTGTCTCTCTCTCTCTCAAAAAATAAGTAAAAAACATGAGGCAACCCGTGTTCCCATTTTCTCCCAGCCCCTCAGCCCTAAGTAACCCCTACTCTAGTTTCTGTCTCTTTGCCTGTGTTGGACACTGCATACGAATGCAGTCATATAATATACATTCTTTCACGACCGGCTTCTTTCATTTAATGTAATGTTTGCAAGGTTCATCCATGTTATAGGATGAATCAGTACCTTTCTTTTTATAGTTGAAAAACACCCATTATCACCTTTTATTTATCTATCAGTTGACGGGTATTCGGGTTGTTTCCACGTTTGGGCCATTATGAAAATTTGCATACAGGTTTTTGTGTGGATGCAAGTTTTCATTTCTCTTGGGTAATACCTAGAAGAGGAACTGCCGGGTCATATGGTGAATCTATGTTTCACTTTTTGAGGACGTGATGAACTGTTTTCCAAAGCAGCTGCACCATTTTACATTCCTGCTGGTGACATATGAGAATTCCAGTTTCTCCACATTATCTCCAACACTTGTTGGAGATGGATTCTCATTCTCTCTCTCTCTCTCTGTCTCTCTTTTTGAGAGAGCATGTGAGAGCAGGGGATAGGGGCAGAGGGAGAGAGGGAGGGAGAGAGAGAGGGAGAGAGAATCTTAAGCAGGCTCCACACTCAGCATGGAGTCAGCTCAGGACTTCATCTCATGACTCTGGGATCATGACCTGACCTCTGGGATCAAGAGATGGACAGTCAACTGACTGAGCCCCTGCAGGTGCCTCAGATTGTCTTTTTTTTTTTTTAAATCTTTACTTATTTTTTGAGAGAGACAGAAAGAGAGAGCATAGAGGCAGGGGAGGGGCAAAGAAAAGGAGAGAGAGAGAATCCCAAGCAGGTTCTGCATTGTCCAAGCACAGAGCTCGACATGGGGCTCTAGCCTACAAACTGTGAGATCATGACCTGAGCAGAAAGCAAGAGTCAGACACTTAACTGACTGAGCCATCCAGGCGCCCCTGTCTGTGTTTTTGATTACAGCAATCTTAAGTGGGTATAATGGGGTTATCTCACTGTGGTTTTGACTTGCATTTCCCTAATGAGAAATTATGTTAAGCGTCTTTTCATGTGTGTATTAGCCACCTACGTATCTTTGGAGAAATGGCTATACAAATCCTTTGCCTGTTTTTTTATTTAAAAATTTTCCGTAGTTTTAAATTTAGTAGATTTTCAGTAGTTTAGATTACAGAAAAATTGAAAAGGTAGCACAAAGACTTCCCATGTAACTTATGTTTAGTTTCCCTATTGTTAACATCTTAGATTTGTGTGATATTTGTCATAGCTAATGAATCAATATTGATACATTATTATTAACTAAAGTCCATAGTTTATTAACACTTTCTTAGTTTTTACATAATATCCTTTCTCTGTTCCAGGGTCCATCTGCATTACATGTAGATGTATGTTACATTACATGTACAAGTAGGATACTGCATTGCATATAACAGTTTTGCCTTCTTAGACTCCTTTTGGCTACAAAAGTTTCTCAGATTTGCCTTGTTTTTGGTGACCTTGACAGTTTTGAGGAGTACTGGTCAAGTATTTCATAGGATTTCCCTTTACTGAAAATTCTTTGATGTTTTCCTCAATTGTATGAAGGTTATAGGTTTTGGGAAAGATCACCGAGGTCAAGTATTTTCATCCCTGCAAATCAAGGGTATTATCTGTCAACATGATTTATGCATGTTGGTGTTGACCCTCGATCACCTGACTGAAGTACAATTGGTCAGATTTCTCTACTATGAAGTTCCTTTCCTCCCATTCCATGTATTCTTTGGAAGGAAGCTCCGATGTGCAACGTCTACTTACAAAGTGGGGAGTTACGTTCCTCCTTTAGTTTCTACATAACTTGTTTGGAATTCTTCTGTACAGATTTGTCTCTTCTTCCTCACTTATTATTAATTCATTCAGTCATTTTACTTATATCCCTATGGACTCATAAATATTTATTCTATACTTTGTGTCATAATCCAATACTTTATTTTGTTGCTCAAATGTCCTTGCTTTGGCCATTAGGAACTCTTTCAGTTGGTTCCTGTGCCCCTTTGACACATTCCTGTCAATGTGGGATGTGTGTGTATATGTGATATTTAGTACTTCCTTAAATTTCTGGCCCTATAAAATGCTCCAGGCTCAACTTGTATATTTTCTGTCCCAGTCCTAGAACAGCCATTTCTCCCAGAAGCCCGGGTTCCTTTTGCTGGAGAAGAGTATTGGAAACCAAGATCTGGGCACTAGGTATGATGGTTCTTACTGGGGCGCCTTTATCTTTCTTCTTGAGTTATGTGTTTTGGATTATTGAGTTGTAAGAGTTCTCCAGGAATTCTGGATACAAGTACCTTATCAGAGACATGATAGGCAAATATTTTCTCCCATTCTTTTGGTTATCTCTTTTGTCTTGATTCAGCCTCTTATTGAGTTAAACAAATATGGTGTATTATACTTTTCCATATAAGCTTGTATGTTGAGGACACATTTCAGGCAAGATTTTTTTCTCCTTTGGTTCCCTGATTCCAAATGGTTCCAGTGGGATTTTTTTTGTTGTTGTTGGCTTCTGTGAAGATGTTCCTAAGTTTGTGTATTACACATGGGAGATATAGGACTTCACTGGTTAAGTAAACATATATAGAATCAGTCCAAAGCTAAGCTGGAGTTGCTGGAAGGGGACCTAGGGCTGGAGAAGGGAGGGACCGGGCATGCAAAAGCAGAGACTGCCTTTCATTAAAAATAAAACCACTCAGTCAGTGTCCAAAGAGAGACCACAACTCCGCCTCCTCATGGGAAACACATGATGGGCGCATATGCTGGGAAGAGCAGAGGTTTCTTAGTGACCGTTCAATGAGAAAAGAGAGGCTGCCAATTTGGTCTTTTCAGTATCACACCAGAAACACTCTGATGGCATTTTTATTTGCCACGAATGCATCAGACCCTACCACAGAATTGAGGAGCGAGAAGCGTATTCCCAAAGCTTGTTTCTGTACTAGGTAAGCTGTGTAGGGAAGATTAAGGAGTGCAGACTGAAGCATTTCAATCCTCTTGTCAGGTCTACCAGCGCCGGATTCTTTGTCCTGAGCTAATTTAACCTACCGGCACTGTTGGACACAGATGGAGATACTCTCCTCTTAAAACACTTTCTTCCAGGACACAGACTTCTCTCCTGCTGTCATCCTTCTTCATCGGCTGCTGGTTCTCGGGCTCCTGGCCTGGTGTGTCCTCAGCGCTCCAACGTCGCAACCCTGGAGCACCTACCCAAGGCCCAGTTCTTGGGTGGCTTCTCTTTTCCGTCTTGCTTCTGTTCTCAATAAGATCTCATGTCTCCCTCCATGTCATGGCTTTACTGATATATTTTTAAATCCCATCCATAAGCAGATGATTCCCAGATTCCCCTTTCCTGCCCAGACCTCTTTCCCGAATTCTGATTTGTATATTCAGCTCTCTCTTCACTATCTCTATTCATATGTCTAATGTGCATCTCAGACTTAGTATTTCCAAACCCAGACTCTTGATACCCCCTTCTTATCTGCCCCATTGCTACCTCCCCAAACTCAACTTGCCTTTCCCATTGTCTGGCTCATTTTTATTTTGGTAAATCAAAATGCCAACCTTTGAAATGCTCAGAACAAAAACCTTGGAGTCACTGGCTTACTTCCAATCCTTCAGCAAATCTTGTCAGCTCTACTTTAAAAATATTTCTTAATCTGACCACTTCTCACTTTGCACTGCTACCATCTTGGTCTGAATCACCACTACCTTTCAGGCAGGTTAATGCAATAGTTTCCTAACAGCTCCTACTTTTGCCCTTGCCTGTAACCTCCCCTCCCCAACTATCTACTTGCAATGTAGTGGCCAGACTGAGTCCTTTGCAACACAAGTCACATTATGGCAGACTTGTGTTCCACACACATCTGATAGCTTCCTACCTCCCTCAAAGTAAAACCCAATGTTATTGCAATAGTCTTCCAGATCTCAGCTTCTTAAACCTTTGACATCATTTCTTTCTCTTCCCATTGCTTTGCTCATTCACTTTAGCTACACATACCAGCCTTTCGACTATTCTTTAAATGACAGGTACACTCCTCCCTCTGGTTCTTTCCTCCTATGTCTCTTTTCCTGGTATGCTCTCTCCCTAGATATCCACATGGCTTGCTCCAAGTATTCCTTTAGGTCTTTCCTCAAATGTTACTGTATCATCAAGGGCTTCTGTGACCACTCCACTCTGGTTTTTCACGAGAGCATATATCATCATCTGAGATACTTTATAATTTACTTATTTATTAGTTTGTCTTAATGGCCTGAATTACAATAATGTAAATTCCATGAGGGTTGGACCTAAAGAGAATGCACACTCAATAAATATCTGTTGAATGAATGAATGAATGAATGAGTAAAGGGTGAGGAGCTTTATATGTGTTGGAACGTCTCCCTTTACCACTTCCTGAATCTAAGCCTGCATTTCCTTATCTTTTTGGATTTACGTATGAGAGATGCCAGTCTAAAGGAAATCAAAATGAGAAAAAAAATCCAAGAGAGATGAGGCCTTGAAGGAGGAAAGCAAGGAAGAGAGGTGACAGCAGGGATGATGGAGAAAAGAGAGCAGCTGTAATGGGAGAGACAGATCCAAGAGGGAAAATGTGGGGAGACCGAGGGAAGAACCAGGAAGAAAACTCTGGGGTCATCTTTTTGAATAATGGCTTCACTTAAACGGTAAAGACTGTCAGACCCACCTCGGGGACCTGAGTGCCCATTCAGACACCTCCCAATATGCAGTGCCTAGACCATGAGGTTCTTTCAGTGACTCAGTTCTGGGAAATGCATGGCAGCTCAGGGTAAGATGACTTCTGCGGGAAGGAACTAACAAGCCCACTCATAAGCCCTTACATATTCTAGTTAATCTGTAGTAAATTTCCAGGACAGAGTATCTTCTTGAGTCTCAGAATTTAGAGTAGGGTCAAAAGGGTCAAAATCATCACAGATATCATTGTCATAGGGGAGAGGGTTTCTCTGTAATTCTGGTGATTCTATGGGTTATCCTGATCCTTTGCTCACCCAAGATTTATCTTCCTGTTGGAGATTAGAGTAAAGCGGTGTATAAAGAAGATAGACAACAAAACTGCAAGTAGAAGAATCAACACAAATGGAATTACTCCAGATCCCTCTTTATTACAGAAAGGGCGTTCTTTTTTCCACTGGTCAGGAAGGCGATAGAGGTGAAAAACTACAAGAGCCTTGCAACTTCTCATTAAGTAAATTTTCTGACACGTGGCAACTAGTGATTAATTACTGTGTTGGAAGATAACATTCCAACAGAGATTTGCTGGAAATAGAGATGCTGTCCGTGCTTGATTAGACATTGCTTAAGGAATGCTGAGGCACACTGCTGCAGTCTATCATTTCTGGCTATTTTGGTATCGCTGTTATATTTATTTTACATAGCTTCAAACCCAGTAGAATGGATGGAGCCCATTTCACAAAACCCATCCCTACAGAAAACAAGGAACAGAAAAAAATAAGGCTATAAAGTGCGTCTCTGTAAGCATGTGTGTATGGGAGCAAGAGAAAATGAGGGTGAAACAGACTGCGAACAGTAGAGATACACTGTTCCTTTTGTAAACTGCTTTCTGCTCAGCAAAGAAAGACTTGCAAGGGAGATACTGCTCTGTATAAGCTTCTAAGAACGCTGACCCATGTCAGCTGGTTAAAACTTTCAGGGCAATAAAGGCAAACTAAAACTAAACTTTATTATCCAAGCCCTTCACCAGCACCAAAAGTAGCCTTGATCTGGTACCTATCCATTCATCTAGACACATGCTAAGCCCTTAGTCTGGCCTGGGGACTGAGAAAACGGACAGGAACTGTCTCGGTCTCCTGGGCCATTCAGGTCTATAAGGAGAGGTCTTCAGAGCCAGGATCAAAAGGACAGAACATCCAATGCTATGTATTTATTCTGCCTCTTTCCTTTCATAATCCATTAGGAGTAAAGATAACAGCAGCAGTACCTCTCCCAAATGGTCACATTCCCGCTCACGCCCCCTTCCTTGGACATCATTCATAAACCCAACCGTAAAAGGCATGGCTTGGTTGCCATTCAATTATTTCCTGAAGAAACGCTTTGTTGGCACACAGCCCACTGGTGCCAACCTCAATACTGCCCAGTCAGCATTTCATTACTCAGACGCCGTTTTTTTTTTAGTGTGTGTCCGGGCCCCATACTGTCTGCCAAATACTGTGTTAATTTACTTATTTCAGCTAAATAAAAAAAAATCATTTAAAAAAGGCTGATTGAATTTAAGAATTATATTCCTCAGAGAATTAGTAATGCTTTGCTGTATCCCTCAGGCCTCCATGTACTTAACTTCCCCTTGTCAATGTTATTATGAATAGACTAATTCAATAATGAGATCATTCCCCATAAGAGCGACCAAATAAATGCAGTGTTCAGTCACACCTGGTTTCCCTAATCTGAGCAAGGAAGGCTTTCTACCAAATTTGGCCTAAAATAGGGAATTTAATGAACACACACACACGCATGAAGGAAGAAAAAGATGGGAGGAGGACAGAGAAGCAGAGGAACAGGGTAGCAGTGGAACAAATGGAGTGATAGACTGCAGGAGAAAAGTTAAAAATGAAGATATATGGTCATATGCTTTCCAAACAAAGATCCTGGCACATACGTCTTAACAAGTTAATGCACATATTACCTTAATGTAATATTTCATCATCCCTTGAAAAGTCTTAAGAATTGTTTCAAATTTTTTGGAATTTCTCGAGGAATCCAAAAATCAAGTGAAATGCACAGAAGTACTAAGTGTTGGGCAGGAGGATTCTGGACTACTTCAAACAAATGACGTTCTACCATATCGGAGTTTATGGAATAATTCACGAAGGTACCAACAGCAATAAAGCACCAAGATACAATCATCATCATTGATCCTCTGCAAAATTTTAACTTCCATCGAAACTCCACAGGGCTGATGAGTTAAGTAAGGGAGAGACAGTGTGAAGGCCACAGGAAGGGAGAATAAAATTACCTCTTAATTGTGAAAAAGTGCATTACAAAGAAACATTAAACATGGAGATCAGCAAACCTAGAAAAGGGAAAGGAAGAGTGTGATTTAAAAGAAGACCTTTCATGAGAGACTACTGAATACTGAAAATGAACCATGGACCGAAGGGGGAGGGGGAGGGCGGGAAGGGGGTGATGGTCATGGTGGGGGGCACTTGTGGGGAGAAGCACTGGGTGTTATATGGAATCCAATTTGAAAATAAACTATTAAAATTTAAAAAAATATTTGGATTTACTTTAAGCTGCATATTGATAAATAAAAAAATCAGTTAACTTAAAAAAAAAAAGAGGAAGACCTTTCAAGGACATGGGGGGCGGGCATGGTCGAGGATGAGTCCCCACAATGGACACGAGAAGAGAAGGTGGGTTTCAACTTGGAAGAGAGAAGAGATGAGGAAAAAAGATTCATGTAACACCTGTTATTTATAATGAGAGGGAAAAAAAAAGGGAAAAAAATCCTAATGGTCACAGGTTTGGAAATGATTAAGTAATGTCTAATTTATGCCATGGAATATGTGTTCAGGTATTAAAAGTGGCAGCACCGACCCTTGAACAGTGTGGGAAAGTAGGGGTGCCAACCTACAGTAGCACATCTGTGTATAACTTCTGATCCCCGCCCACCCCCAATACTTAACGGCTAACAGCCTACAGCTGACCAGAAGCTTGCTGAGAACATAAACAGTTGATGAACACATATTTTGTATGTTATATGTTTTATATACTACTTTTATATATGTTTTATATACTATTGTATACAATAACGTAAGCTAGAGAGAAGGAAATGTTATTAAGAAAATATATTTATAGGAATGTACAAAAAACTAGATCTGTGTGTAAGCGGTCCTGTACCATTCAAACCCATGTTGTTGGAGGATCAACTGTACTTTTTCAAGGACTCTTAATGGCTTTTGGAAAAAACACTGTTTTCAAAGAATATTACTGAGGCAAATATAAAATTGCATTAACATAGTTCCAATTTTGTAAAAAGAGAAATTGTATGCATGCACAGTAAATTCATTTGTATACTTAGCACAGGCACAAAAAGCCAGGAGAAATAACACCCAATGTCAAAGTCTCTGGATGAAAGGTTTATGAGTGATGCTTATTTTATTTTTTGCCTTTTATGTTACATTTCTTATGCAATGAGCAAATATTATTTTTATAATAAGAAAAAAGTTACTGACGTTTTGTAGTAAGAACTTAGCTTAGACAACAGGGAAAACTACCTGCCTAAGTGTGGTTAAGCATCCAACAGAATTGTATAGAATTACCTTCTCTGAGACTAAAGAACATCTAATTATTTCAGTTTTTTTTTTTTAATTTACGTTTTAGGTACCAAGATTCTGTTTTTCTAAATGATTTTTAAGGGCAATGGGATCCTGGCTTTGGCACAAGGGACTTCGCCACGCCTTCCTCCTACCTTGCAAAGTCCAGGTCTGCCTCCCGCGACATGGTGATGTTGGTCAAATTCTGCTGAAGGACAAAAATGTTCCTACACATCTTCTTGATGCCGGACTCACTGATGCGCCTGAAGTACTGGGCACCATTAATGAGGATGCAGGAGATCAGGTGACCCAGGCCTGAGGTGCCAGCACAGATAAGGGGAGGAAAAAGAGAAGACAGATTAGTGCCACCCTGCATGAACTTACACGTGTATTTGGAAGGATTTCTCTCTTCTCATCCTCCACAAATTTAAACGAACGAAGAAAACATACCTTTGAGGACTGCTGTGCCCACTGATCTTATAATCATTCTGGAGTACTTAAACATCATCCTAATAGTTAGATTTGGAGAGGCTCATGCAACATAACCTGGTAAATCCAGAGCTCCAGTACTGCCATATTTACCAGGGGCTCAGAAAATATGCCAGGTTAGGGCGCCTGGGTGGCTCAGTTGGTTAAGCGTCAGACTTCGGCTCAGGTCATAATCTTGCTATTCTTGAGTCTGGCATTGGCACTGGGCTCTGTGTTGACAGCTCAGAGCCTGGAGCCTGCTTCTGATTCTGTGTCTTCCCCTCTCTCTGCCCCTCCCTTGCTCGCTTGCTCTCTCTCTCTCTCTCAAAAATAAAATAAAAATATTGAAAATTAAAAAGAAAACATGCCAGGTTGTTATAAACTATGAAGGGCAGTGCGACTCATTTTTCTGCAGTGTGGTTTTGGAAGCAGAGAACATATGTAAATACAACGATCTGTTTGCTTTCCTCTCCCTCCCACAAAAAAAGACAGGGGTGTACTTTTGGCTCGAAAATTGATTTGGAACCTAATAAAGCAACAATAGATCAATAAGAAATTGATGCATGTGGATTTCCGTTCCTCAAAGCTTCCGCGGGAACTCTAAAGCTAGTTTGGCTCATTACAAGTGGTCTATTATTTTTGTCCTCTTCCCTCCCAAAGTCCGAGTTCCGCTGTGGTGAAGGTTCAGATCAGAGTGCAGGGCACCTCTTCAGGTTCAATGACTCCCTCTCTCTGCAAAATACTGAGTCTCGGTCAGTTATGATGAAGATTGAAAAAGAGAGGAGGAACATCCTCTTTTTCTCTGGCTCCCTTCACCCAGTGTTGCTTTGAGACCACAAACTCACATGTATGTGTTACTATTTGAAAGTGAAGCAAAAGTTTTTTACTCAGAGAAAAAGAAACACACACATGGATTTTACGTGTAAAGCCAGACAACTGATTGATGTGAAAAGTCTCTGTAGATCACGTTTTGGTGTGATTTAACTGAGCCCATAACTTCAGGTGTAAGTTTGTTCCGACGTAGTAAAATGCAGTCTGCGCTGAGTGCAGGCAATGGGGGTGGGGTGGGGTGGGGGTTGCACTGCTTATAGAGCATAGTAAATAATAATCAATATATTAAATAAGTAAATTTATATAATGAATATGTATAATAAATTATAATACTGAACAATAAAACCTATTAGAGGTTATCTGCTTCATATTACCACTGTATACTAGCAATTTCAAATTAAGATTTTTTGTTTATTTATTTTTGAGAGAGAGAGAGAGAGAGAGAGAAAGTGGGGGAGGGTCAGAGAGAGAGGGAGACAGAATCTGAAGCAGGCTTCAGGCTCTGAGCTGTCAGCACAGAGCCTGACGCAGGGCTCACACTCATGAGCCTAAGATATGACTTGAGCCAAAGTTGGTTGCTTAACCGACTGAGCCACCCAGGCGTCCCTGGCAATTTCAAATAATACCTGTGGCAACATACTCTTTTCTGCCACACCAAAGAAGACTGAGATCCTGTCACCCCTACTCTCTACCCCTTGGGAAATTCAATATTATGCCTTTTCAATTTAGAAAGTGATATAGCTAGAGCTTTCTAAACAGAAGCTCTCCAACTTATGATTTCTTAAACCCTATTCTATGTCAGAGTGTTATGCCCATATTTCAAGAAGATGTTGTTATTCATTAGGATTAGATGTTAAGAAATGTCTGGGAATAATGAGAAAGAAAGTCTGGGAACCATGACTGTTGATAGATAGGGCTTGGAAGAGCCCTAGTCAAGAGCAAGGGGGAAACAGTCGTGAGTGAGGGTGACTTCTCCGACGGGCACCGCTACGGCTCCCAAAGTGTTAGCTCCATGCAGAGAACAGCCAACTTTTTAGTCACTTAGACTTCCTGACTAAAGTCTTTTAGGGCTAGCTTCTTTTCAGAACATACCTCCATCTTTATGATATAATTTAATGGGAAAATAAGATTTTTAGTTTTTGGGTCCAAATGTGCTGGAATGTACTGTTTCATAAAGTGAGCAATGGCCCAGCATTTCTTTCCTATCTCCTGGTTCCACAATTATTTGCACTGTGTGCCTTCTTAATTGTTTGAAATAACACTGGCTTAATTCTAAGAGACACCGGAGACACTTTTGGCACCCAGATCTATATACAAATAATCCAAAACTAGAAAGAAGGGAATATAGTTTGAAGTCCTAAAAGGGGTCCCTAGGGGAGGACGTCAACATGAAAAATTATTTGGCTGGCTTCGCCTATCTTGAAATGTTGAAGGCGAATGCTTTTAGATGGAACTGTCTTTCATACCTTTCCTTGCTGGCCTGCCCCAAGGCATTTATGGATGCAGCCTTCTTGAAATCTCTGCTGATCAGATGCTTCTGGTCTTTTCAGACAACAGTGCATTCTTTGAGAGAAACCTTGCCCTTCCACTGATAATTTTAGCCAATGACAGATCTTTTAGAATCCTCTTCTCATTGTATGTGTTTCCTTTTTCTTTTCTTTCTTTTCAAAGTTTTTTTAAATTTAAATTTTATTTTTTTAATTTGAGAGAGAACACACACATGTATGGGCACATAGGAGAAGGGCAGAGAGAGAGGAGAGAGGGAATCCCAAGCGGGCTCCGCGCTGTGAGGCTCAATCCCACAGACCTGTGAGATCATGATCAAGCTGAAATCGAGAGTCAGATGCTTGGGGCGCCTGGGTGGCTCAGTTGGTTAAGCATCCGGCTTCGGCTCAGGTCATGATCTCGCAGTTTGTGGGTTCGAGCCCTGCGTTGAGCTCTGTGCTGACAGCTAGCTCAGAGCCTGGAGCTTGCTTCAGATTCTATGTCTCCCCCTCTCTCTGACTCTCTCCTGCTCATGCTGTCTCTCTCTGTCTCTCAAAAATAAATTAAAAACATTAAAAAAATTTTTTAAAAAGAGATGCTTAACCGACTGAGCCACCCAGGCATCTTGCTTCTTTTTCTTTTATGAATTCCTCTTGAGTGGGCTTCGTGGCCCACTCTGCATAGTTCCCCAATTCTCATAAGTGGCATGTCAGGGAGGCAGCCAGACTGCTATCTGCCTTATGTTGGATTCAATCTTATCAACCGGGAGCAGATGGCGGCCATATTGTTTTCTACCTAGCCATACACAGAGAGACTAGGTATTCAGCTTTACTCCAAAAAGAAAAGAAAAGGGAAAAAACCCAAACAACTGCAAGTTTTGAACTTCAATAGTAGAGAAAAACAAAATAAAACAAAAGCTCTTCCCTGTTCCTTTCCCCCAAATCCCAAGGGCAAAGGCAGGGTCTGACCTTCAAATATATACTGGAACTTATGCTGCTGAAGGCTGGCACTCATGGCCTCTTCAATAGCGCTGATGTCTTTGTTGAGCTTGACCACCAGAGGGTCGTAATCCATACTTTCCACGTTAGCGACAATGGCATAGTTCCCCTCCTTTGCCAGGGGGATGAGATAATGGAAACAGTGAACCCTAAGAGAGGCAAGGATGGGCAGAGTAGTTAGTAACACATTTTCCTCATGAAAAGAATAAGCTTCTTGTGACAGAACACCCAAACATTTAAAGCAGCTGTGGCCCTGTAAATATTTATGTAAATAAGTAAGTAATCTTGAGCAAGTCAGCTTCTGTGATCCTCACTTGCTTAATCCAAACATTGGGGATGAGGAGTAAATGAACTCTAAAATTCCTTTAAAAAAAAGTTTACTTTTGAGAGAGGCAGTGCACGAGTAGGGGAGGGGTGGAGAGAGGGAGACACAGAATCCCAAGCAGGCTCCAGGCTCCAAGCTGTCAGCACAGAGCCCAATGTGGGGGCTCAAACTCTTGAACCGTGACATCGTGACCTGAGCCGAAGTCGGACGTTTAACCCACTGAGCCTCCCAGGTGCCCCTAAAATTCCTTTCAAAGACTAGATTATATGCATGGTGCAATATATGCAGCGAATATTATTGTAGTGAAAATGAGAGGCAGAGGTCACAGAGCTCTGAAGAGTAGGCTTTGGAATGAGACTACTTTGGTTTCAATTCCTAATTCCAACATTTACGGGCAGTATGACTTCAGGCAAGTTACTTTCTCTCTGTCTCAGTCTCCTCGTCTGCGCACCTGCGCTGATGACCACACCTACCTCATAAGGCGCTCCGAGGCGCTGCTGAATGTAAAGCGTATGGCACAGGCCTGGCACAAAGCAGGTGCATTGTCAGTGTCGGCTACCATCACTATTATTATTATTGGTCTATTACTTAAGTAAAACACTAAAATAAATTGACTTATTTATTTAAACATAAAATTGTGCTAGGCCTTGGGAATGTAAGGCATGATTTATGCCCTTAAGGACTCCATAGCCTAGTAGGGCAGACCAAAAGAATAATAACAACAACAACAACAACAACAAGACAAAAAGAAGGCAGTGAGGCTCACTCAGAAGCACAGGTGCCAGTGTTTCATGGAAATCTGCCATGGAGCCCACGAAAGGTTCACAACAGGAGGTGCAACTTAAGTAAGAAAGATGATCTGAACGAGCTTAGGGAAGGAGCGCACCCTCTGTTGCCATGGCCTTTCCCACTCCGACCACGCACACTTCCTAGGGTCTTTTTGGTAGTTACTGGTAACTGCCTAAGAAGTCTGAGATGGTTAATGACTGGCTACGCCATGACCTTTCTGTTACACTCTAACGAAAGTAGGTTTCAGTCCAAATAATTGCACCACACATATAGGCATCTTTTAAGAAACCCAATTCCAAACCCTCCATCTGTCGGCAGGCACAGTTCAAACAGGCTGTCCTATAAGCTCAGTGAAATCCTAATTATTGTTTTAGGTGCTCTGTCTGATCATACCAGGGAAGGTTCTGAGACAAAATTCTGTTACCCTTATAATCTGCATTGAGTAATAGGAAATATTCCTAAACAAATGGCTGTGAAAGGCTTGGATCTTAACCCTAATGACGTACCTTTAGGCTTGACTATCATTTTTCTTTTTTTTTAAAGTCAGGCTTATTGAGAAATAATTTATAAACAGTAACAGTCACCCTTTTTAGGATATAATTCTATCAGTTTTGACAGATCCACACAGTTGTATAATTGCCACGATGATCAAGTTAGAAAACAACAGTGTCACTCCAGAATTCCCTTGAGTCCCTCTGCAATCAACCCCTACCCACACTCCAAGGCTCTGGCAACCACTGAGCTATCCATGCTTCCTTACTATAGTTCTGTCTTGTCCAGAGTGCCATAGAAATGGAATCATAGAGTATGTAGCTTCTGAGTTTGGCTTCTTTTACTCTGTTGGAAGCACCTATAATTTATCCACTTTGTTGTTCATTCCTTGTTCCTGCTGAGCAGATTTCCACTATACAGACACACCACAATCTAACCATTCACCAGGTGACATCTGGACTGTTTCTAATCTGGGGTGATTATACATCAGCTGCTTCATGTACATGTTTTTGGGTAAATATAAATTTTCATTTCCAATGGTAAATACTAGAAGTGGAATTGTTGAGACATATAGTTAAGTATATTTTAATTTTATAAGAAACTGCCCAACTATTTTCCAAAGGTGCTATGCCATTTTGTTTTCCCACAAGCAACATATAAGAGTTCCAGTTGCTCTGCATCCTCACCAGCACTTACTGTCATCAGTTTTGTTAAAGATTGTAGCTTTACTGAGGTATAACTGATCTATAATATTGTAAGACACTGTAAATACACATCATGATTTGATATATACATTCCTTGTGGAAGGCTTCCTCCAATCCAGTTAATGAACATGTCCATCACATACTTATCCTTTTTTCTTTTTTAAAAAAAAGAACATCTAAGTTCTATTTTTTAGCATCTTAGCAAATTTTAATTATACAATACAGTGTTATCAACCATAGTTGCCATGGTTTTTAAAAAATTTTTTCTTAATGTTTACTTTTGAGAGAGAGAGAGATTGAGAGAGAGAGCGGGTATGCACAAGTAGGGAAGGGGCAGAGAGAGAAGGAGATGCAGAATCTGGAGCAGGCCCCAGGCTCTGAGCTGTCAGCCCAGAACCCAACACAGGGCTCGAACCCACGAACTGTAAGATCATGACCTGAGCCAAAGTTGGACTCTTAACCGACTAAGCCATCCAGGCGCCCCTGCCGTGTTTTAAATTAGATTCTTAGGCCTTACTCAAAACTTATAGCTGAAAGTTTGTACCTTTACCAACCTCTGTTTCTTGCAACCCAGCCACTACTCTCCTATTGTTTCTATGACCTTGACTTTTTAAAAAATTCTGCATATATGTGCTATCATACAGTATTTGTCTTTCTTCTTTGTCACACTTATTTCACTTGCATAAAGCCTTCAGTGTTTGTTAGTTAAAAAATTTTTTTTGTCATTCTAGTAGATGTGTATAGTGATATCTCACTGTGATTTAAAATTTTTATTTTCCTAATGACTAATGATATTGGGCATATTTTCATGTGCTTATCTACCATCCACATACGTCTTTTATTCATAGTCCTTCCCCGATTTTTTAATTGGGTTGTTTATTTTCTTCTTATTAAGTTTTAAGTGTTCTTCATGTGTTCTGGATACAACTCCCTTATTAGATATGCATTTTACAAATATTTTCTCTCACTCTTTGGCTTGTCTTTTCATCTTAGCGATGCCTTTTTAAGAATGGTTTTCAATTTTGATCAAACCCAATTTATCATTTTTTTCTTTTATGGATAATGTTTTTGGGGTTCTATATAATAAATCTTGGCCTACACAAAGTCACAGAATTTTTTTACCTATGTTTTCTTCTAGAAGTTTTATAGTTTTAGGCTTTATAATTTTGTATAGGATGTGAGGTATTCTTACAACCTGTTTGGCAGGGGAATCTAAGTATCTTGACAACCAGCTCGTTTTCATTATGGGTGATCATCTAACAGCTGCATCAACTAATGACTAATTCCGCCAATAAGAACTTATCCTGGCATTCATCTGCGAATTGGCAAGGTATACAGTGTTTATCAAGATACCAGCAACTGCACTGGTTGTAGCCCTTTTCTGGAAGGTGATCTTACTCATAGAATGAAAGTTGACCAATCTGGGATGGGATTCATGACTAGGGAAATTGATGGCAACTGTGGTTGAAATTTAAAATGAGTACATCTAGGGCTAAAATGAACAAATCAAGAGACTATAGATGCTGGCGAGGGTGTGGAGAGACGGGCGCCCTCCTACACTGTTGGTGGCAATGTAAACTGGTGCAGCCGCTTTTGTGGAGGTTCCTCAAAAAACTGTCAATAGAACTCCCCTATGACCCAGCAATAGCACTGCTAGGGATTTATCCAAGGGATACAGAAGTGCTGATGCATAGGAGCACATGTACCCCAATGTTCATAGCGGCACTTTCAACAATGGCCAAATCATGGAAAGAGCCTAAATGTCCATCAACTGATGAGTGGATCAAGAAGATGTGTATATACACACACAATGGAATACTACATGACTATGAGAAAGAATGAAATCTGGCCTTTTGTAGCAACGTGAATGGACCTCGAGGGTGTCATGCTAAGTGAAATAAATCAGGCAGAGAAGGACAGATACCATATGTTTTCACTCATAAGTGGAACAGGAGAAACTCAGTAGAGGACCTTGGGGGAGGGGAAGGGGAAAAATAGTTGGGGAGAAGGAGGGAGGCAAACCATGAGAGACTCTTGAATCCTGAGAACAAACTGAGGGGGGTGGGAGAGAGGGGAAGGGGATGATGGGCATGGAGGAGAGCACTTGTCAGCATAAGCACTGAGTGTTATCTGGAAACCAACTTGACAATAAACTGTAAAAGAAAAAAGTGAGAACAAAAACAAATAAATAAAACTTAAAAAAAACAACTGAGTAGCTCTTAGCTAAAAATAAAATCAAGCCATCAGTGCTAAGATATTTTTACAGTAAATTACAGATGACAGAACTCGAATAATGGGGAGACACTGGACAAAGGGATGAGGGTGTGGATGAAGACTTGTTTTGAGGAATGAGAAGTGTTTCCATTGAGGCGCGCAGAGTCACATGTGAGGACAGAGGCATGAGGTGAGCCTGGGGAGATGGCCAGGTCATCCTCAGCTTTGGAGGCCATGTAAGGATTCTGGGCTTCATTTGAGAATGGCTTAGAGGGAACCTTAGGAGGATTTTAAGAGGTGGAATGCTATAATCAGAGATGAGCTTGGGCAAGATCTCTCTAGCTCAGTATAAAGGGAGGACTGAGCGTTAAAGATGGAAGCAGCTGAAAGTACAGAGGCCGCTCAGGACGTTATCCTGAATTGGAGGTGAGTGGTTACGAGATCCTGAGGTGAATGGCAGACAAGAGAAATAAGACTGCTTTAAGCTACGGTCTTCCTCTCCCAGAATGATTAGAAGTGAAAAGGAAAATAGTCGCTGGCAAATGTCAAATTCAAAAAGTGTTTTCTTTGGATTCTGGCATGTTGTTGCTGACCTTACCAAGACCTTGGCATTAAGGTTTTCTGCAAATACTGCTGATTACACAGCAGGGTGGTTGATTTTCAGGAAGTACACACTTAGGATCCCAAAAGTGACAGGCAGTTGCTGTTGAACCCACTTAGAACCCTCCTGATGGTGAGAGAGACCAGCTGATAAAGGTGATATTCTTGGCACCTTGGACTCAAATGGCAACTTAATTTTCTTCTTCTAAAGTTCAAATAGGACAAAAAGAAAGAAACCTCAACAATTTTAAGTGGTCTCACCATGTCTTTCATCTCTTGGGGGTGTCATTTGCCTTATGCTCCAAACTGTGGAAAGGGGCTGACTGTTGGTTAAATGTGACCCACAGTGACACAGGTAAAATGTCAGATGCTCTTTGGGTGGGTCCTTAAATGCCGAACCGACTGGATTTGAGAACAATTTCTGGTTTGAGCTTTAACAACGTTACAGAAAAATATGGGCTATGGATATAAAAATATTTTGGTGAATAAGACTCATTTTTGGCATTTGAAATTGTTCGGGACTTCTTACTAGCATTTCCCATGATTTTCTTCCTTATTAATTTCTTTGTCTATTCTATCTGTGGTGCTATCTTATTTCAGTGGCTTCTGACATAAACATACCAGAGACAGCACCTAACCAGACCCTTCTTCGTTGCCAGTTCCCGAATGACAAAGTCTAATTCTCTTGTGTGGCAGGAATGGAAACAAAACAAACACTCGCAGCTCCTGGTGACAAGGGTGACGCTGGCCATGCATCTCTGCACCTTCTTAGACAACATATAGTGAAAACAGAGTCTCCAAACCAATTCATCTTCTTTAGAGGGCAGCAGATTTTGGTTGAAGAAACAGCATTTCTATTTTGTCGAGGCTTGAGTTCAAACCAGCTGATTCTTAAGAAGCGCTCAAGAGTTTACTGAGTACCTATCATGGGGCAGGACTGTTCCAGGCTCTGGGTCCACAGGAATGAGTAAGGCACACCTGATTCCTGCCTTCCGGGAGCCAAGAGTCTCTTCTACAGTCACTCACTGTGGATACCTAGAGTGCTCAGTAGTGTCCTTATTTTAGCATTGTTGTAGACAGTGTGAGGATATGCTAGAGATGTGGCTTATTCATACAGGATTTTCAACTATGTAAACAGAGGCACACAAAAATGCACGTTACTGTGACAAGGAATGAATGAAGTGTGTCCACACTCATCATCTTAGCCGTCCATGGAGCTTTCTGCCTAGTCTCATCTGCCATACTTTAAAAATGACAAAGATAGGGGCGCGTGGGTGGCTCAGTCAGTTGAGCATCCGGCTTGAGCTCAGGTCATGATCCCGTAGTTCATGGGTTTGAGCCCCGCATCAAGCTCTGTGCTGACAGCTAGCTCAGAGCTTGGAGCCTGCTTCAGATTCTGTGTCTCCCTCTCTCTCTGACCCTCCCCTGCTCACATTGTCTCTCTCTCTCAAAAATAAAATAAAACGTTAGAAAAAAAATTTTAAATAAAGGGACAAAGACAATCTGGAGCACAGTCATAAGAAAGCGACCTGAATGTTGAAACCATGTTATAAGGTGAAGAAGTTTAACTCTGAAAAAATAAACACGTTTAGTGCTTTGAGTGAAAGTCAATGAAAGAAGGTTCTGCGTCCAGGACTCTGAAACTCAGCCCTTTTTTATTGTTCATTCTTAAAATGACCTTCTTCTGTTTTTAAACGAACGTTGAAGGAGATAGAGCAGTGGGTGCTATGGCGCTGAGTGGCTTCTTGTAGACTTCATAAATAATGACTAAAGTATGTTCAGCATTAAGAATAGGACCGTCATGATGTACAAAAATAAAAAGGACAGACTTGAGGGGAAGATCTACAAGACATCCGCAAATGTGTTGAAAATCTCCCGCTCGGAATGAACTGCATGACAGCGGCTAATTCTGAATGTGGAACACATTGTGTCCCCAACACAATCACTAGCATAGATTCCAGGAGCCGCGATAGTAATTAATTTGATGTTCCCTTGGTTTTCTGTGCAACCCGGGTAACAGAGGCATCAGAATGTTCCTGGCTTTTTTTGGTTTTGGTTTTTGTCGATTGCATTTATCTATTCATAGAAACCGCCTGATTTATTTCACTGTCAGCCTGTAAATAAATAGAAAACAAATCTAAAAACTACCGTAAAACAAGTCAGAAAATATACCTTTCTTTCTGGGCAGCTGCATGGGAGAAATGAGATCGGAAATAATGCTGGGAAAAACATTTCAAATCTGCAGTGCTTCCTACTCCACTCACAAGGTGCTCACAAGCAATTAAGAAGTAACTCATTGGACAAGATAATGAATGAAAAAAGCACAAGGCGTACAAAAGGAATGACATCCACAATACATTATCAATTCGGCTTTGCCTGAGCACACCTGAAAGATAGCCAAGTTCTAACTGGAGTCCAAATGTGTCAACTAAAATCCTATTTACATTTTTAAAAACTTAATTTGGTAAAGACTCCAAATGAAAAAGTAAAATACTCTCTACACTTTTACAATGCCTCATGGCGATATAGAAGACAATGTATTACACTTTATCACGTAATGTATATACATTATCTGATCTTGAGTTTTCTGATCCTGAAGTTCCAAAAGTCTGAATCCAACTATTTGACTTTGCTACCTAGAGGTTCAGGAAGCATCTCAAACTGAACGTCTCCAAAATGAAGTCTTGATTTCCACCCTTCTCTCAACCATTCTCCTCCCTCAGACTTTCTCACCTCAGTTAGTTAATGGCCCTGGCATCCACATAATTATTCTCCCCCCACAGCTGGTGGTTTTCCTTGAGTCCCCTCTTTCACTGCCACTAGCCTCTGCACCTAATCCAATTGATCAACACATTGCCATCAGCTCTACCTTTGGGATATATCTCAAATCATCCCTTTTCACACCTCCATCTCTGTTACTCTGGTGCTCATAACTGGTGTCAATGGTCACTATGCTTCCATTCATATTTCTTCCTATAATCCCTTTTCCAAACAACAGCTAAAGTGCTCTTTTAAACACATGAATGGAGGCGCCTTGGTGGCTCAGTCAGTTAAGAGTCTGACTTCCGGTTTCGGCTCAGGCCATGATCTCATGGTTTGTAAGTTCGAGTCCCACGCCGGGCTCCACAGCTGGCAGCCCAGAGTCTGCTTGGGATTCTCTCAGTCTTTCTCTCTGTTCACAATGTCTCTGTCTCTTTCAAAATAAAGAAATGAAAACAAACAAAAAAATGTAAATGAATGAAAGTGAATGAATGAAGTTCTCTCCCTTGTCTAAAACCCTTCTACATCTTCTTAATGCGCTTAGAATAAAATCTGAACTATTCACTTGGTCTGCGGGTCACTAGAATGTGCCAGGCTTCATGACCACACGTGGTCAGGCTCCCTTCCACTCCTCCTCACCTCCTGGTTCATAGGGCTACCGTTTATACTGGACCCCTCTCCATTCCTCAACACTGCTAAGCTCAATTTTCTCAGGACCTTGGAGAGTTGCCCTCTGCATCTGAAATTCTTTCCCCCTATGGCTCCTTCTTGTTACCTTGTCACATTTTCTCTGATCACATTACATAAACACAAAAAGGCCAATCCCCCTTTCTAGTCAACCCCAGCTACTCTCTGCAATGCCCAGTGTGACGGCACTAGCCACGTGTGGCTGTCAGGCACTTGAAATGTGACCAGTCTGAATGTCAGTGTGCTATAAGTGTAAAATATGCAAATTTAAAATCCTTAGTACACAAAAATGCAAAATAGCTCATCAGTAATTTTTAGGTTAGTTATATTCTGAAATGATAATATTTTTGGGTTCGATAAAACAGATTATAATTTATGTGTTTCCTTCTACTTTTTCAAATGTGACTATTAGAACATTTTAATTATCTATGTGGTTTGAACATATTGCTCACTTTAGATTTCTGTTGGATAGTGCTGCTTGATTCCATTGTGTTATTTTATTTTTTTCATTGCATTTATCTAAAATTATCTTTTTTGTTCACCCATTGGACATTTCCCCATTAAAACGTAGCTCCCTAAGAGCAGGAACCCTGAGTGTTATTCTCACTGTCATATCCCAAGTTCTAGAACATTGCCCAGCACAAAGAGGGCACTTAGTAAGTGTTTACTGAATGAGTGAATGATTGAAAACTCCCGTCTTTTTCTACCTTTTCCATAGCTGTGACAACGGAGGCCATCAAAGCTAAGAATGTTCTACACTGCAGGGGAAGGAACAAGAGTCTGAGAATACGGCATCTTTGAAACTATTTTCCTGGGCTATTATTTAACATAATCTATTCTTGGGTTTTAAGATCTTGTAGGAAGGGGGGCGCTTGGATGGCTCAGTCGGTTAAGAGTCCGACTTGGGCTCAGGTCATGATCTCACGGTTCGTGGGTTCGAGCCCCACGTCAGGCTCTGTGCTGACAGCTAGCTCAGAGCCTGGAGCCTGTCGTCGGATTCTGTGTCTCCCTCTCTCTCTCCCCCTCATGCAATCTCTCCCTCTCTCAAGAATAAATAAAACATTAAAAAAAAGTTTAAAAAGATCTTGTAGGAAGGGCCCATGGCTCTCATATCCATATACTCCCTTACTGATTAGCAGAATATGTCAGTAAAAATATCAATGACAATGAAGTTACCATAATCACAGAGCTACCACATGTGAGCACTTGCTTTGTGGCCGGTATTATACTTATTATTTCATTTATAAAGTCTGTAAGTTAGGAATTCTATATTTTTAAGATGTGAAAACAAGACTAGTAAGGGTAATTAAGTGACTTCAGATGGGCTAGTGAGCTGGTAGAGACATTCAAATCCACATCATTCTGATGTCAGAAGCCATGCAAACTCTGAATCACCGCATTTATGATATAGGACGGGCTTAAAAACTTTCACAGTGGCCGATCAACACTAAAAATCATATTTTGTGTAACACACAAAAAAAGGACAGCATCAGTAATCAGAATCAAAAGTTATGGTGACACTCCCCCAGAAGGAAGCAAGTGATTTTTGACCCACTGGGCATTTAAAGTGCCAAGTCCTGTGCCTGGCTGTGTCGTACCTGACTTCCAGATGTAGGACCAGCAAGCAGCGGTCAGCCATGTCCTGGAAAGATCTGGCAAGTTCGCTCAGGGTCTGCATGATCTGCTCCGACACAGGGGGCAGATCCATGTTCACATGGCTCTCTTGAGCAGGAGACAGCACTGCAAGAAGTGAGAAGAAAACACCAATCATTGCACTAGATGCCTATGGATTTGTTTGAAACGGCCCATTATTTTATTGTTCATCATCTTTTTACCAATTTGGCTAAGGCTAGTGTTGGCAGCATTAGACGTCCAAGACACGATAGACCATTTCTGTACTTGATTCAACATCGATTGTCTGCCATCAATGAATAGAATTATAGAACAGATTCTCAGAGTTGGAAGTGACTTTAATCGTCATCTGGACCAACCACGTGGTCTCTGCTTGCGTCACCTGTACTTCTTCAAGTGGCTGTTGTACTTCTGGTTACATTATACACACAAATGTTTAGGAAAGAAAATTCAGTACCTTTTAAGGAAGCTTATTCCATCTCTGAAAGACGTGACCATCTATATCTAGCCATCCTCTGTTGCCATTAATTTAAGTTTACTTATTTTGAGAGAGAGAGCACACATATGCACACACGTGTACACAGGTGTGTGAAAGAGAGAGTGGGAGAGAGAGAGAATCCCAAGCAGGCTCTGTGCTGTCAGCTGTCAGTGCAGAGCCTGACGTGGGGCTCGAACTCATGCCTCTGAGATCATAACCTGAGCTGAGACCAAGAGTGGGATGCTTCGTCAACCGAACCACCGAGGTGCTCCTGCAGCCATTCAATTCTAACCATTGGCTCTGATTCTACCAACTTTGCAATCACTGTCATCTGTGTGGATACTTCAATTATTGAAGCTATCCCCTCTTTTGGCTTCTCTGAAATATTCTGTTTTCCAAGCTAACTGTCCCTATTTTCCCAGCTATTCTTCAAACAATCAGATTGAATGATTTTACGATTCTCATAAGTTGCCAACAAAAACATTCCAAGTATCCTATCCCTTGAAATGTGGCTCTCAGGATGAAGCACAGTAAATACTATAGTAGGTCTGACCTTTCTAGAGAGAGTGATCAGTTCCCTCGTTCTAGATGCTATGCTGCTTGCACTTAAGCCTGAAATCTTCTTGGGGAAGGGGGCGAGTGGGCAGAATATGCTAGAGTATTCTACTTTAACTTGTATAGAGCTTATAATCAGTTAAAAGCCCCAAAAGGTTTTTGTGAAAAATTTGATAAAGCTGCATCTGTATCTCTATCAAGTAACTGATAAAATTTAACAGCAAAAGTGCGAACTACACTGTGTCTAGACTTCTGCTGCATATTCCATTCCCCACAGTTTCTCAAAGATCACCAGCAATTAATTTGGCGATTTTATTCAGGAGTTCTTAGTTCTCTAGAGTTTCCCAAGACTGGCTTTGAATCCTGTCTCCACAACTTACTCATTATGTGACTGAGAGCTAAATACTTAAAGTACGTCTGCCTCAGTTTCTTGCTGTCACATGGAGATAGTACCTACGACATGGGGCTTTGGGGCCTTTAAATGGGCCAATGTAGGCAAAGCACATAGAATAACAGCATATCAATCTCCTTTAATATTATACAAATAATAAGCAATTATCATTATTCATTAGCATGTGATTTGTCTTAAGCTTAATTATAGCAACAAAGTACTTAAAAGGTAATCCCATGAGCACTGGGTGTTATATGGAAAACAACCTGACAATAAACTATAATAAAAAAAATAAAGTATTAAGTTTGAGAACATTAAAAAATAAAAAAGGTAATCCCGTCTTGAAATTCCATTATCATTATTTTTTGCTTTTCCACCTGAAAATTCTTCTGTCAGAGGATGCAGTATCTTCTGGAAGAAAGGCTCCTGGGATTTACAGCACCTAAGATTTGGCAAAGCATCACTGACTAACTCAGGAAGGGGTTCACCTTACAGGGTAGAGAGTCACATCTGGCTGCAGTGGTGTCTACAGTCACAGCCTTTCACAGATGCATCTGCGTCTGGACTTTGCTAAGCCCAGAGAAGGGCCCAGAGAGACAGCCCAGCTTCATAAGGCCAAGAACTCTGGAGAACCGGACTTCAATAAAATCATGGCAAAGATGAAACAACAAACAAACAAATTCAGGCCAAGGGAACTGATGTGTAAGGAAGAAGGAAATGCAGAGATGTAGATTTCAAAGTTCTGCCAGCCTTGGCATCATTCAAGATGCTCACTAACTTGCTCTGTAGGAGTAGATATGTGGCACAGTGCCACCTAAGGTTAACATTGGTCACGTTGCATGACCACAAGGTGCTATCATCGCTTTCATGTTTTCATTTGGCAGGCTGGATGAAAGGGACTAGAAGTAGTACTTTTTCTAATACTTCAAAGCATGTTAGGTCTTTTGAGGCCCTGGACTCCACTGCTGAATGACTAACTGTGAGTTGATGGCTCTTTAAGTGCCAAGGATAAGGTGCAGAAATCAGACCCTGAAGAAATCAGATACCTGGCTTGAGGTCCAGGGTTACACCGATCTCCTAAACGCTATCGGAGGCATTCTAGACAAATCCCATCAAGAAAGTTAAATTAAAAAAAGAATCCAAGTAGAGGAAGTTAATGGAAGATAAACAGTCCAGATAAAACTTGGAGTGAGTGAGGCAAAAAGTAGTTTAAAAAAGCAGCACATTGTACACTTCACTTGGCTGTAATCTACAACAAAAACATAACATTCTAGTAAAGCAACATGAAAAATCATGCCCAGAGTTCTACTGAAAAGCTGGCCTCTGAATTCCTAAGGGCTCATTGAAATTTGCAAAGTTTTCTTAACAGGAAAGAATACACTGAGCCCAAACATGCTGACCACAGCAAACAAATACAACACAAAACAATGAACTCTCTCTTAAATGTCCAATGGAAATCTACAAAAAGGCAATGCTGACGGACTGGCTTGGGATACAGTCAAGATAGAAGTCTACTGGACACACACATGGACATGTCCTCTTTGAGGCTATGTGGTTATGTATCTCAGAGACTGCCCTTTGTATACATGTATAAAGCCCACATGTACTGGACTTTAAAAGTATTAGCACTTGTTCATTTAATTAAGATATACATTTGGAGCTGTTTTGCTAATACTAGGGATGGGTCACATCAGATCATTTGTAATATTCTGTTCCTCTTCTACCCATTGTATAAAAGTAGGCATTTCTGAGACTCCTAGATAACTAACTGTGGCTTTCTGTACTCAGTTGATTGGTTTATATGAGGATGCTGCTATCTAGGGCAGACACTGCTGGTTAGGTGAATGGACACATATTTCCAATTCTCCCCTGCTCACCCTGCTAGAATGCTTGCATTCCTAGCCTTGCTTGTAGCTAGAGGAGGCCTCGTGTGACCATCTGCCCAATGACCTTAAAATAGATTCTTCAGTGGCAACTTAATCTAATCCTGGACTAATTCTGTAACTCACATTAAAAAAAATTTTTTTATGTCTTTATTTTATTTTGAGAGAGAGAGAGAGGCAGAGAGTGAGTGGGGGAGGGGCAGAGAGGGAGGGAGACACAGAATCTGAAGGAGGCTCTAGGCTCTGAGCTGTCAGCAGAGAGTCCGACGCGGGGCTGGACTGTGAGATCATGACCTGAGCCGAAGTCGGATGCTTAACTGACTGAGCCACCCAGGCTGCAACTCATCTTTTGACTGGGAAACAAAAGTACAGATCGTTGCTGCAAAAAAATTTCTGGATCTTCATCTCAAGAATGCCTTCCATGCCGCTTGTCCTTCCTTCACTAGTGCTTGGTTAGCCCCTTTTCCCTTCTAGGCAGCCCCCCAAATTTGTGTTGCTTTGGCTTTCCTATTCTCTCCTCACTCCTCTCTTAATGACCTCAGATTCTCATGAAGACTTCAAAGGAATTGTCAACATGTGTTTTCCCTGTGGTCTTGCCTTCTATTAACCCTTCTATGTGTCATAATCCTGTCTTCACCTCTTCATTAAACCATTATTCTGATAATCCCCACTGATTATACCTAATTGCCAAATCCAATGGGTGCCTTTCAGTCCTAATTTCAGAAAGGCTCTCTGCTATGTTCAGTGTGACTGGCATTTCCCTCTTAAATTTCTGTTTTGGCTTAGATGGCACCCTACTCCTCTGGATGTCCTTTTTCTTCGCTGACATTATTTTCATTATCTCCTTCCCTGAATCCTCTCTCTGTAGCCCACCCATGAGTGCTGGTGCTCCCAAGATTTCTTTCTCTATCGGTCTCCCTTACTCGTCATTCTGTATGTTCTCTCTGGGTAGCTCAACCATTTTCATATATTTGCTATTATCTAGGGATTGGTGACTCCTAAACTTCATGTGATTAACTGTGTGCAGGCTAGCTTTATGTATACATCCTGCAGGCATCTCAAATGCAATGTGTTCCAAAACTGAATTCGTTCTCTATCTTTGGCATCTACTCTTTATCCTGAATTCCCTTTCCATCAGTGGTGTGGCGATCTAGGAGTCTCAGCTGCAAACCTGACGGTGATTTTTGAGCCTCTCCTTCCCCTCACTCTCCCCGGCAAAGGCTAATTTCTGCCAATTCCATTTCCTAATGTCTCTCAATACTTTTTGTCTCTTCTGGATCTGCTGTGAGTTTCTTGGTTCAGCCCTCATTTCTTCCATGAACTCCTGCAATAGCAGACCTCATGCCTGGCCTCTATCTTGATTTAGCTCACTAAATATGAGTTAGAGAAGCAGAGTTATTTATCTAAAACACAAATCAGACTTTGTCAGTTTCTTGTAAAAATAACATCAGTGTTTCCCATTGCTTAGATGATGAAGTCCACGCTCCTTAAGCAAGGCTTTTCACGGTTTTTGGTTTCTGTCCAACACGTTAGTATTTCTCCATCTTTCACCATTTACTCCTTCCTCTCCAATTTATCCCCCTTCTTTCCCATCCTGGCCTTTTCACCTGGCACCTTTCAAAAGCAAGTTCTCGAAACATAACTCGCTGTTTTAGGATTCTATACCTCCCATGGTACTTAATCCCCTTTCTAAACTATTCATGCTTTCTGGCTCAGGGAGTGTTTCCTGGCTCTCTAGGAAGGGTCACTGGCTCCTCTGGGGATTTTCTTCTCACACAATTCTATTACAGTAGTTTTCATATTCCACCAACATTATCTGTTTATCAGTATGTCCCCCTCACAGATCATTAACTCCTTCAGGGCAGAGATGATCTATATATCTGTATCTATCCATATCTGCTGGAGGCATTCCAGGAGCTCAATCAATGTTTTTTTAATTAAACAGAACAAGTGATTTAATTGACCAACGTGACAGGACACATAATTCACATAATAACAGACTGATAAAAATCAGGAAAGAGAAGGCAGAGCTTGCCACCTACAATTATAACTTTGTCCTTAGTTTCTTCAGTATACTCTGGGGGTCAAGTGCGGATATGGAAGTAGCTCATTATGGCTGGTGTTCCGGGCTATTCAGGAAATCTTGCAGAAGCACAGTCCAAAGGCTTTCTGGTCAATCCCTAGTACCTAAGCAGTTTCCTTATAAACTGTGTTGCCTTTAGAAGGCACTTTAATTTCCACCTTGTGGCAGCCAAGACTTGGGGGTCCTCTCTTTTTGACTGACTTAGGGTCCCGGGCATATCAAATAACCAGTATCTTTCAAGGAAAGCCAACATGCTGTCATGGAGGAGCAATCAGCCCAGGACATTAGGATGTCTCAAGTAGTTCCACATCCTGATATTAACTAGACTGAAATGTGTTTAAGTCTTAAAATTAGTCAAAATTGGACTCATTCAGACCCAGAAGAGCATCTGTTTTCAAGGATGCAGCTGGCTACACTCTCAACGGCAACTTACTGTGACTTCTTTAATTGATTCATGTGAGGATGTCCTTGTGCATCTGCAATATTATCTAAAATTGCCACAATATTAGCTTAGACCGGTATCAGCTGTCTCGAAAGTGATAAATTGAACAGGGAAAGATGGTTATCATGGCAGGAAAAGAAAGGTTAACTCTGTGAACTCAAACTTTTTTGAAGATGGTAAAAAGACAATGAGGAATGATCCCAGGAGATCTGCTGGCTGGAAAACATTTTAGAGGATCAAATTTCGGTACAATCATTATTTCTGACTCCTCTTGCTATTTGTATGTTGGGATGACAGACACGACATAATGATGTCTGCTTGAATGCAGGATACATTTCCTTAATTTCCAATCTTGAGTTTGCCTGTTTAGAAAATGGTGGTAATAGCATCTTCCTCACTCCCAGAGCAATGGGTTATTAGGTTCTGTAAATAATTTTGAGATCCTCTGATGTTTTTACCTGGCTGACATTTTAAAAAAATAAAAATAGGAATGCTGATTAGGGCTGTGACATTAAGGACTCAAGGGGCTTACGGAGACTAAGAGGGGCTGGGACAGGAGACCCTCTACCTACCTCTTTCCTCTCCTTAAATGCCCGAGGGATATGCTACATGGAGTCTAACCCTGGGGTAGGGTTTAAAGGTCACACACTGCGATGCTGTGGTTCCAAGCTGGAATGTCAATGGGCTAGCTCTGTCCTCCGGCTTCTCAATTTTTCTGTGCCACCATCCCTACATTTTATTCATTCCCTCGAATTATTTGCAAGCCTCTACAAGCTAACCACCCCTGACCCCAGTGTTTTGTACACAGTAGTCACTTTTTAAGTGTTTATTAAATACATCACTTATCTGTTGGTGAAACCTATTGGCTTCTGGAAGCCGTCTTCATGAGCTGAAGGATCTGCTGTCTAATTCGCGTCTAATTTGAATTTTCTCAGGATAGTGATGTCCTTTCTTTATCTGCCAAGAACTCCAAACTAACATTTCATGGTGACTCTTTTTCATCATTCATTCTTTTTCTTGAAACACATTTTTAACCCCTCACTATTCTTTGCCAGCAGTCCTAGCTTTTGCCACTTGTTTTGTCACTCTTGGCCACCCCCGAACAATCCAGAAGCTGGTTCAAAGTTCTTTTGCTATACTTTTATATAAGGAGAGGCCTTATCTAAGAATCATGTTTGGTAGCTTCTCCATTTTGCTTCCTATTTCAGGAGCAATGGTTCTTCTGTCCCTAAATAATAACTAGTTCTTTTCAGCCCAGATTTCCCTAGAAATTTTGGGTTTGAATGAATAAAGCCAATTGATTTTGAAAACCAAAATGTTGACTCAGATTGTTCCTCAGCTATAGAATTCCAATGGCAAGGGACAGAGACATACGTGTTATTCAGATTAGACCACGCACACGTCCATAATGACATGTTTTTAAACAATTCTGGAAACACAGCCTACTCTGTGAGACGTAACACCCAACCAAGTGAATTCTTTTACAGCTAATAGCTATGCAGCAAGAATGCCAAGCCCTTTCACTGCTGCTTCTGGAAGGAAGCTCTCTTTTGTCTACTCTTAGAGGGGAAGAAGGACAAATGGAAGGGATTTTTTAAATTTTTTAATTGAGGTGGGGAAACACGGAAGAAATTCATTACCAAGAAGGAAAAGAGAGATTACGAATGGAGGAAATGGAGCACAAAGTGAATGTGTCCTATTTATAATTGTTTTTCTAGCATCTAATCACTGAGAATACGTTTACGGTTAAAAAAAAATGCTTCGAGTGGGTACAGGAGGCAAAGACCTACTTTCCACTCCTTGCTACTCTTTGTAACTTACATGATGATGTGTTACACTTTTCCCTGTTAGTCATAGACTTACGGGCCACACAGCTTTGTGTTCTTTGGAACATCCCTCTATCACCCCTCCCCCTCCCCTCTGAAAAGCCTTACGCAGCCTAACTGGAGGCGGTAATGTTTGGGGCTTGTCCAAAAAGGCGTGCTTGTCCCACACATCACCTAGCCTAACGACACAGATGCTCAGTAACATTTACTTAAGAATGTGTTACAGGGCGCCTGGGTGGCTCAGTCGGTTAAGCATCCGGCTTCGGCTCAGGTCATGATCTCATGGTTCATGGGTTCGAGCCCCACGTCGGGCTCTGCTGACAGCTCAGAGCCTGGAGCCTGCTTCGGATTCTGTGTCCCCCTCTCTCTCTGACCCTCCCCTGCTCGCGCTGTCTCTCAAAAATAAACAAAAAACATAAAAAAAAAATAAAAAAATAATGTATTCCTATAAGGTGAAAATAAAATAAAACAAAGCCCAAAAATGAGAACCACTAAAAAAAAGACCGTTGTTCTCTTAGGCTAGCACAGGAGAAGAGGCTGACTCAGAGCCAACAGGTTCAAACCACACACTGCAGCTCTACGGAGGGAAGAGCCTTTCTTCTGCGGCTCACAAAACAGCGCCTGATGCTAACAGGCCTGAGCCAGTCCCAGGTCCTCCACGACGGTTAGCGGAACCTCCTCCTCCCATACGAGGCAAACCAGCCCAGACATACTGTTTTCCACACCTCGTGAGTGACAGTACAGACCTTAGTCCCTTCAGTCCTGGGAGGGGGGGAGGACATGAAGATTGATTTTTCCTTTATTCCAAATAATCCTCCCTGAGGCCTGGTAAAAACCTAATCATCGACACTAAAAAGCCGCGTGGTGCGGCCAACTCAGCTCCAGCCGCATATGAAAGAGAAATGGGGGAAAAGCTAATGAAGAGCTCCTGTCCTTGTGGATGAAAGGAGCTATTGTGGGACTCTATTAGATTTCCGTGGACTTCGCAAGCCTTTTGTATTTCTGCAAAATCCTGCATCAGAAAGCATCTTGAGGTGTTAACAGATACTTAGGCAGACATTTTACGTGAATAAGCGACACAGATAGAAGTTTCAAGAGAATTTCAGAGGCAAAAATATTATGTGGTGAAGAGATAACATGTATTCATGTGTCAACGGGATCCTACCAGCTTTAGCATTTGTAAGTCTTCCGAAGAGCCTTCAGGGATGGCTTGTTCACAGCGTAAATCAGAAAAGTGAGGTCCAGCTATGGATGGTGAAACCGAACCACGCAGAAAGCAAGCACATGGCCCAAGAGGACGTGGCAAGCAAGTGCCACAAATGAAGGCAGAGATGAAGGGGTTACACGGAACGCCCTGGACGTGGTCTCTCTGGCATTGGACTTCTCCTCCCAGGGGCCTTTGCATCGGGACTTTCCTATTCAGGCAGCTACATCACCCATGCATTTGGACAGGAGTTGAAAAATAATCATTATCTCCTTGACATAGAGCAGATACAGCTTCGCTTTTATCTCTGTATCCCTGTAAAAGGAGGGTCACGTACCTACCTCTCAGGAGTCTGATTAAATGAGAACATATACAAAGGCTTGGAATAGTGTTTGACACAGAAACACTTACTATATACGTCAATTGCTATTACCACCAAAACGACTACTGTTATTTATTCAAATAATGAATAATATTGAAATAAATATTCAGATAATGAATTCAAAGAATGAATAAATAACAAAAACCCAGGATCCTTCTCCTCTATCCTAGCTTTAAGTAGGCTTTGGAACAATTAGCCTAGCTTTATATAGTGACGGGCATAACCCTCACAACTACTGTTAGCGCGGAACAAAACAGGCAGAATCCTAGACGCGTTGGTCACTCCGATCCTACTGCTGTGAGGACAACACACAGGCAACTGACTCATCTGGAAGACACAGTTGTCCCTGCCACTGAGCACACAGACAGTCATGGAGCCCAGCTCCGTAGTCAGTGACGGCTCCTTGTGAAACATGCCAGAAGTCACAAACACAGAGAGAGAATCAACCCGCTAACACACCGCCGGTGCAAGATCTGCCGGTGCAAATCCTGCTGAGAGAATTTCTACTCAGTAAGGACAAGTGTGGCCACTTCTCCAGTCAGCAGTCAAGATAACAGTTAGCCAAGTACCTCCCTTTCACTCTCCCGTGTCACACATGCCCTGTGCAGCCTGACGTGATGACGCGGGGCCACGTACCCACTGACTAAGGTCTTGTGAATATACAGCCTTATTTCAGTCTTTCTACACGAGGGACCCATGAATACTGTTCTCACATGCAGTCCAGTCTTGCCATATAATCCCTAGGAAAATTAACAGCTCATAAAGATGCTTCCAGAATCAGCTCTCCTAAACATTGAAAGATTCATAATCTGTTTTTTTAAATGTTTTTTGATTTATTCTTGAGAGAGAGAGAGTAGGGAAGGGGCAGAGAGAGGAAGATGGAGGATCTGAAGCGGGCTTGGCGCTGACAGCAGAGAGCCTGATGTGGGGCTCGAACTCATGAACCAGGACATCACGACCGGAGCAGAAATCAGACGTGTGGCTGAGCTACCCAGCCACCCTTAATCTGTTTTTAGGCCAGTTAAGACTACGCTACACAGAGAAGCAATCATTTACCTAACAGGCAAGTCTATAATCTGAGGATATGTCTTACCTTACTCAAATCAAAGTAACTTTCTTTAAGTAAAAGGACATGAGTGTTCGCATATTAACTATGAACCCCATTTTTCTTTTTTTATATGTTTATTTCTTTTTCAGAGACAGAGAGAGGCTGGAGGAGGAGTAGAGTGAGGGAGACAGGATCTGAAGCAGGCTCTGCATAGACAGCAGAGAGCCTGATGTGGGGCTCGAACTCACGAACTGTGAGATCACGACCTGAGCTGCAGTTGGGCGCTTAACTGACTGAGCCCCCCAGGCGCCACTGAATCCCATTTTTCTACTGATAACAACACTTCTCTTGGATTGACCAAGTTTAGGCTCAGCAAGTAGTGGCTAAATTATGACTCAACTATTTACTAAGTGAATAACCCTGGGCAAAATTATGAAGACCTTCAGCTGGAATGGTTAACAGTTTCAGCCTCTGAGAGTCATAATAAGAACTCAGTGTACGTAATGCATGGAGAGCATTTAGAACAATGCACGCCACACAGTAAGTGCTCAGTGAATCTTAGGTATTAATGTCAGACCTCTTGGTGGGAACCCCAAAAAACTGAAACTCTGAGACTCGTCTCCCTACTCGCCCAAACACCTTGCCAAACACCGGAGAGCTGTGGGCTCAGCTGTTCATGCAGTGAATGGACAGAAAGATGTCGCTGTAGTGACAGTTTTACAGGTGTAAACTCAGGACATTCTGACCCTAAAATGAGGAATCACAAAAGTAAGAGAACGCTACAGAATTCTGGCAATGTTCAAAGCAGCAGAGGCAAACAGCAGAAAAAGGGACTGCAAGTGGCAGGTTTCAATTTTACCTTTTAACCTACAAAGTGAGGAGCCTGACTTTCTCCAGAGTTGTCCATTCAATAAAAGAAGCCGCCGTTCAGGCATACAGGAGGAAGTGGACATGGCAGGCAGGCAAGGAATGAGACCAAGAAGCAGCTTGGGAGGATGAGGTGACACAGTCGTGTTGCTCACGTTACTTTGAAGGAGGAATGACAGGGATCTTCCTCTTCAAGGGCAGGATGCCTGGAGCGCTTGGTTCTTCAGCAAAGTGAACTGAGGCGTTATCTTAGGAATTCAAAAGGATATTCAGCAAAGCTTGCAAATTGTGTTTTTGAGGGGACAGGTCTGCCTTATTCAAACAGGGCTTGGAAGGTCAAATTTGCATTCTGAATTGGCATTTGCTTCATGGTCAGAGATGATTTTCACCCGGCCAAAGGGGCTATGAGGAGACAGGAGAAAGGCTGCACATGGGTGTGTGTGCGCATGTGCTAGAGCGATGGGAGCAGTGATCATGAATCTATAGATAGCCATAGACTGGAAATGATTGAAATTGTTATTTTCACAAGAGTACTAGAAATTGTTTCAATATGTACATAAAGAACACTGATAAGTTAGGTCTTCTCTTAAAGCTTAAAACAGCTGAACTGGGCTTATTTTGAAAAGATGTGGGTTTTTCAAATGTTTGTTTATTTTTGAGAAAGGCAGAGAGTGGTGGGAGTGGTGCTGAGAGAGAGGGAGACAGATTCCCAAGCAGGCTGCACACTGTTCGCGCGGAGGCTGACGTGGGGCTTGAGCTCCCCAACTGTGAGATTATAACCTGAGCCGAAACCACAGTTAGACGTGCAGCCGAGCCACCAGGCGCCCCTGTGTGGTGTGTTTTAATTTACTACCATAGGAGACTTGTTATTTCGTTTTCTCCCGCGAATACGTTTGCCCTGGCATTACCCTAGATTATATCCACTGTAGAGAGTGACGGGAGAGAATACACTCGTGCCCTGGTCTGTTGGCAGCTCGGCGCCATCCCCAGCCCTTCCCTGGAAGCTCTTGAGCTGTGCTTCCAACTCGTTGCCGGCAGGGTTTTGGGTTTAGAACCTGCCAGCAAGAGGCACTCCCCAAAGCTGTGGAAGGCCCAGGGAGAGGGAAGGCGCCATCCTCCCCTTGCAGCGGCGGAACGATGCCCGGGCAGATGGCGAGTAAGAGGGCTGCAGATGCTTCTAGCAGAGCTCCGCCGACAGCTGCTTCCTGGTGGCAGTTGGTGAAACCTCCTGGCACATTTCCTGTATTTCCTCATTTCCTGCAAGCCAGCAGTGACTTTCCTTGTCTGTGCTTCCTTCCGACTGTTTTCTAAGCTTTTTGAGCAATTTTGAAAAACATATCATTCCTTCTATTAAATTCCCTCTTGCTTGAAATACCAAGAACGGCTTCTGTCTTCCTGAGTCTAGATGAATAAATGGAACCTTCTCCCGAGATCCTCCTGAGCTACGGCACCTCCCCTCTGAGCACATCTGGAGCAGGAAGGAGTGGGATGAAGAGTCCCAGGAATCCCTGGGCTCCCCTTTCCCAGACGCCGTGCCCTCTAAGGTGAGAATGTCCCGACTGTGCTCAGCAGGGCTGCTGGCCTCCCCATCTCCGCTGTCTCAGTTTTGTGTCCCGGCCACTTTAATCAGAGAAGATCTCCTTTTATTTGTTACCTTTCAGATCTGGCAGTAAAAATCTGGAAAAAGAGCCATTTGCACACCACTGCCCTTGAAGAAGAGGATTTGGTCACGAGCAAACCATTTCCCACGACAGTCCAGCCTCCAGATACCAGCCAGAGCAGGGATAAAAGTCAAAACGTTTAAATTATGGAAAACTACTGAAGACTGAGGAGGGATGGCAGGAAAGTCTATATAAATATGGACATGAAAACAAGTGACCAGCTTTCTCTTTATTATATTAGGCCCATGGATTCTAGTATCTTTTAAAAAATGTGTTTACTGAGCACTGAACAAATTGTGAATTGCTCTCTTTTTGAATAACACACACCAAGACTCCTTTGCACAGGAGATTCAAGCTTTCCTTTGGGAAATGTTTCACGGAACCAATGACTGGTCTAATTTTTTAGAAAAGTGAACTGTGGGCTTCTCTGTTGTGTTCTAATGAAATCCCAGGTCAAAGATGGAGATCACCACAGAGCTGGCTTCTTAGGGAGGTGGCTTGCTTTGGAGCTGTTTATCAACGACTCTATAAAAAGCTTTAGCTTAATACTGAATTTATCTTCCAAAACAATCCCATGTTTGTCAGAGCACATTAGGCATGTAACAACTTCCAGGCTCCAGTTTGGATCACTGGCCCTTCGACAGGTAAAAATTGCAAAGTTTAGAAGGAACCACCTATTTGGTCCCTGAAAACTTTGATCTCTTTGTTCTTAGGCTCATCCATCAGAACATTTGGTTTTAAAGAGTGGATACTCATCAGTTTCTCTGCTGGACTAAGTAGAATTTTATTTTTAGAGGAACAGTAAGATATTGGTAAATCTTGGTTGAATTAAGACACAAGATCGGGGCGCCTGGGTGGCTCAGTCGGTTAAGCATCCAGCTTCGCCTCAGGTCATGATCTCTTGGTTTGTGAGTTTGAGCCCCGCATCGGGCTCTTTGCTGACAGCTCAGAGCCTGGAGCCGGCTTCGGATTCTGTGTCCCCCTCTCTCTCTGCCCCACCCATGCTCATGCTCTGTCTCTCTTTGTCTCTCAATAATAAATAAAAATGTTAAAAAAAAAAAAAAGACACAAGATCTAAATGGAAAATATATTCATATTCATTTGGAAATGAAACATCACATAGAGATATGGTAAAACTTGGTTTCTGCCTGCTAATTTTATGGATATATGCATAGTGCCTCTGTTTCCTCCACCATACATCCTGTTCAGTCTCTTCTGGTGGTCCTTGGGAAGTGAGGACATTTTTTTCTTCTCATGAACCCATGGTGGCTCCTGCCTTTCCCCCACAGTTCTGTCTAGGTGCTACCAATCATGTTGGTTCTTGGGATTATGGCAAAACTTCATTACAGTTTCTAGAATTTCTTCGCATTTCACCGTTCTGAGAATAGGACTATCTGCTGTAACCCAGTGTTAGGCTGTCTTTTACATGTTCTAGATTTTCTTAAGTTTAGCAAATTTCCTGAATAACCCAAGATAATCCGTTTGAATTGTAGTTTAAAAAGCCCCATGCCATCTGATGCTTTCCCCACGCCTATTTCTTGCTCTGCCTTCTCATTTACATTATCTTCACCACTTCACCAATTGTGGGCCTATCCATTTCCTGTTCCTTCTCTGCCTAAACACAGCTACATTTTACTGCTTCAGCATCTCTAATGACCATCTAGTGATTCTGGGTATTGGCCGCCCTGACATTTTAACTAAGGCCTAATTTTCTGTGCTTACTATGTACTCATCCTTCTTTCACTCTCGTATCCTTCCACATGGGCCCCTCAAAGAGCTCTATAGATGCTAGGCAGTCGTGTGGAGATTAAAAGTCTACACCGGAAGCAAACTGGGTAGGTTCCAATCCTAGCTCCACCATTGACTGCTTAATGGGTATGCATCCTTGGGTAAGTTATTTTACCTCTGCGTGTCTCACTTCTCAGTATGAAAAAATAGAGATAATCATGGTATTTACTTCATGGGAGTATTGTGAGGATTAAATGAGAGAGAAGGTGTGTGTGTGTGTGTGTGTGTGTGTGTGTGTGTGTGTGTAATAATACTAGCACACAGCATGCATGATATTGTTTCTTGTTGAAATTACTCAGCCTTCTGTGGTGCACATTTTATGTTGCATCATCTCCCACAAACATCAACTCTATTCTCTTTGACAGGTTCTAACCATGGGATCAGTGCAATGTTTTTTTCTCAGTGTCTGAAAATTTAACTTTCTGAAAATGATACATCCAGCCATGCCTGGTGTTTACTTTGCTGTGTGAACTCCAATATGATATGGTAACATTCTCCAAAGACTAATACAACTTTCACCTTCCCACGGATTCCTCCTTTTGGTCAGAATTAAGTATAGAATATTGAGTCTCCACATTTTTTCTCTCTTGGGAAGAAAGATCATTCAAAAGACAACTCAAGAACTTAATTTGCATCCTATTTGAGCCCAATTAGACTTAAGGAAACTACCTGAAACCTCTCATCAATCCTGCCCCCATGTCAGTTTCATCATCAAATCAAGAAAGCATCATTAACAGCTTATGTTTCACTGAGTGGTCAGAAGCACACGTTCATAACAGTATCAACTGCTTCTATAGAATCACAATAAACACGGAGGAATGCCTACATAGTTTGAATTTCCTGTGGTGCCACAAATGATCCATTTTGCACGTGGCCCTTATTTTGGGTGAAAGCACTGCACGTACAACAAAGATGTTGATAAAGTCATTGCAAAGTCAGCAGTCTAGTCAATTCTCAATGTAATTTGCACAGGATCCTGTATTTTAATTTTCATTACTGTGTCATCCTCTTTCTTCTTGAAACCATTTGCAAGAAGTACCAATAGGTTGAGTTACTTTAGGGGCATTCAGATGCTGACTGCCCAGCGTAGGTATCACCTCTGAATCCTTCTTGATTATTTATCTTGTAATTATATAACATGTTTATAGTTCGTATATGCTAATCCACAAACAGAATTCCAGTTTCTCTGTCTCCTGACACGGACAAATGCAGGGTGCAAAATCAATGACATTTGAATGAGTCCATTTTGTACCATGAATAGAAATGTCTCTACAATGAAAGACATTTCTGGGAATCAGTCAGTTGAGTATATATCCTAAGGAGACTTTTTCTTTACGATAATGTTCTAGTTCAACTAATTCACTTGGATGGCTTCCTTCATTTGCTTATATTTATGTTCGAGCTGTACCACACATCTGTGATGTTCAGGTACTGTTTCATTTAAATGAGTGTCACTTCAGCATATGGCTGTATTGGCAGAGCTAATTCCTTATCCCAGCACAGGGCCTGGCGCAGTCACAGTCCACCAGTTGCATAGACGAGGGATCTGGAAAGGCCTTTGATGCCTGTATCCTGTCCTTTCGATGTGGAATTAGCAATGAATGTCGCTGATCATTCTTCCTTAAGGTCTCAGAATCCATCCCCCCATCCCCCACCTTGGTGCAGTCCTCCAGCATTCATCACTCATGTTAGCGTAGCAGGTTTCTAACTAATCTATTCATCGCGAGAATCATTCCTCTCCAATTTATCCCCCTATATAGTCTTGCTGAAGGAATCCCTTCAAATCACCATCTGATCATGTTTCTCTTATGTCTAAATTCTTTAGAATAACATTTGGCACTGCCTTTCAAATAACATCTCAACTGGTCTGTGCCCACATCTCCAGCTTCATTGCTTGCTGCTCCCCTACAGCAAACCTTGTTCCAGGCCCACGGAACACATAAATGACCTTGAACTCACTCTATTTTCTTTCACTTCATAGCTTTTTCTCCTTCCCTCCCTTCCCTTTTTTGGTTTCTCCTGCATAAAATGCCCTTCTGTCCTCTCTTTGCCTGGTGAATTACTCTTGATCCTTTAAGACCCAGATCAGCTGCTCCCTTCTCCAGAAAGCCTTCTCTGATACTTGTATTCTCCTCTAAAAATGTGCTTCCTATATTTCCCTTGCATGTGGGGTTTACTCCATGGTTGCCCAATCACAATATGGTGCGGTTACTTTCATGCTGTCTTTTCTATGACCTATAAATCCCATATAGGAAGAAGTTGGGTCTTATGTACTCCTGTCCCTGAGGCCTAGCACAAAGCAGGTACTGTGTTATTTCTGAAGCCAAGTTGATCCACAAATATTTACTGAATGAGTAATTTCTCTGATGGCCCCATGAGACAGCGCTTCACTGATCTAGTTTAATTTCTATTGGAGAAAGTCAATGGAACACATGATTTATGACTTCCTATCTGTGCCTATCGCCACTGTGGCTCGCCAGCTGATTGCCCATGTGTCTTTTTGTCTCCTCAGTAGGGGATGACTACTGGAGAAGATGGGTGGAGAGGGAACCAGCTGGTCAAGCAGAAGAATAAAACAGGACAGTCAGAGGACAAAGGCAAAAACCGAGAAAAGCCAAATCACCTTTTCTAGTACCACTTTCAGCACTTGCTCATTCTCTGCAACTCAAAGAATCCATAACACAGAACATTACCCCCCAAATTCCTCTAATAATACAGACTATGGAAATCTCTACGCTCACCTGAGATGCTTTATTTAAACATAAAGACATGTATACAATGCTCTCTCTGCACATCCCACTACAATGTGTTTTCAAATGTGCTTTGAATTGAATGAGGCAAGTCTTATGTTTCAAAGTTTGTTAAAGTGTCATCTCAGTTTTTATTAGATAAGGAAGCAATGTCAGTGATAAGGAAGAGGAGTAAAGGACTTTCTAATCGAGAAAACAGGAAGCCTGCCCATGGATCGCCCAAACAGATTTTTAGAGAGAAACAAATAAACCACTTCACACGGACAGCTGGTAAAAACTGTCACATGAGAAAGTAGAAATCATCAACAGAGTGAACAGGCTACAATGAGGGGTGTCAAAGGAATGTAAAGTGCAGAATGTAAGAAGGAAAAAGCTAGAGGAGCAGAGTAAAATGTCTTTACAGTTTAATGAAAAGTAACGTGGCTCCCAGATCAATGTCTCAGCTCTGTCACTGGCTCAGCCTAGGTCATACTTCTATGCTGCAGTTTTCCCATCTGTAAAATGGGAATAAAGATGCTGGCTTTATTAGTATTATTTATGTTATATGTTATCTATGTAGAGAAGGGTGGGCCGTGGCTGTAGGGATTAACCAAATGGTGACTATACTGTGAATTATAGTCGTATAGTGCTAGAGGGCTTTGGCTGCAGATGCCACAGGAAAGGGGAAAGGAAGTCAATAAAAAATGATGGAGTAACCTCTTTGGTACCCCGGGACTGCTCATTTCAATGACGAGAGGAGGGATGCCCAACAGAGCTCAGGAAGGGATGTGAACTCATCTGAGATGAGCTGTGATGAGCAGTTCTGACTACATCCCCCCATCAGCTCAGGAAGCACTAATGATGTATCATGGGTGATACAGAGCCTGCTGACCACTCTACTGGTTTTTCATTTTGTGAATTAACATCCTTCATGGTGTGTGTGCACCACCCAGTAATGAAGTGAGCCCTTAGAACTGCCTGCGGGTCCTCCTCTCTGCCTCTGCAAGGAGGCAAAAATTTCTCATGGAAATCAGCCCTTTTAAGGAGGCAGTAGCGCCTTTAAAAGAAGTTTGTTTTTGGGGCGGCTGGGTGGCTCAGTCTGTTAAGCGTCTGACTTCGGCTCAGGTCATGATCTCGTGGTTCGTGGGTTTGAGCCCTGTGTCAGGCTCTGTGCTGACAGCTAGCTCAGAGCCGGGAGCCTGTCATCAGACTCTGTGTCTCCCTCTCTCTCTGACCCTCCCCTGCTCATGCTGTCTCTCAAAAATAAATAAAAAATACTAATAAAAAATTAAAAAAAAAGAAGTTTGTTTTCAATTAGTTTCTACACCCATCCTGCTTGAATTAAATTAGCCTCTTCCATCCTTCCCTATAAAAATTAAAGAAAAAAGAAGCAAAACACTCTTCCATAAGATTTAATAGATACATAGACAGGAAGGTGGGAATATTTAAGGAAACCAACACATCGCAAGCTCTATTAGTCTTCTAGAACAATAAAGAGAAATCAACCTCTTACTAGTCAGGTCTTGCACATTAAGCTTGATGATCAGGTTTCCCCCATTCACCAGGGCCCTTTGAACCTTATGTACTCCTGCCGAATTAGAAATCAGGTCTGGGCCTCGGAGACACATAATCATATTTCATTTCTTTGGGTTTAAAACCACTATATAGTTCATGAAGGACTATGCAGTTAGGGTTGAGGCTCTCTTTCTGGCCTTTAACCAGCCTCTCTGTGAGTTCTTCAACTAGAAGACATTTCTCTAAAAAGAGGGTCTGGGCAAGGCCCTAGGAACCTTCTGGTGGTGGGTGTGTACTCGGATTGACAATTTTGAACCAGTGAACACGGACTCATACGACAAAACTGAGTAAAAGGCTGAGAGGAAAATTGCAGTTGTTTCTTCTACATAGTTGGCTTTCTTTTTTAATATAAAAAGTTCACGGGGCACCTGGGTGGCTCAGTTGGCTAAGCATCCATTCTTGGATTCAGCTCAGGCCATGATCTCATGATAGTAAGATAGAGCCTCGCATTACGCTCTGAGCTCACAGGGGTGAGTCTATTTGAGATTCTCTCTCTCCTGTCTGCCCCTCCCCTGCTCACATGTGCACTGCACCCATGCTCTCTCTCAAAATAAATAAATAAACATTAAAAAATAAAAAATAAAAAAAAAATCTATCAAGTAGATTGTATACTGACATAAAGAACTAGATGAAGAGCCAGAAGGTCTGAGTTCCATGACTGGTTCTTCTGCTGAATTTTTAAAGAGGGCTTTGGATTTATTTTCTTCTCTACGATATCTATACTGCCTGCTCTCCTAAGAACCTGAAGTTCCTTCCCATATATTACCTCATGTTAGCCTTGCAGATTTTAATTAAAAAGATGTATTACATACATAATAAAAACAACCTTCTAAAATATACATTGCTATTTCTTTTTTTTAAAGTTTATTTATTTCAAGAGAGAGAGAGTGAGAGAGGGCATGCAAGCACCAAGTTAGGGAGGGGCAGAGAAAAAGGGAGAGAAATAATCTCAAGCCGAGGTCAAGAGTCAGTCCTATATTGCTATTTCTAAACTAATAGATTCTCTCTCTCTCTCTCTCTCTCTCTCTCTTTTATGTTTATTTTTGTGTGTTTTTTTTTTAATTTAGTTTTGAGACAAAGAGAGAGTGCGAGCAGGGGAGGATCAGAGAGAGAGGGGGACACAGAATCTAAAGCAGGCTTAGGCTCTGAGCTAGCTGTCAGCACAGAGCCCAGTGCGGGGCTCGAACCCATGAACTGTGAGATCATGACCTGAGCCAAAGCCAGACACTCAACCAACTGAGCCACCTAGGTGCCCCTTTATGTTTATTTTTGAGAGAGAGTACAAGTGGGGGAGGGGCAGAGAGAGGGGAGACACAGACTCTGAAGCAGGCTCCAGGCTCCGAGCTGTCAGCACAGAGCCCGACATGAGGCTGTAATTCATGAACTGTGAGATCATGACCTGAGGTGAAGTTGGACGCTTAACTGACTGAGCCATCTGGGCGCCCCTAAACTAACATTCTTAATATTCATCCCTTTAAGTCGACTACCCCTTTGTTTTCTCAATAATCTTTACTATTTCCTAGATAGCTGTGTTAAATACAAAACAGAAAGCCCTGCATTGATTTGACTGTGTGTCTGTATTCATGTCCTATGTAGGTAATGGCCCCACTAGGCTATAAGGCCCCAAATATCCTGCACCTTGTATCTTCTGTTCACCCCTGAATTGCCATGCCTAATTCAGTCCTGGGCACAGAGCATGTTGAATGAGTGAAGTAACAGAATGAAAGAAGGCACAGGTAACTTTTCCTGCTTGGTGTCAATTTCATTCTCCTCTTTCCTTTCATGGGAGTTCTCTCTCTCTTCTCTCTCTCTCTGGTGCTTTAGTATCATGGATTCCTCTCTGATAATTTAAGTATAAAACCAGTTCCCTCAAATCCTTGACTGTAATTATCCCACAGTTTGGTGTTTACAACATTTATTATTTGTCCTTTTTTTTTTTCACCCCTCACCTTATTTGTCAGAAAACACTCCTGAGCTCTGGAATTTCTTGGCCCCTGGACTGTCTCTAGTTTGAAAAGAACTAAGTTCTTTTCAGCTAAGACCTTAGTTCCCGAGAGCTCAAAATCCCTGTGTCCCACCGTGGAATGTATGTTGTAGTTTACTGTATCACAACGGTACTTAAGGGAGGCTGATGGTTTTTTTGTTGCTCAATCAGCATTTATTAAACACTCACAGTATACTCTTAAAATGTGGCATTCATGGAGTTGGTTTTTTTTTTTTTTTAAATGCCTGAGCTCTTCAAAGTTCTGAGCCCTTTAAACACAGAAGTCAGTCCCCCACCAAAAGCGGGAGCCCCATGCCAACCTGTCGGCGATAGCTGATCTAGAGGAGGGACAAATGCAGGGAGCCACGAGTTGCTGGGCTCCTTCCCCTGGGAGCCGTCTCCTTGTTTTTATAATGTCTGCTACCCAGCATCTCAGAGCCATCCCTACATGGACAGCATGTGAAAACATATTGAAATCCTCCTCAGATCACAATACATCTGTTCTAAGAGGCTGGATGAGAGATACCAGGGGAACATTAACTCAGAATTTCCTAACTCAAGTGCAATTAAAATCTCAGCCACAGTGAAGAATTAATGTAGCCCTTTGCATTTTAAATACATATTTTAATTAAATGACACCCATCTGTAGAATATGAGACTGCATTTTTATTGAGGGTTTCAAATGCTATAATCTGTTCCTATGAAGCATAAATGGCTTGGTTCATGTTTCCAGAAACCTCGGAAGAATTATATAGATCTGGCATAAGCACATGTGGTGACACTCAATTTTGCTTAAATTTAAATCTGTTTAACTTGCATGTTAAGTGTTGTTTGTGTGATAAGATTCAGATTGTGTATAAAAGTGACAGAAAATAAGAGCACAGCCCTTTAAGTGTCTTGGATCATTTCTCCCGGAAAGTCTGTCCCCGGGAACACCAGGGTCAAGGGCAGTGCGTCTCTGCCCTGGCTAGAGCAGGGTAGCCAAGGTGATAAGCTTTTCACTCATTTCGCCTAAGGAGAAGCTTCCTCTAAGGCGAAAGATATGCTAATGGGCTGAATGACTGAAAAATAGACCAGCCAGCTACCTGGCAGCACAGTTCTGTGTGACAGAAAGGATTTGGGGACTTGGGGTCGGTGTAAACTTTCTCAGGAAACCGAACTGCCCTAACAAGTAGCGAACAAATGCATCCCTTCTCTCCATGGCTGTTATTTCGTATTTCTACATGAATTACCTTCTTCAAGACAAAGCCCTAGAGAGGGTGGGACGGAACCTGGCTTCTGGATCCACTGGCAGCACCACATCGATGTGTGACTTCGGGAGAGTCAGACATTTGGCTTTCCATTTTCTCGTCTATGAACTGCCTTGTATCTGGCTGGTGTTCAGTCAACGCCAACTATTTACTGCTGGTCAGACTCAGGTCTGGGACTCACACTGCCCTGGGTTCCAGTCCTGGCCTTGCCACTTACTACCTGTGTGATTTTACAGAAGTCCTCAATCTTTTGAACCTGACTTTTGTCATCGAAAAATTGAGATGACAATGCTTATTATATTAGTTTCCTACTAGTGCTTTGACAAATTACTACAGAGGTTGTGGTTTAAAACAACACAAGTGTATTATCTTATAGTTCCAGAGATTAGAAGTCTGAAATTGATCTCATTGGGCTAAGATTGAGATGTGAGAGGTTCTAGGGTGAATTCATTTCCTGGTCTGTACCAGCTTCTAGAAGCTGTCCACATTCTGTGGCTTGTGGCCCCTTCCTCCATCTTTAAAGCCAGTAAAGGAGGGCCGGGTCCTCACAGGGCATCTCTCTTACCTCTCATCTGTCTCCCCTTCCACTTAAAAAAAATTTTTTTTTGTTTATTTACTTACTTTGAGAGAGAACGAGCACAAGTAGAGGAGGAGAAGCGAGGAGAGACAGAATCCCAAGCAGGCTCCGCGCCATCGGCGCACAGCCTAATGCTGAGGTTGAACTCACAAACTGAATCATGACCTGAGCTGAGATCAAGAGAGAGTCAGACACTTAACTGACTATGCCATCCAGGCGCCGCCCCCCTTCCACTTTTAAGGACCCCTGTAGTGACCAACCTGGATTACCCAGGATCATTTCCTACCACAAACTAAGCCAAATAGCAAGTTAATTCCCCCTTTACTGAACATTTTTGCAGGTTCTGGGGATTAAGACATCAACAATTAGGGAGAATGTTCTAAAACCCATGTAGTGTCTGGTGCCTAGGTAAGTCCTCAATAAATGGCAGTGTTCATTACTGGAGCTGACTAGTGACTAAGGTCCTGTCAATCCTGGAAGTTCTGTGATCTTATAATCCTACAGTAAAATGCTTTGCTAATAGCTTTATGTTTTGATGGTAAAGAAGTAGGTTCCAATTCTGATCATATATCCATAAGCATCTGTCTGTTAGTGGTCAGAATATTGCAACACCACAGTATCTTTCTAGTTAATCTGTTGGTAGAGATTTAAGGCAAGTTAAATCTTTTAGTGTGATCATTATACTCCTAGGGAGATTTGTCTCAAAAACTCTGATAGCTTGTGGAAATAGCGTAATAGTGAATTGCTTATATTATTACTAATGGGGGGATAATGTTATAGCTCCAATATTAAATACACTTGAATTCTTTTGCCAATTTGTCTGTGTATTATGCATGTATATCTAATACAAAGCCTTAAAACTTCATTACATCTGAAATGTAAATGATCAGGGGTCTACTGTTTCTTATGGAAATGGCTGAGAAACAGTTCTGTTTTGTGTTAGGTGTCCCGTTGGTTGAAGCTATCTGAAAGTCCTTATGAAATCAAAAAACATCATGAATAAGACAGCGTGTCCATAAGCAAGGCAGAACACAGAGAAGCCACCTGAGATCTTACCGAATATTAGATATCCAAACTCATTATCTCACCCAAACACAAGTACGTCAATTATTCTGGTGTGATCTGGGTTTGGTGGTCAGTACGAGGAATGAGGGCAGATGACAGTTACTCTTGTCATCAATTTCATGGGAGAACGGTTTAAAAGTCCATATTCCACCTGACATTTGGAAGGTCCATTTGTCTCTAGTTCCTGGATCTCAGGAAGATGGACTGGATCTTTATGGAAAACAGGGTCTTCCTTGACTGTGGCTACCTAACGTTTTCATGCAGTAGTGTAATTATTCATTACAACTGATCACAGACTTAAAAGTAAAGACCCAGGGAGGATTTCAGCTACATAATCACTTTTCAGTTCACTTTTTAATTTTAATCAAAGCTAACGATGTCCATAAAGAGTCATTTTTAGAAGCTCTTTCACCAGGGGTGCCACTTTTAACTCTTTTGGTTGATTTTCACAGTACTTACCCCTCTACAGTTAATGAACTTGCCCGTTTCTCTACTCTTTGATTTTCCAGTTCTCGGTGTTTGTTGGCATCCCACTAGGCAAGATGAGGACTTCGCTCCCTCCACTGATGCACACTCTTCCCGCTGCTTTCTTGCTATAAGTGCCTCTGTTTTGGTGAGATTGGTATGTGGTGTTTGTTACTCTAAGCGCCACTGACATCTAAGGCCGTGTTTATTCCCTAGTTTCCACCCCAGCACCACCAGTTTGTTTTCTCTGGTGCTAGTAAGAGCCTTGCTATTTATTTGTTTGCTTAGTTTTTTTATGTACTCCAGCATCATTCAACTTCGAACACTTCCCTGATACAATCCCTCTTCTCTCCATAAATTCAAACATACTGGGCATTCTCTCAGTACCACCTTCCTGCACAGACCTCTCCTGAGACCTTGGGAATCTGTCATCTCTGGCCAGTTAGTTATTCGCGATGCCTGGTGCATTGCTGCCCTCTTGGCATCTCCTGTCACTACCATTTTGGGGTTCTTTTTCTGTGTTATGATCTCCATTTCTTCTCACCATCCCTTCTTATTTTTATGTCAGTTCTTTAGTTTGACAGATTCTGAAGAAGACTGCATGGAAAATACGGTTTTAGAGATCTTAGATATGTCTGAAATGTTTTTGGTTTTCCTTCAAACTGAACTGACAGTTTGGTTAGGTATATGATTCTAGGTTGGAAATTGTTTTTCTTAGAATCTAAAAAGTATTACTTTTCCTATTGTCTTCTAGCTTCCAGTGTCACTTCTAAGGAGTCAATGCTTTTCCGCTTCTTGATTTTCTTCTCTTACCACCCCCCACCTTCTTTTTTTCCTGGACAGTGTAGGGTTTTCTCTTTATTCTGAGGCTTCTGCAATCTTGTGATGACTGCTTTGGTAGGAGGAATCTAGCTCTGTTTTCATCCATTATGCTGGGCGCTCTAGTCTCTTCCAATTTGAAAATCGATGTATTTTTTGCTTTGGGAGGTTTTTTCATTTTTCTCTGAGGTTTCTCTTTTCTTTCTATTTGGCCCTATTATTTAGTTATTGGACATGCTGGACTGCTCCTTGGATCCTTTTTATGTTTGTCTAGTTTCTATTTGTCTTTATGTTCTCCTTTTTTTAAAAAAATGATACTTCTTTAACTCTATCTTCCAGCTTTTCTTCTGGTTAGAGATTTCAATTTTCACTTATTTTTATTTCCAAGAGTTCTTTTCTGTTCTCTGAATGTTCCTTTCATATACAATACTCTTCTTATCATGGTTGCAGTACCTTCTCTTCCTTCTTCTTCTAGGGATATTAAGTATAAGGGGTGTTTTTAAAGGGCGTTTTTTTTTTCTGGATAGTCCTTGTTTCTGTTTATTTTGGCCTCCGTGTTTCATGTTATCTGGTGTCCTCAAATGTCTACTGTCCCTGGCTATCCCATCACACTGGAGTGGGGCTGACTGAAGTCTGCGTCCGTGTAGACAGAGCTCGTAGACTTGGTCATCATGGTAGGTGATCTGCTTGGTCTCTTTTACTGGGGAACCACAGAAGTCAGTGGCTTTGGGTTTTGCTTTTGTTTTTCTTCTCTTGGGCTGCTCAGATTCTTCAAAGACTTTCCAGTCCCTTGTCTGAAGCGATTCACCTGGCTGCCAGCCAATCATAGAAAGAAGACAGGTCTCAAGTGTCGTTAAGGTGAATTCTGAATTAGCTGCCCTAATTTCAGTATGGTAGTCCCACACTCAACTATGACTTCTGTCTGCAGTCCAAGGAATCTCCATTGTACCATTTTTTTAATGTTCATTTATTTTTGAGAGAGAGAGAAAGAGAGAGAGAGAGGGAGGGAGGGAGGGAGGGAGGGAGAGAGAATAAGAGAATGAGCAGGTAGGGGCAGAGAGAGGGAGACACAGAATCTGAAGTAGGCTCCAGGCTCTGAGCTGTCATCACAGAGCCAGATGGGGGCTCGAACTCAAGAAGTGCGAGATCATGACCTGAGCTAAAGTCAGATGCTTAACCAAGTGAGTCACCCAGGCATCCCTTTGTTTTACCATTTTGAGAGACTAAAACTCCAGCACTCTGTTAATTTGATAGGAGAAAAGCCACAGCTATGGAAACTGTGGGAGAAAATCTGAGAGTGAATGTCTCACAAACAGCTTTCAACCATTCGTCCTGTTTTGAGCCCCACCCTATACCCTCTTTCAGAGGTAGTTAGCTATGTCGTTTTTGTTTTAAATATTAAGTTAGATAACTTTTTGATATATACACTACTGGTTCAGATATTAGCTTTCTTGGATTTTCTCTTCTCCTGTCATCTTGTTTCTGTGGATTTATACTTTTAAAATCCCCTTTTGTCTGGTGTCAGTGGGGTTAATGGAGGAAGCACAGCTAAAAGTGCATGTTCACCTACTGCATTTTTTTTTTACAATTATTTAACATTCATACTAAGTGATAATTGCTTATCCTTATTAACTTTATGGTCATGTGGTTGGACCTGGGGTGTATTTTACTTGAAATGGTGTTCTACTTTTCCCAATCTATAGACCCATCACATTTGCTGAATATCCCTCCTAAATTCTTCTTTTTTTTTTAATGTTTATTTATCTTGAGAGAGTGAGTGAGCAAGAGAGTGTGTGCGCATGAGAGGAGCAAGGAGACAAGGAGAGAGAATTCTGAGCAGGCTCCATGCTGTAGGCACAGAGCCCCATGCAGGGCTTGGTCCCACGAACCGTGAGATCATGACCTGAACCTATACCAAGAGTCAGACACTCAACCGACTAAGCCATCCAAGTGCCCTCACCTCTATGCCAGTGTCTTCCTTGGCAAACTACATGCCTGGGCGTGTCAAAGCAATATTTTATGTAAGAATCAGGTAGGCTTCAGGCATCACAGTTGATCACTGTTATCCTTCCTACCTCGATGTCTTGGGAAGAAATCTTCTGGGAACAACATAAAAGATGGAGGTGGTAGCTTTTACTGGTTCTTCACTGCCTCTGACTTTGTGGACATGAACGATTCATAAGACTATGCGTTGAGTTCAACACTAAGCTCCTGTTACTGACATCAAGTTCAGATGGTGCTCTGGCCAAAGTAGGAAGTAGAAAGCATAGGACTTTGGTGGCTCTGGATGCCTTGGAACTGTATGGAAACCACTGCTAGATGGCAAAAAAATCAAGGGGCCTAAATCAACAACTTATTAGTCTACTGGAGTGAACACAGAATTGTTTTTTGAGGAGGATTTTGATCTGGCCTATAGCTTCTCCTTTAGCCCAACTTCAGACAGGCTTTCTTCATTGGCTTTCAAACATGTTTGCTAGGTCTATGCCAGAATCTTGCCTTAGTGAAGAGAGGCTATTCTTGTTTATATTACAGCATTAACTATAATCCATATCACATTATTTCAGATGTACTATCAAGGTAAGTAACGGTTGTTAGAAATAACAACTAGGGAGATATTACGGTTATAGGGGTAGTAGGCAGGAAGGAACAATCTCTCTGAGACTGTTGCATAGGGGATGGTGTTCTTGGAGTCATCCAGACAGAGATATGTATTTCCCCACTGGAATAATAATATTAATGGAGTTAGGGGCAATTTGTCCATTTATGCTAATTGATACAATCCACATTTTTTAGTCCCTTCTATGTACTAGGTACCATATTACCTGGTGTAAACAGGAAAGAGACCAAGTGCATACTTTCCAAGTTGTTACAGTCAGGTTGGCAAGGCAGATATAGTAAGAGATACAGAGATACATACAATACAGTATGTAAAATGTTAGAGATAGTACTTGGGTATTACAGGGCTCAGATGGAGGTTACCTAATTCAGTCTGAAAGGGTCCAAAAAAGTTCCTCGGAAGTGGTGATACTTAAGTTAAATTTTGAAGGAGGAATGGGTGGAGGAGAATGAGAAAAGGTAGGAGAATGGACATTAGGCTCAGAAGAGACAGCCTGAGTAAAGGTAAGGGGGTGAGAAATGGCCTGGCATTGTAGGAAAACTAAGGGCAGTTTAATGCCCTTAAAAACAGAGATATAGAGGGGCGTCTGGGTGGCTCGGTCAGTTAAGCATCCAACTTTGGCTCAGGCCATGATCACACAGTTCGTGGCCTTAAGCTCCATGGACATCAGGCTCAGTGCTCACAGCTCAGAGTCTGTAGCCTGCTTCTGATTCTGAGTCTCCCTCTCTGTCTGCCCTTCCCCTGCTCATGTTCACTCTCAAAAATAAATAAATGTTGAAAAAATTAAAAAAAAATCCAGAGATACAGATTGTGAAGAACATTCTAGGTCATGTTAAGGATCTCAGACCTTGCCCACGGGACGATGAGAAGCCACTGTAACAAGTTGTATGGTCAGATTTGCATTTAGACAGATCACTTTGGTATAGTAGTTGTCTCAGGAGAGAAGAAAAGTGGAAGCAGGCTAAGCAGTAGGAGGCTACTGATTAAGTGAGAAACAATGAAGGTGTAAGTTAGGGAAGGGATAGTAGGGATGAAGAAGAAATGACAGATGTAGAAATAGAAATCTTTAGGAAGTAAAATCAGTGGATCTTCAGAGCAACTATCAAAAAGAGGCATTATTATTTACCTAATTTATAGATGAAAAAATTGAGGCTTCCAGAAATTAAATATCATGTTGCATAGCCTATAGCCAGAGAGAACAATGTTTCTCAGGAGGAAATGCATTCAGAGTTTTAAAAAAGAACTTTTGGATCAGCACACTCATCAGTTGGTGACTGAGTATTTGGGACAAAACCGGCACCGAAGGAAGGATTGAGGATAGGAAGCAGTCAAAGTAGAAGTGTACAAGTCAAAGTAGAAGGTCAGAAGGAACGTTTCCAGTAAGTAAAATCTGCATTTAGCAAAGGATAAAATAGGTATGCAATTAAATGTATTGCTTTAAATAAGGACATTGGAGGCTAAAAATACTGTGAAAATCCAAAGGTAATTATCTGTTTAATCTTAGGAGAAATTCTTAATGGAGATAAATAGAGGACTTGAAGGGAACCTTCCTGTGCTCTGTAAGGTAATTGTTACTATCAATGCTTCCAATGAGAGAAAAAAAAGGAAGGGAAGGGTAATACCTATGGAAATAAGAAAAAAAAAGTTGGCTCATTTGTAGACACTGCTTCACCAGCTGGTGCAGCAAATGGAAAGGTAGCAGATTTCAGGCTCTTATTGCAAGCACTTTGTTAATTTAATTTAATTTGATGAAATATTTACTGAGTACCTGCTGTGTTCAAGGAGTTGTGCCTTGAACTGGTTCTATTATTGACACTGATAATTGCACTGGCCTTGCTCACCTCTGTATCAGGACGAAGAGCTCCCTGGGTCCCGTGCGGCACACCCAGGTTGGCTGTGGTTTTTCCACCTGGTGCTTTGGTTTACACCCCAGGCCAGTGCGGAGGGCTGATGGGGGAAGGCAGTGCTAGTGCTGGCTGATGTGGCAGTGGTGGCTGGGTTGTTAACTAATTCACATAACTAATTCGGTGTGGAGAGTGGGAAATTAAGTGAATTGCAACATGGGTAATTGACCCCTAATGAATTCAAGCTAAATAGCTATTTTCACTATTCTTGTTTCTCAGCATATTACAGGGATGCACTTTTCAACTGTTTAGATGTTTCAAATGGTTCTGCGGAAACTAAGAGAAGCTATGTGATAATGAAGCCTTTTTGTCATTTCATGATGCGTGTGAGACCTTAAGCGATCCTTAGTAAGAGACTGGTCTACAAAGAAAATCAACGAATAATCAGATATCCAGATAGTGGACGCAGAAAATACCATCTTAGCACTGAAGACTCTTACCTTCATAATCTAGAGACCAGATGGCTTGAACTCCTTCTTCTTTTAGCCTAAATTATACTTTGCCATCAGGATTTTACTGACGACAAAAGACTATAGTTAATAAAAATGTAGCACTTTAAAGTAATGGTAGATGTTTTAAATTCATGCATATATATATTTTTTAAATTTTCCTCTATATATGGCATTGATGAAGTGCCCATATCCAGTACACCTTCCGAGGGATATTCAGGACTAGTCAGACATTTAAGTCTATACTTTTTCTGCTTTTAAGAAGTAAAACAATTTAGGGGCGCTTGGGTGGCTCAGTTGGTTTAGCATCTGACTTTGGCTTGATCTCATGGCTCTCTGCTGTCAGTGCAAAGCCTGCTTCAGATCTTTCTCCCTCACTCTTGTCCCTCCCCTTCTCTCTCTCTCTCTCTCTCTTTCTCAGTAATAAATAAACATTAAAGAAAAAAAAAAAGAGATTGTTTGCGGTCCCAAAGTTACCAAAAAGAAAAAAAAAAATAAAACAATTTAGGGATGCCTGGGTGTCTCAGTTGGTTAAGTGTCCAACTTTTGATCTCGGCGCAGGTCATGATCTCACCATGATCTCATGGGTTAGGGGACCATGTCCGGCTCTGCGCTGTCAGCATGAACTCTGTCTCCTTTCTCTGCCCTTCCCTGTTTGCACTTTCTCTCTCTCTCTCAAAATGAATAAATAAACCTTAAAAAATATATTAAAAATAAAAAATAAAACCATTTAGAAGACATCTAACTGACATCTTATAAAAACCCGTATGAACAAACAACTCGATGAAACACGTTGTGAGTTAATCCCTAATGAGACAGAGAATGCAGCCGAGCACAGACAGAAGTCCTGGAAGCTAAAAGCGCTCTGCGGCTGGTCGGTCGGTCACCTTTGTTCCTGTTTTCACTAAAACCACCATGTGGCAGTTCTTCATTTCCACACCCCCCGACACAGTCAAGTGCACGCTTACAGAGAAGTCACTTAATGAGGGCTGAGGTCTAACCTGAAGTTTTGCTCACTGTGACCCTGAATAAATACGCCCTTATCCTATGCCTGAGTTCCACCAACACATGACTTTTGGAAGACCATGAAACCTAAGTGCTAAAGGTCTAATTTCAAAGTGCAACACATCACAGGACCCTTGATGGTGAAACTAAATTATCAGGTGCAGTGGGGTAGCTATCCACAGGTAGAACAGGAGAGCGGGGAGACAACTGGACAGAGACCTGGGCATTTCACAACTGGGTACCACTATGGGCAAATGCAGCAAAATGGAAGAGTCAGAAATAAGATATCCTCAAGATGACTAAGAATGTGGAAACAGGCTTTAAAGAGAAGCAGCAGCAGCAGGACAAAAACCCGCGTTTTACCAAGAAATCACTGTTTGCTAGGCAGTAGGTCTGATCCTGGGACACGTTAACTGACCTGATGCTATGAGAAATGTATAATACAGACAATTGCATGGATGATACTAAATGTGCCTTGTCCCAGGCCAAGCCCATGCTTGTCCACTGAGTTACGCTGGTGCTGGAGAACAGAAACAAGGCAGGAGTATAACATTGGATGTCGGTCTTGCTCACTCTTCCAGGGGTAGGGCTGGGGCAAGACAGAGAAGGGCTGGGTGCCGTGTTGAAGAAAAGCACCACTTCCCACTTGTTTGCGGGAGGAGTTTCTGGCCACCGGGGGTGCGGGGGGCAGCCATCTGTCCCTCAGTGACCCAGCTCTGGAACGAGGCAGATACAGCAGCATATGCAGGAGTCTTTTGTGGGGGCGTTTCTCCAGCACACTTCCAAGATTTCTGTGAAAAGCCCCGAGGCTGCTGGCATGAGCAAATGTGGTAATTGGGCTGTGGTACCTTTAAACAAATAACACGAAGGAGGTTTCCTCACACTCCCTCTTTTAGAAGCAGACACGACAGAAGTTCTGAACATCTCCGCTCTCTGGGTAAAGTTTGAGCAAATATTTTTCTTCATAAAGCCAACCCTGAAGGGTGGCCTTTATAATTCCTGTATGAAGAAAGACTCTGATGCTATTTCTGTCTTGATGCTTACAATAATAATCCATAAATATTAAAATTAATACTGTGGTGAGAATTTCTCTCTGCACTTTCTCTGTAGTCTGATAGCACCACTTAAAGACTGTACCATAAAAGGCCAATTGTCACCAGGGTTCTTGAATGAAGTTTTTTTATAATGTTTTATTTATTTTTGCAACAGAAAAACAGAGCAAGAGTGGGGGGAGGGGCAGAGAGAGAGGGAGACACAGAATTCGAAGCAGGCTCCAGGCTCCCAGCTGTCAGCACAGAGCCCGACGTGGGGCTCAAACCTGCGAACTGCAAGATCATGACCTGAGCCAAAGTCGGACACTTAACCGACTGAGCCACGCGGGCGCCCCTCTTGAGTGAAGTTTTACATTCTTGTAAAAATTGGGCAAGAGACTCTCTGAGAGGAAATGGACAGGTCATCAGACCCATAGTTTCCAATGAAGGAAGAGGGTATATGGCCACCGTATTGTGTTCAGGCTGCCTCACCTAAATCTCCCAGGGATTCCTCACTATAAAGAGAACGGTCTCAGTCTTCTTTAGAAAATAGCACTATTACAGGAGAGTGTCCAAGATAAAACTTGGAATAAAAGGTAAACACCAAAAACTACGTGTCACAGATCAGTTCCAAAGCCTGGAGAAAGTATACACTTCTTTTGAAAAGAATTCACTAAGAACCACAGAGAACTGAAGTTTTTCAGACTTTGGATGATAAGCGTCTCCGTAATGAGCTGCATATAGAAAGCGATGGCTGCTTGAACTGGCACTTCTCCCCTCCCCGTATTAGGCTAATGACTTTACCGTCTTTCTTCCCGGAAGTTTCTCACACAAAGACAATCTTTATATCCCGAGACCCACTTCCATGGCTTATCATCACCTTTACCGAAGTTCTAGAATATAATAATCCCAATAATACCTTGTCTTCTAACAACATCAGGCTTCATAATACCTCATCTTCGCCATAGGCTGTGTGTTTTAGAACAGTGAGGCTCCAAAGAGATCCAAAATACACACACATTGGAAAATAAAAAGAACAAAAAAGAAGAGAGGCTACCCTCAATTGCAATTAAAATCAACAGTCTTCCACGACAATGTGCCAACGCTGGTTAATACAGACATTTCCAATAACTTTAATCTTTGAGTGGCGATTGTCAAAAAAAAAAAAAAAAAAAAGAAATCAAGTTTGCGTTTCTTAAAAGACAAGAGGGAAGGAAATGACTTGTCATATCTGACTGGTTCGGAAATATAAAATCCAATTCTGAAGAAGGAGAGATAAGGAAAGCACCGCAGAAGTGCTATCAGCTTAGCAAACACTAAATAATGGACAATGCAGAGACTGTCCAGCACGATAAAATACTCTATTAGAGGGACTGTTTTTAAATGAGTGATAATTGTGGCACATCCACAGTGAAAGGTTATTGAATTTTTATCTGTAGCAAGAAGCTTTTGACAGACTTGCTGAAAAGTCACCTACAAATAGTACCTTCTTTGGATGAATTTGACCAAAGGGGTTTTCCAGCGTGTGACATCTTTCTGACATTTACAGGAGTTTTGCTTCCTTCAAGAATCTGATCAGACGTTCTGGGTTTCTAGAAAGACACTTGGGTCTTTCATCAGTCTTATAGAAAAGTCCTCATTATGCTTCCTTTCAGAAAAATTGGATTAAGTTGTTAGTTAAGGACTACAGTCAAATCCGCCCAGGATTCAATGGCCAGAGCTCAGAGACGTGCGAACACAGAATGAACTGCGGTTAACAGACAACACTCTGCCTTGGAGACAAATACAGGCACCTGACATGTACCTGTATTTCCTGTGAACAAAGAGGTCTTTTACATGTTTCCTGTATGATTTCTAATACTGGATATAAACTATAGTACTCAAGTTAGGACAATAAATTCCCTAAAAGGGAACCTTTCCCTAAATACATGCCTACAAAATTTGGTTCCGAAACAAATTCTCGTTGGGGGTGGTGGGGGCACAGCTTTTAATGCTTTTTATTTTTTTATTTTTGAGAGACAGAGAGAGACAGCACGAGCAGGGGAGGATCAGAGAGAGAGGGAGGCACAGAATCCGAAGCAGGCTTCAGGCTCTGAGCTGGCTGTCAGCACAGAGCCCAACGTGGGGCTCGAACCCACGAACCATGAGATCATGACCTGAGCTGAACCTGGACGCTTAACTGACTGAGCCACCCAGGCGCCCCGAGGGGGCCCAGCTTTTAAGCTTCAGCTTCTTAAAATGGGTGAATTGTCATGATCATTTACCCTGTGCCCCCTTTGAAAGCACACTCAATGCCATTCACACTGGGACGCAGCATCACATCCATTTGACTGTAATTTGGGGAGTCAGCCGAAGAGGAAACCATCTCTGTGGGGAAACAGAGGCACACTGGCTTGGTATTCTGAGGCACACCAGTAACAGGTGACTGTGCTGTTTTTCTAGGCACTGTGGTTTGCACTCTGACAGCAGTCGAGCTGCAGTCTAGATTTTGTCACTGTCCCATTTTGACCTTGGGCCAATGGTCAAACTTCTGTTTCATGATCATGCTTTGTAAAACTGAGAGAATGAGCGCTGGCCTGTCAACGGCAGCTTGAGGCAGGGACAAGGGATTAAGAATTAATGATTACAAAGGACCTTGAAAGTATGAAATGCAATCTAAATGTGGAGTCCATTACCGTCAGCGTGCTGCCCTTTGGGACTGTCACATGCACGCACAATTAGCACAGAGCGCTCCGTTGCTACACTTTCCTGGGGGTGGCGGTCTGAAAAGGGTCCGCATACACTACCGATTAATAAGTGAGCTATCTGAAAAGGCATACCCAGTTTACATTTAGAACATTTTTCTAAATTCAATCTCCACAGATGGTGATTTCTTCCATTAAATCTGGGCCAGCCCTCTATTCTCTTTGTTTTTCCTGTCAGGATTCGTCTCTCCTACCCACCCGACGCTGCAGCATACCTCAACTCAGTTTCGAGGGTGAAGAAATTAAGAGACATAGTCTTTTTCTAGTGAGGAGTTCATTAAGTCATGGTTCGTGGGCTTATCTCAAGGTTTAAAGCACCCGACTATCTCAGGGTTTTTTTCTAGATAAGAGCTCAGATTGAATAGTACAATCAGTGCCTTCAGGTACAATCTTTCACTGGATTCTCATTATAAGAGGTTTTCTGTTTGGCAGCCAAATCAGTCCCCTCAGGATTATTTTCTGCTCCAGCCTTTCTGCCCTCACAGCTGCTCCTCGCCTTCCCAGTCTCGCTCCGTCATTTCGGGAGGCCATTTTAGAGCCCTCTGTTTTCCAACGTCTTCCGGCCTCCCCCTTCTCCCAAAGATTTTCACTTTTATTTCTTCGTCCTGTTCCCATTTTACAGTTTTGTTTGAAGATACAATCATTCAGCCGGAAGCTCCTAGCCACCATACTTAAGTCTCCATGATATTATCATATTTTAATAAAATATTTCCCTTATGGATACAAATGTTGGCATTTTCAAAGAAACAGCCACATAATTCTTTATGGAGAGATACTTAGAGCTCCATAATTACATTGAAATGCCCACAGCACTGACCTTCTATGGCTTCACAATTGATAATCAGCTCTTAGCTGAGGGAGGCTGGGTACTGTTTCCTAATCGGTATGCAGGACAGGACCATGAACTCTACAGATGACCAGCTGATTGACAAGAAGGGAATTGTTTCTGGCTCTGTCTTTAAATAATAACCAAGTCTTCTTTTCATAGTTTTGGAGAACAAAAAAGGTATCTTTTTGAGATGCAGCTCTGGCTTCTCAGATGGGCACTGGTAGGCAGAGGTGACTTTCAGATGCAGTCCATTCTCAGACACATTCCCATGACCTCTGAAATACTGGGGGACTCTGTGGACAGGGAGGCAGAATTTGCTAGAAATGATTCGGGAGCACAGATGTTAGAGTTTTAAAAGCAACCACAGGACTTGAGATCAAAGAGAAGCTGGAAGGGGTAGGAGGAAAATCAAGACCCAGCACTAAGGGAGGTGAGCAGGCACCCTGGGAACCCCATACACAGTCCCCAGAACACCCTGCTAACAAGTCCCAAGGTCACCATCTCATTTAATGGCTACAGCAACCCAACGAGTGTGTATCATGGTTTCTACTTAATAGGCAAAGAGACCTTTTTAGCTCAGAGAGGCTACATAATTTCCTTGTGGTGATAGAACTCGCCTTGCATGTTCCCCAAGTGTACCTGACTTCAAAGTCACGTATATGCCGTATGCCTCCTAGACCGGGAGAAGTACGGGAAAGAGTCTGTGAATTCAAAGAGCATAGTAGGTGTTCAGGGAGAAGCAAAGATGGCCACGATTTAGAAGCCACGTGAAGGTACTCAATGAGAGGAAAGGGAACAACAGGGTAGGAATGTGAAGAGGACTGACCAGTGTTTAAAATGTACTGAAAGCAAAGAAACATGGGTCAGCCTGAAGCTGGGACGACAATTAGCAGTGATAGTGCAAAGCACATCAATGCGGTCAACGAGCTGAAGGGGTCCAGACGGTCTTCCCCATAAAATGAGAGAGGCACCAGCATCTCCACTGTTAGTAACAACAGGGTTTCCAAAGAGTCCTATGAATCGGGTGAGCACCCTGAGTACAGGGACTTTTCGCACAATTCCTCCTCAGGATGAATTTCAATCAGCTTATAAACAACAGAGTGCAATTAAGACTGAAAGTGAACAAAATGGAATCATCGTAAAATCGTCATTTGGTGTTTTCGCTCCTACAAAACATATGATTAGTTGTGAGACGGGGTACAACATGGAAACGGGCTTGGACATTATTTTATAAAGTGAGAAAAGCACACACAGAAGTAGAAGCAGCATCAATTAGGTAAGATCAAAATAAATTCAGAGTTGGACAAGGGACAGGAAACTCATGAACAAGATGTAAGACCAGTGGTAATTGAATTTTCTCAGTAAATGAAATTAACCAAAGGCAGTGAATGTGGGCGGCAACACCAAGTGAGGAAGGAAGGTAAGAGCGAGGCCACAGAAGGAGAGCCGGTTTAGGAATATGACAACTCGTAAGACCAAAAACTGATTATGGCACAGAAAGCCTAACTTCAGAGCCATGATTAGGGACATGAAATATGCAGCCTGACGAGAAGCTGTCTGATAACAGTCTACAAATATTTGGGATTTGTAAATACCGAAGCAAGAGAGGCATTAGCACGCGTGGAGTTTTAATTAAAAATAATCAGATGAAATTATGACAGGGAAAACTCTGGCTTAATAGTGTGACAAACTCAAAGCTGACACAGGACAGCGTCCCACGAGATCTTGGCTAGGGACATTTTAATTCTCATTTGTGTCAAGGCAGAAAAACAAATAGCAGTCGGTATGTGTGTGTGGAGGGGGTCTGAATTTTATCTTAAATTTGCCAGTAAGGCAGAAAAAGCCCACGATAGTGAGCTCCAGCATGGGAGAATTCATATTCCGTCTTCTAGAAAAAAAATTATAGCAGACAATGCATAAAGCCCTCCTGGAATGCCACAAAACCACGCACGTGAAGGATGGGAGTGTACAGACATTGGGCCTTTCTCATCTTTATTTTCAGTGATACAGTTGACTTGGAAACACTTCCACATTCACTGCATTGGTTTGGCAATTGTGGTCTTTTGTGTTAAGAGAGACAGGGACTCTTTGTACCTTCTCCTTTGGCCGACCTGAGAAGGGTAGGAGGAGTGGTTTTATTTTTAACCCAATTTGACACACAGTTGGACTAACTAAATGCTGCTAAGCAGAAAGTGGGTTGTTGTCCGGCCCTGACATAGACTCCAAGTGCAACGTTTTGTGCTTGGTGTTCTTGTCCATGAAATGGGAAGTCCTGTTAATCCCAAGCTTTTGAGAACAGAAGAACTAGCAAAGTAACTACAAAGAATTTCCCCAATATAAAGAGGAAGAGAAATTAAAGAAAACATTTGGTGGTGGTGGTGGGAGGACGGGGTCTCTAAATCAGAGTTTCTCCATCCTGGCTAGTTGTTGAATCACCCGAGGAGATGATAAAAAAGCACAGTAGTCTGGGCATCGCTCCCAGGGGGTCTGAGCAAAAGCTCCCTAGATCATTCTAATATAAGCCAAGGTTGAGGAGCAATTCTTTAAAACAGTGGTTCTCGGCCTCCGATCTGACTGGTTCGGGGGTGCTCAGGCCACACCCTGGAACAATTAAATGAAAAATCTCTGAGCATGGGGGCCAGTATCAAGATGAGAAAACCTCCCAACCAATTACAACTGATGTGAGGCCAATTTTGAGAACTGCTACTTTACAAGTCCATTTCTCAGGAAGCCAGGGTTTGAGTCAACATTGCACGTCAGAATCCAATGAAAATGGGTTAAGACTTTTTAACAAAAAAATTCAGATAATTCTTTTAATCTCAGCACAGCTTTGTCTGAAATAGGATTGTGTCGGTTTATTAAGGGTTGTTTAGCATTTGGCAACTAAGAAGTAGCTAAAGGTCCTAATCAAGTAGCTCAGGGAGAAAAAACAGCTCCTCGCACAGAGAGTTTCAGACCCACAAGATTGCATAATCTGTATCAACTGCATAACTGTTTAAGGTAGATAACTTTTTTTTTTTTTAGCGGCGATTCAACTTGTCCAAACATTGAGCTTATAATAGATGCATTCATTCATCATGTTGAGAAAACAGTCACCATGAAGATACACAGAACAATCTGTAGTGGAAACGTGGAAAGTCGATCCAGAATTCAGAAGGAACTGTCTAGAGAGGACTACATGAATTGGAGGCATAAAAATCAACCCCAGAACATCATCAGAGATAAGTCACATTGATAGGAGTTATTCTTGAGACGATTTGATGAGAATAGCACTTTATCTCTGTGATTTTCCTTCCCAAAACCCATAAGCCCAGTCTAATCATGAAAAGAGATTAGGCAAACCCATACTGAAGGACATTCTGCTAAATACCTGATCAGTTTTCTTCCCAAAGCGGGCAAGGTCATCAAAAGCAAAGAAAGTCTAGGAAGCTGTCACAGTCTAGATTCACTTAAAGAGACACAATGACTAAATATGTTCTATCCTAGATGGGATCCTGGAACACAAAAAAGGACATTAGGCAAAAACTAAGAAAGATTCTAATACAGTAAAGACATTAGTTAATCATAAAATGTATCAATCCTGGTTCATTAGCTGTGATGACTCTCCCAATCCTAATGTGAGATGTTAACAGTGGGGGAAAATGGGTGTGAGATACAAGGAAACTCTTGACATTTTTCTAACTTTACTCTGATTCTAAAACTCTTCCAAAATAAAAATTCTAATAAAAAAAAATCCATGCCTGGACCCCCACAATGGACCTACTAGCATTCAACAATGGGTGGAGGCGTGGGATTATATTAGCAGCTGGAGTCTTCTGGAATGCGGGGAAAGCACAGAGACTGGAGAAGGGTCAGTGTAGCAGCCAAGCTGGAGACAAAAAGGAAACCACAGTCTTTTACAGTGGTTGACACGAACATTTCTAAAAATGATTAAACAAATCAAATAACCCACCAAACAGAAGTCATCTGATGGTGTGCGTGTTTGCCAATTACATGAAATGACATTCCTGCGATAGCAAAACATCTGTCCCAGCCTGTGCCTGACTGTGTTGGCAGAAATGAAAGATGCTGAACCAGTTGCCTAAATAATAGCACAGGGCAGTGTTTCTCAGAAGTTGGTCCCTGCAAGAAAAGTCCTGGGAGATGCTTTGTGGTGAACAAATTCACTGCTAAGTTTGGGAAACACTGTACCGTTGTCAGTGTGTCTAGTGTGACTGAGGAGCGGAAGTTTTAGTTTTATTTAACTTCTTTAATTCACCACACAAGGGTAGGGGCTACCGTATAGGACAGTGCAGTATCTAGAATATATTACATAACATGGTAACAAAACAGGTGGAGCGTCTGAGTTAGAGAATACTTGCAGAGCAAAAATGGTGATGAATCTGAGAAATGTTCTACCACAGCGACGATGACATTCACAAGGGATAGGCACGATACTCCTGTATATTTAAGGACTAGAAATGCTGGTTACACACTGAGAATAATGATCAGAAATGATCACAGGTGGAATGTTGGCATTAAAGGGCTTGTGTTAAAATAATACGATGGCCCTCCAGGGGTGTGTTAATAGAAATACAGCATGAAAGGCCCTGCTGGCACTGCCAGTACTTACTCTTGGTCCTGGTCAAGACAATGATGCAGTGGAGAGAAAATTAAAGTGGGAATTTGAAGACCAGCTTCCATCCCAGATCAGGCACAGACATGTGTGACCATTCTGAAGCCTCGATTGCCTCGTGTGCGAAATAAGTGAGTTGGACCAGATGGTTTCTAAGATCTCTGGCGATAATTTCACTTCCAGGGAGAGGCATACTTTCACACACATATTCGCTACAGTGTTAATCACAACAGCCAAGACTTGGAAGCAACCCAAGTGTCCACTGACAGATGAATGAATTTTTAAAAGGTGGGATACACATACAATGAAATTTTTTTCAGCTATAAAAAAGAAGGAAATCCTATCACATGCTACAACATGGATGAATCTTGAAGGCATTAAGTGAAATTAAAGTCCCAAGAAGATAAATTCTATATGATTCCAAATATGTAAGGGTATCTAAAGTCAAACTCCTAGAAACAGGAAGTAGAAGGTGGTTACCGGGACTGGAAGGGAGGGGAAAGGGAGAATTGTTCAATGGGCACAGAGTTTCAGTTGTGCAAGATGAAGAAGTTCTAGTGATCTGCTGTATAACACATTTAACACTTCTGTACTGAATGCTTAAAATGGTTAAGATGGCATACTTAGTATGATGTAGTTTTTACAATTAAAAAATAAGTGGCTAAATAATTTATAACTAACAGTATAATTCCAGAACCAATTCCAGGAACCAGAATTATGACATTTACTCACCCTGGAGATTTAGAGGGAAATTTTAACCTTTTGGTTTCTTAGACGGGAAAAGACTAGGGTATGGCATTTTATGGCTTATCATCGTGAATGTGGGCTCAGCAAGAACTTCAGTAATGAGCACTGTGAGCAGAGGTGGAGAAGCCTGGCTCAAAGTCCATGAAAGAAGGGCGCACATTCACAAACAGCCACGTCACCATTCAGGAGAGCGCCAGTGAACTTGGGCCTGCTCTGGGCTCTGAATTCTCCCACAGTCGGCTGCTCTTGATTCAGAGATTGGGATCCTCAGGCCAGAAGTCTTGTTCTATCTAATCTGTAGAGATGGGCAGGTAGGGGCCACGGAAGTATTTTACAGAGAAAATAGTCAACACGTAATTTCAGAAGAATAAGACAGAAGAAAGAGGTTTAGACTGAAGCAAAGGGACTCTGAAAGAAAGAAAGAAATGACCTCCCAGATGGTAAGGTTATTTAAAGAGCAGAATATGTAATCAAGGAAGTTTCAGAATCTCTGATCCGGGAGACTTTTTTTTTTTTTTAAACAGAATCCAAGCCAGAGAGGAGGCCCCCCAAGGAAGCAATACAGACAAAATAAGCCCTTGAGTCCTTTCCAGTCCTCTGTAGTCTATTTTTAAAAGCAAGAGATCCCTAAAACAAAAGGATACAATACAAAAGAACAGCATTAATGTTCAAATTGAATACACTCCAACAATTTTTATGTGGGTCACATTTGCTGAGAATTTTCTTAACCATAACAGTTAATCTCAGAGGCTTTATTTAGGATTCTCACACACGGCAGATGTTCTCTGGCGTCTGTACTACAAAGCTGAAATTGTGATCAATGAGAGAAAACATGTATAAACCTAGATCGTGAACATCCAATGCTAACTATGATCCCGCTCAACTTCTTTGCACCGAAAACATGTCCTGAACATAAAGGAGTTCTGGGAGTGGGAGACAGACTGGGGTACAGGTAGGGAGAAAAACAGAGTCAGAAAACAAGGTTTATACAAGGAGAACCAGAGAAACTCATGAGAGAAGGTCAAGCTGGGTCAATCCACGACCTTTCTGGAACTGTTTCTGAAGCTCTCGGCAAAAATGCTCTTTGAGTCTGGGATCAAATAAATCCCGGGACTGCTGGTGGCCAAGGATGTTGCCATATAGAGAGCGCTTGCCTGAGTTGGAAAGCAATAAAGAGAAAATAGCAAGAGACAGAAGAAGGAAGCCAGAAAGGGGCAGGGAGAGTACAAAAGAGCATGAAGAGGTATGTAAGCATGTCTTGTAAACCTGGATCCAGCCATGCCTGAAGTCTTCTGATTGACCAGTTTTATGAGTCAATGTATTATTTGTTTCCTTCACTTAGTTTGTTTCTTTCACTGGAAAGAATCCTAAGTAGAACAGGTATAAGGAAGATGAGGGTGGTGGGGGGATACCAGACGAAACGGAGCAGGAATGGAGGACTGCCTTTGATGTAGGCAGGAACTATTTAAGGTGAGGAGACCCTTTAAGTATAAAGAGACAGAGTGACATTTAGGCAAACACCAAAAGAGACAGAAAAGTTATCTTCGAAGAAATGGTCAGCTTTGATCTCTTGGACAAATGGGCAACCATATCCTACCTCTAAAAGGCAATACTCTCTTCTTTTTGTTTAATTTTTAGAATTTTTTAAATTTATTTGAAAGAGAGAGCACACATGAGTGGGGAGAGGGGTGGTGGGGGAGAGAGAGAATTCCAAGCAGGCAACACATTCAGCATGGAACCCAACATGGTGCTTGATCCCAGGACCCTGGGATCATGACCTGAGCTAAAACCAAGAGTCAGATGCTCAACCGGCTGAGCTGCCCAAGCGCCCCACAATACTCTCTCTCTCTCTCTCTCTTTTTTAAAAATGTTTTCTATTTATTTTTGAGAGAGAGAGAGAGAGAATGAGAGAGAGAGAGAGAGACACACACACACACACACACAGCGCGAGTAGGGGAGGGCCAGAGAAAGAGAGAGACACAGAATCTGAAACAGGCTCCAGGCTCTAGCTAGCCGCCAGCACAGAGCCCGATGCGGGGCTCGAACCCATGACCTGAGCTGAAGCTGGACGCTTAACTGACTGAGCCACCCGGGTGCCCCCACAATACTCTCTTCTGTATGACATGGAATGTTTTGGGAGGACAATAATTTGGGAGAATAAATAATTTTCTGCCAACTTGCTCTACTCCCTCACATTAATAGCTGCTTCATTATACCGAAGCGTGGTATTTATGGTACCAAACAATTAACAGAATGCAGAAGAAGCGATAACCTAAAATCTTTTCTGGATTTCTTCCCATCCTGCTGAGGATCCGTGAGGGCTAGATAAAAGGCTGGCATTTACTTCATGTTATCCAATCTCCAGATTTGGAAACATGTTTGTGAAGGTAATCATTTGGTTCACTTTTCAAAAGAATAATAAAGACCTGTCCTTATTCCCTTTCTAGATTCACACTGACATGGAACCATCAAAGTAACCCATTATCAGCGAATTCCCTGCTTTGCTCAAATTATAAACATCAATGGGCATCTTCCCTGGGAATTCAAAGAACAGACGAGTGTGGGTGAGTGAGGCTTGTTGTTATCGGAATAAACCAGGTTTGCTTGACGCTTTGTTTTAGCAAAGACAACCTAAGTAGTGATTATAGTTCACTTGGGTTTTGTACTGATCGTCAAAATGCTGACAGTCACTTAAATCACTCACTGGGTGGAATAATCACCCTGAAAGGAGCTGAGAGAGTATAACTTATATTATAAAAGGGAACTGAGCACAGGGGACGAAGTATTAACGGGTGTGGTAGAAGAGATCTTTGTCAGAATAACAGAGATGATTAAAGACAAGAATTAGACATCAAGTGTTCTGGGGACTCTCCGTGACATGAAGACAACAGCTAAATTGTGCAATTACAAAGTCGAGCATAACTCAGGGAACATCTTTCTCTTTTTTGCAGACAGCTGATGCCAGGTTAGCCTGGCCGTGGCTTGCTGTAGAGGTTAGGTACCATCTTGCTTCGTAAAAACCCTTTTCAAATGGACAGAACAGAAATCTGGAATGCTGAGCCACTGGAAGTAAGCGATGGCATTGTTCAACATTAGATGTTGATGGCCCACCAAACAAGCGACCCCTTCCAGTCATCACTAAGGAGCCAACCCAAGCAGCCAGGCATTTGTAAGGATCAAAGGAAAAACCGGGGAAAAGAAGCGTGTGGTCCCTTTACAGGACTGTTTATTTGGCAATTATCAAAAGGGCAATTAGATCTGACTTTTCTGTTTGGTGGAGTGGGGTGGGACTGGGAGATAAAATGGATAATTTAGACAACCGCTTGATACGGACCGGATTAGAAAGCTGAGGGCCTTTCAAGGATATCTACAGATCTCCTCATGCCCCGCCCCACACGGACCCCAACTCTCCAAGGCTTCTGGATTCTGAGAATAAACATGTATAATATTATCCTCAGATAAAAAGCAATGCTAAGTAATAAAAAGTGTACAATAGAAGTCTAAGTAAAAAGGAGTATTTCAAGAGGATTTCTGAAGCAGAGTTTAGACTCTTGCTCAAAGCCCCTTCCTTCTGTCCATTTTCCCCACCTGCTACTGACCTTCAGCATAGCTACATAATCAGCATGAGACCTGTTAAGCAGTGAACATTTAAGGGACTCCGAGACTCTCTGGGTCCATATTTTGGGGGAGAATTTATCCCTGTGAGTTTCAGCCACACCTCTTCCATCTCTAGGCTGGAAACTATGGTTAATCAAATAATGACTTTTCAAAAGACAAAGATAATAAATAACCTAGTCTGAAGTTCAGTCCAAACAATGCAAGCATTTTCCTTCTAATTATCTCCAAAGTTAACTCTCATATTAAGTTCAAAGCCAAGTTTGTTTCTTTCATGTTATTGTTGTTATTTTACTTTCTCTGTTGTTTATTTATGCACTCACATGTGTCAGTGCCTTTATTCCTTCTTCCTATCACTTTTTCTTTGCTTCTATTTTAACTGCCTAACACATACTTCTGAGCTAATGCCTTTAAGAAAAGTACTCATACGGGTGCTTGGGTGGCTCGATTGGTCAAGCATCTGACTCTTGATTTCAGCTCAGTTCATGATCTCACAGTGTGTGGGTTTGAGCCCTGCGTCTGGCTCTGCGCTGACCGTGCAGAGCCTGCTTGGGATTCTCTCTATGTGCGTGTGCCTCTCTCTCTCCAAATAAAAAAATAAAGGGTGCTGGATGGCTTAGTAAATTAAGCATCTGACTTCGGCTCAGACCATGATCTCGTGGTTCATGAGTTTGAGCCTCACATTGGGCTCTCCGCTGTCAGTGTAAAGCCTGTTTCGGATCCTCTGTCCTCCTCTCTCTCTGCCCCTCCCCGGCTCATGCTCACTCTCTCTCAAAAATAAATGAACATTAAAAAACTAATCTAAATAAACAAAATTTAGAAAATACTTATTTTATACCTATTGAATAGAGTTTATGGGCCCCAAAGTTTCCAAATTATTTCTCTTGGAGTCAATGGTCCTCGGTGGAAAAAAGTTTCCTGTTTTTATTTCATATCCTACACCTTCCTTTCCTTGAATTCTGTAATTAAGTTATCTCTCAGCCATCTCTTTTTGGGAATAACTGTTTTTCCCACTGTCTCTATTTCCTAGCATCTTTGTCCCTTCTATTATTCTCTTGTTAGACACTTCTTCATTAAAATTTAAACATCAGCTGTGTGCTCAGCTCTGAGATACAGTTTCTATCCTTGAGACGTTATTATGAGGAGGGCAAAGGTATTTCTTTCTGTTCCTGTGACACAGTGGTGTGTTCTTACACAATGTTGTGTTTTGAAGGTGTAACATCAAGCTATGTGAACATGAACCTTTCTCGGCCTTCCGTGTCCCACACAGGAAAGCCGAGATTACGTCCTTTACTTTAGAAGAACCACAAAGTATGAGAGGTACAACCCAATAAGTTCTAGCACGGACCTTCCGACAACCCGACATTCCCCATATGCGGACATGTATATGCCCTCCCATTTCCAATGAAACCACTCAGTCTAGTTCCTCCGCTATCCCCACCACAGCCGCCTAATAGGTACTTACTCTGAGATGTAGAAAGATTGGAGAAAGCTGACTTTGTCCGACCTGCTAACCATTCCAGGCTTTCGTGCATGTTGGCCAAAGCTTTGAGGTCGCTGACATCATGGAGGATGTCTTGCGGAGGGATTAGTTTATCACCCAGGTTCCCAATAAGAACTTCCGACTCCTTGCCAAAGGCTGCCCTGAAAAACAAATCAGGAGCATGCTTCACACACAGCATGGAAAAGAGAGGGGTGGGGAGTGCTTTTTAAGGCACGTCTGGCACAGTGTTGTTATTTGTTATAGTCACGATTTCACAGCATGCTATCTTTCCTATAGGTTTAGTGTTGTGAGGAAACTACCATGTCCCTGCTTAAAAATTTCTCTAATGGGAGAAAGACGGTTCTTAGAACAATGAAGTTACCCTGAAGCTTACACCTTCAACAAGAACAGGCACGGACCCGACCTAGACAGTGACGGTCGCTGGGGATGGCTTTGATGGCTGCTCTCTTGTGGGGTTTGTCCTTGCCTCTTCTGCTATGGATGCTGATGAACAGCTCAGGGCGTTAAAAAGGTACATGGTTGAAGGTTACTGTAATAAATAAAACCACCAAGTTAATCAGCTAGAAAATATTTTAAAATGTTCAAAAGCAAAGAGGGTCCAGCCCCTTTAAGAGAACAGATGATCGCTGAGATGGATGACAGGCCTCGGTGATTCACTCGTTTACTTGGCTTAAAAGGGATCTGAAGCGAATGAACTACAAAGCATTAAGCTATGTGTTAGACGAAAAGAGAAACCAGTAAAAATCAATGCTGGATCCTTTGACTGGAAAAATAGAGTCAGGGGGTCTTTGCGCAAATCCCAGTGTCCTCATAATGTTTTGGTGGAGTGGGGGGATGCTGAAAAACCAAATTCTGTGGGGTCACACAAGGAAGGGGTGAAGGGCCCCCTAGAGACCATACAGCACTGTCCTTGCACATGTGCAGAAATGGAGGCTCAGGGGTGAATCGTTTTGCTCACATGACACACGAGTGGCAGAGCTGGGACTCAGTCTATTCCCATAGGGCCCTTTCTTTCAAAAAGACAGAGGGATGATGTGACAGAAGAAGACTGAGGATGCTAGGGAGAAAAATTTTGTCTTTCAGGGAAAGTTCTATGCAGGTGGGTAAGCTGAGTTGTGGCCGGCGTTGTTTGGAACAGGCATCTGGAGAGTTTTCTGTAAGTCCCAAGGCTTTTTAAAACTCAGAATACCTAAGTGAGCTGGAGCAAAGGCTTTATTTAAGTAGAACAAACCGAGTTAAGTGCCAAGCAAGCAGTGATTAGTACCAACTGACATAGAGTCAGAAGGATGCTTACACGACACATAGGCATGCAGTGCCCAGCACTAAAGCAGATGCTCCATATTGAAAGAAACAACTGCTGTGAATTAAATGTGAACAGTAAAAATTGTTTATGCTTCCAAGTAGTGATGCTCCATTAGGCTTCTTGTTTCAATGGAGGCTTACATTTTTTAAGGAAGTCGTAATTGACCGAGTTGGGTAAGCTGTGGTCACGGAGGCAATACGCACCCAGCATGGGAAAGAGTGTGCGTAAAACTTTACTCAGAAGTCACGTAAAAAGGTTTTGGAGCGGGACCCAAAAGCTTGCATTTCTCACTGGTTTTAGGCTATTGTCTGGGAAGGATGGGTTCTTTGAGCTCTAAGAGTTGGAGCACAGGCTTCAATGTCCGACAAAAGACAAACCTGTGGCCAATTCCTGAATCTGTCATTTACTGTGTTGGATCGGCTTCACTTCTCAGAGCACTGTTAGCTCGGGGTGGTAGTAGTGACCTCATACGAAGTAACGTAAAAATATGAGGGGACTTAAAACATCTTTACTGGGAAAATTTCAGTACTTACACACGCAGAGAGAGGCATACGATGCCCCTCCCCGCCACGTAGACAATGCTCAGCTTCAATTATTAGCAACTCATGCTAAGTCTTATTTCATCTGTCCCTATCCACTCCCCATCTACTGTGGAATATTTTTGTTTGTTTTGTTTTTGAGAGAGAGACTGAGGGAGAGAGTGAGGGTCAGGGGTGGGGAGAATCCTAAGGAGGCTCAGTGCTCAGCGTGGAGCCTGACATGGGGCTCAATCCCATGACCCTGTGATCATGACCTGAGCTGGAATCAAGAGATGGACCCCTCAGTGGCTTTGTAGGTTAAGCATCTGACTCACGATTTTGGCTTGTGAATTCGAGCCCCAGGTTGGGCTCTATGCTTGATAGCGCAGAGCCTGGTTGGGAATTGCTGTCTCTCTCAAGATAACTAAATAAACTTAAAAAAAAAAAAAAGAGACACTCAACCAGCTGGGCCACGCAGGTGCCCTTTCTCCTTGTCTTGGAATATTTTGAAACAAATCATTCAGGTGATGTTAAACGCATGGAACTTGGTGAAGGTTAACAAGTTATAGTTCTTATCACTCTGGCCTGTTGAGATGGATGGCTTATTTAGTGTCCACCCGGGGTGCGCTATGATGAATGAATTGCAATAGATGAGTGATCAGAAGTAAATAAATTAGATTGCAAGGGCTAGTTTTACAAATGGGACCTTGTAACATCACAGCAAATGTCACTGTGGCTCAGGGTCAGGGCCTGCCAGAATCTTCAAGAGGAAAATTACCGTGAAAGAAACCCCTGGTTTCCTAGCCAGTGTCCATTATCCCATATGCCTTCCTAGTCAAAGGGCCCTGGTATTGTTGGGGCCGGCAACGTATTCAGCTTAAGAACAAAACAAAACCCCCACTCGATTTCCCAGCCCTTTTGGCAGATGGAGCTCTAAGCCCAAATCAGCAGGTGGCTTCCCAGGAAAGGTCTTTTAAGCAGTGTTGGCTGGCAGGGCCCTCTTTTGCCTTCTCCCTTTCTGGAATGCAGGAGTGCATCTTTGAACATGAGGTGACTATGAGTATGAAAATAACGCTCAGAATACTGGAGCCCAAGAGAGGAGGTGTGCGTGCCCCAAAGCCACCACGGAGCTGTAACACAGCCGGAGACAAGGCACTTCTGGGCTTCCAGTTAGAGGAGGGATGACGAAACCCTATTTGTTTAAGCCACCGCTATTCCAATTTTCTGCTACCAGCAGCAGAATGCAATATCTAACTGACACCATGATCTAATTAGCATAAATGATGTCACCCTCAGAAAACTTATCTCTGAATTTAGATATCCCTAAAATCAAGTTACGGGGGAAAAGCAAACCAATGTCTCCTTCATGATTTGAGCCCAGCAGACAGTTATAATACCTTCCCTGTGGCTGTCACTCAGTCAAGTTGTAAATATTTAGTTTTCTTCCTCTGTCCTTATGTATCAACTCTCTCAGCCCCTTAATCATCTGTGATAGATATAACACAAAAAATGCCTCTGAGCTGGGTGGTTAAAAAGCAACAGGGGAGGCAAACAGCTTTGAAAAACAGGCTTGGAGGCATTTTCATGCATGTAGGTGTAACCCCGGGTGCAATGTGACAATCAAGACAAATGTATTTATGTAGAAGTCTAATCTGCTTGGGTGGGGATCTCTGGGCCCCGGGCACGTCTGTGGTGTGCATTCAGCCCTGGATGCCTATCCCATTTCCCTTTGGCTCACTCAGAGTTGCTTAACCTCCTCCGACGGGAGAGCAACAGACTGAGAAAAATACAAACTGCCTCATGTTGAATACATAGTAGACATCGGCGGTTGACAGGAATCCATAATCGCCCCCTAACAACCTGGCGAGAGCACAGACAGCATGACATGGAGGACAAATGATTGACAGCTATAACTATTTCACACTCAACAATCATTCCTTCGAGGATTTGTGTGTGTGTCAAAGAGCTTGGGGGATGGTTTTTATGTGTTACCATCCCCTTAAGGGGATGGCTTTAGTTGCTCGACTGGGGATCTTTTTCTAAACCCTCTAATTTATTAAATAAATTATGGTATATCCACACTACGGAAAGCTATGCAGTCATTAGAAATTATATAGTAGAAAATACTTGATACCACAGAAAAATGTTTCCTCTGGCTTATTTTGAACCATGCTCTGCAGCTGAGTAAAACAAGCTGTTATAAAACCCTCTGATATTACAAAAGAAAAGGATTATATGTCTATGAACTAAAATAGATTGGATATCTACATACCAAAATGTTCACTGTGGAACAAGATCATGCTTTGGGCTTCTCTATTTTCTTTCTTTTTTAAAAATAATTTTTTTATGGTTTCTATTTATTGTTGAGAGACAGAGACAGTGCGAGCAGGGGACAGTCAGAGAGAGAGGGAGATACAGAATCTAAAGCAGGCTCCAGGCTCTGAGCTGTCAGCACAGAGCCCGACGCAGGGCTCAAACCCACAAACCATGAGATCATGACCTGAGCCGAAGCCAGACGCTCAACTGACTGAGCCACCCAGGTGCTCCTGTATTTTCTATATTTTCTCCAGAGAACATGTATATTTTTTAATTAAAAACAAAACTTGGAGGGGCCCCTGGTGGCTCAGTTGGTTGAATGTCTGACTTTAGCTTGGGTCATGATCTTGCGGCTTGTGGGTTCGAGCCCTGCAGTGGGCTCTGTGCTTAAAGCTCAGAGCCTGGAGCCTGCTTCAGATTCTGGGCCTCCCTCTCTCTGCCCCTCCCCTGCTCAGGCTCTGTCTTTCTCTTTCAAAAGTAACATTAAAACAAATTAAAAAAAAAACAAAAAAAACCCAACCCTACCCAACCCAAAACAAAACAACATACCAAAGTTGGAAACCGTATCGTGAATGAATGAGAAAATCTTTCAAAGGGCCATATCAAGGATTTTAGCATGGAAAATTGGAGGACTTGATATTATAGTACTTTGGCCGACCTGGAGGCAATGACTGGTCAGCTGGTCTGAAGGCTGGTTGGGACTGTGGCTCTAGGCTGCTCAAGATGAGTCCCTGTCCCCTGCAAGAGGGTCTCACTGCCGGAATGACTACCACCCAGCATCCGGGCCAGTATTTCCGGATCCTCACTCTTCATCTTCTGCGTATTATGCGTGCACCTTAATGAAGGAACACGTTACATGTATTTGAGTGAGATAGCAGCGGAGTCATCATTATCTTGTGAAGGGGAAGTCACAGAAATTCAGAAGGAGCAGGCGCTCGTTCATTGCCCGCAGATCATCTGCCAGAGCCGGGAGCAGGACTCAGAACCCACAGCTGCGTGTTTTAGGTGCCGAGGCCGTGTGAGGTACCACCTTCACCATCAGTAGGCCAACACGCTCGCGTCGGAGCCCAGGAAACTACAGAAGTGTCAGGCCTGGTAAGCTTAATTTTAGCACACAATTATAATCTTTAAAAGCTTGATCTGACAAGAATTCATTTAAGGGATTTTGCCAAGAGTGTAAAACCTGTTTAATTTAATTTTACCACACAATTATAATCTTTAAGGAGGTCTATCTGACAAGAATTCATTTAGGAGAATGTTGCCGGAGATGCCGAAAATTGTCTCCATTTAGTCTTTAAATAGTTCTGTTATCTGCTGAAATCTTAGAAAGGCCAAAAAAAAAAAAAAAAAAAAAAAAAAAAGAAAGAAATCTGCATTTTCAGCAGACTAAATGCATTTCTGAAAGAAATATCGCAAATAGTTTCAAAGTGACTGACCTGCAGATCTGGGCTATATTTGATCACATGACATGTACACTGAGACTCATTGCTTGCTCTCCCTGCAAATCTCCCCCAGTTTCCCACGGAAGCTTCACCCCTGCCGTGTGGGCACCGCCCCAGGAGCCCGGGAAGCTCGGCCTGAGCCCACTCCTCTCTGATCCAGGACACGGCAGGGAGGAACCAGGACTGGCTGCAAGGGCAAGCCGGACTCACACAGACTGCCCGCACCTTCGAAGGGGCAGTGTCGTACCCACACCGTGACAGCCACTACTCCACGGGTCGAATTGCTTTCCTTGCCTGAAATGTTTCCAAGAGCCCCCTGGTCACATTTCCTCAAGGTCTTCCTGAACAATCATGCTAATCCTGTTCGACAACGTTTTTGGCCAGGAAACTTATTTTGCATCAAAAGAAGTAAGGCAGACGTGATGCTCGCGAATTCCCATCTTGTTGGGTGCCCGGTCCCCTGCGGGGAGCTGGCCTGATGGAATGGTTGGCTTATGGAGGATTCAGCTATGGTCTAGTTGGAAGGCAACCCTCTAAGGCTGAAGTGCTGAGGGCCTGACACAGAGACCAACATATACTGTTCCTCTTTCTCCCTATGACAAGACAATATGGGTCTGGGGACTAAGGAGTAAAACTAGGAATGGCCCCTCCTCTCTTATGGAGGCTCTACTCTTGCCCCTTCCCCCAGTGTGGGATGAGGCAGGTTTTCAGGTATTCGGGAAGGAATGTCTCCACCAGACAATGCAACAGTGACCACATTAAATTGGTAGCAGAGACTGTCATCTGGTTTTCTGGGCTTCTCACTACTGAGGCAACAGGCAGAGACGGGCTACTTTGATACCTGGAATGACTGGCCTCAATTGCCAATAGGTGGGGGGTGAGGGGGCCGGGGGGAGTATGCTGCTTCTGCACAATCAGGGCAGGCAGGACCTCGTCAGATTCACTGGGCTCCCTCTCAGTGTTTCCATGTCCATAGTGAAATTAACGGAAAAACCAGGGCAGCCTGATAAAGGCAGAGCTGCTAACAGCTCAGGTCTCTTGGGAACAAAGCCTTCATTCAGCACATCCAGGTGGAGAATTGCGACCAGTAGAGGTGCTGGCAGCGGGTGAGGGCACAGTGGCACGGGTGGTTAGAAGAAGGAAGTCCTAAGTATCACCTGTTTCTTCTGACCAGTTACAGGGGCTGTGGCAGCCTGCATACTTACACAAGTATCAGCCAATGGTTTCTTTTTGTTTTCCACTTCCCCTACTACATTTATTTAGAGTAAAACATACATGAAAGCGATCATTTCAACCATTTTTAAGTGTGCAGTTCAATGGCATGAAGTACATTCGCAATGTGCCATCATCGCTCTCTCTTCCAGAACTTTCCCATCATCCCAAACAGAAACTATTCCCATTAAACAGTAACTTTATTACCAGATTGCTGGATCATATGGTAATTCTGGGTTCAGCTTTTTCAGAAACTACCAAAGGGCCTTCCACAGCGGCTGTACCATGTTACATTCCTACCAGCCATGCACAGGGGGTTCTAATTTCTACATGTCCTTGCCAAAATATGCCGTTTTCTGGTTTTAACATTTTCAGGTAATTTTTTAATAATCGCCATCCTAATGGTGTGAGGGGGTAGCTTCCCCACTTGTTTTACATGAGGAGCTGGTAGCGATCAACATTCGAGATTCATTCAGAGGCCACCAGCTATGAGACGTCACGTCTGACTTGACCAGGGAGGACACTGGAAATCCTAGACTTGAGATGAATACAATGAGTGATGTGACAGGCTCTCCTTTGTTGGGGAGAAGGGGAAGGAATGCCTGTATATGATGAATAGCAGCCTATATTAAGCAGAAGGAAGAAGTTCGAAAATATAGGCATAAAGGTAAGAATGCATACAGAGTACAAGTCCTAGGCCTGTCTACCCTAAGATCTATTCTTCATCTTTTCCTTGTTCTGATCTATACAGGGGGGAAGGGAGGAGGTGAGTGGGGTGGAGGAGGCAGGGGCTGACCTTTGTGGGCTGTTTTCCAGGTTCCCAGCTGGGCTCTGACAATGGAAGGTCCTAGATAGGGGCCCTGACGGGCAAAAGGAAAGGAGAAGGCAGGGCCTCTCTCTGCCTATTGGGTAATGTCTCTGGCAATAGACGCATCTCCTCCTGACTCCAGATTCTACCATGCCTCCGCTTACTTTGGAATGCCTCTTTCCTCTGGCATTCTGGCTAACGGGAGATAGTGGCTTCTTGCTGTTGCCAATCTTCGTGCTGTTGGGTTATTGTAATGTCCTTTTTGATAGATCCTCATTAAAATGTGTAACCAATTCCCTACATTAAATTCTTTTGGAGGTAAATAGTTGACATGGTGTCTGTTTCCCCCATTAGACCTGGACTTATATAAGACTTCATAATGATGTCTTACCATATTCAATGCTACTGGACATTGAGCCAGTTAGCTGGCTTGGGAATTAATTAGTTCTCTTGTGTAGGTAGAAAAACTGAGGCTGCTTAAGGTGACCTGTAAGAGATCACTTAGCCATTATCTGTCAGAGCTTAAACCATGAAGGTTATAAAAAGGTCAGGTCACCCACCTAGATTCCTAATAATACCAACTGATTCTATTGAGATGTGACAATGACACATCCATTTATCACTTCTGCTTTTTACAACTGCTCAATCTTCAACCCTTTCAAAACTTAATTTGTCTGTGTCAAAAATAATGAGGGTAGTACCATTCTGATGGGTTCTTTAATCAGGTTTTCAAAAACTGGTTTTTCTAAAATGATCTTGGCTAAATCCTCATAAATAAGAATAAAAGAGCCCAGTTATCTTGATTACAATAATTTTTTTCCTCCTAGAAAACGCTAAAACTCATCACTAAGTCTCCCCTTCAATGGTTTTTCATGCATGTTCATTTCATCACACACTCTCACGTGAGTAGCTATTTTTCACATTTAATAAGTAATTGCTCCTCTTTAGAAATTTGTCTCCATCAATAATCACAATCAAGGATTTTTTTCGTTTGCTTTCTGTGACTACTGCTCCTTTGTCACATAAAGACTTGCAGTGCTCTGGTCTGGCTAGATGGGGCTGAGAAGTCCACGGTTTTGTGCAGAGACAGAACTGGGAACGAGTCCGGGAGGGACCTTGTGTGTCCTCCGCAATCAAGGCAAATATTTAAAATATCAGCAACCTTTCTGCTCCTGGGTCCTGCTTGGGGCTTAGAACAGTATTAATTTATTGTTACTTTTTTTTTTTTTGGTTGCGGGGAAATTGTAATTCCTGGGTTTCTTCACAGATGATAGCCAGGAAAAATTAATCGTGATCACCGTTGGGGAGGAGGGTGGGGGGTTGACCACCAGCTCTTTCCTTTGTTTCTTTAAATCAGCTTGCTCACGGAAACAGGCACCAAACACTAGACGCATGGATTTCTGATATTCTGGGACTGAGAGGGATCTTGGCAGGTAGTGTAAACCAGTGGTCCCCACTCTGGCTATACACTAAAAGCTGAACTAGAAAAGCATAAACAAAATGCCCCATGCCAAACTCCATCTGCAAAAATTCTGATTTTTGTGGCTTTGTTGGGATATATTTCCTATGTTATAAAATTTACCCATTTAATATGAGCAGTTCAATAGTTTTCAGTACATCACAGTTATGCGATCATACCACAATGTGGAACATTTCCATTACGTTGAAGACATACACTGTACCCATTAGACTTTATACGTATTCTCAGCCCCGACCCTCTAGCCCTAAGTAAGCACTACTCTACTTTGTCTTAATAGATTTCCCTATTTTGGACTTCATCTATGATTCCTATTCATATAAAAGGGAACATACAATATGTTGTGTTTTGTGACTTTTTTTGTTTTTACATTTATTTACTTTTGAGAGAAAGAGTGAGACAGAGCGCGAGTGGGGGAGGGGCAGAGAAAGAAGGAGACACAGAATCCAAAGCAGGCTCCAGGCTCTGAGCAAGTGTTCAGCACAGAGCCTGATATGGGGCTCGAACCCATGAATTGTGATATCATGACCTGAGCCGAAGTCGGACACTTAACCGACGGAGCTACCCAGGCACCCCTGCGACTGACTTCTTTTACTGAATGCGTTTTCAAGGTTCATCCATGTTCAAGCACACAGTAGCACTTCACTTCTTTTACTACCAAATACTATTCCATTGTATGGATATGCCACATTTTGTTTATCCATTCATCAGCTGGTGGACATTAGGGTTGTTTCCATTTCTAGGCTTTTGTGAGTGTTGCTGCTAGGAGCTTTCATGTATACATCTTTGCATGGGTGTGTGTTTTCATTTCTCTTAGGTATATACATAAACCTGGGAGTGCAACTGGTGGGTCATATAGGAACTATCTTCAACCTTTCAAGGAAATACCATATTGTATTCCAAAATACATGGCTAGACCATTTTCCAGCTTTATATGTGGGTTCCAGTTTCTCTACATCCTTGCCAACTCTTGTTATTATCTCTCTTTTTAAAAATTACAGTCATCTTAATGTATGTGAAAAAGTATAAATCTCAGTGTAGTTTTGATTTGTGTTTTCTTGATGGCTAATGATACTGAGCACCTTTTCATATGTTTATTGACCATCTGTATATCTTCCTTAGAGGAATGTCAAGTGTGATCCTTTGTTCATTTTTTAACTGGGTTATTTATCTTTTTATTATTGACTCATCCATTTGTTAACAGATACATACTAGGAGTCCACCATTACCCAGGCTCTGTCTTAGGTCCTGTGGTGGGATCAAAACACACTAGAATGATTTCATAGTCTGCTAATATGCCATTACCCAGAGTTTGAAAAATCCTTGACTGGGTTTCCCAAAGACGGTGAACATCTATGAACATATAGAGAAACTAAAACACACAGAGGAAGATGTGCTCATTTGCATACTGCAGCAAAAGTGTGAACAGGGCTGGTTTCTGTTTTTAGTTTATGGATCAGGGCATTAAGCCACATTGCCCCTCACAAGTGCCAGTGACTTTAAGGTTTCACTTTGCCCAGGGATCCCGTAGCCCTCAGTCCTGCTGCCCCAAGACACGCTTCTTATCAAGGAATTGGACCTTCCAGAGTACTTCACTTTCAAACAGTGCTCAGGCAGGCAGACGCACACACATCTGTCAAACCTCGGAGTAGGGTCTTTTCTACTGTTGAAAACCAACTCTAATCACAGGAGTCCTTAAAAGCGGAGAACTGTTCTTGGCTGTGGTCAGGGAGAGAGATGTGATGATGGAAGGTCAGAGAGGTGTTCTGTTGCTGCCTTTGAAGAGGGAGGAAGGAGAAAGAAATGAGGGTGGCCTCTAAAAGCTGGAGAAGGCAAGGAAATGGATTCTCCCGTAGAATGTCTGGAAATGAATACTGTCCTGCTGACATCCTGATTTTAGCCCACGGAGTCCAGTGTTAGATCTCTAACCTACAGAACTGTATGAAAATGGATCTGCCTTTGTGGTAACTTGTTAATGCATGCATCATAAAACGAATATATCTGGTAATGATGTGCGTGTGTAGGAGAATGCCCTTGTCCTTGGGAGATGCGTGCTCAAGTGTTTATGACTGAATGGTCACCATGTCTTTAGCCTATTTTTGATGACTTGGCAAGAGAGAAGTGTGTGTATTTATTTGGAGAGAATAGAGTGGGTATGGCAAGATGTGAATGATCAGTACATCGAAGTCAAGGTATACATGCATTTATTGGACTGTTATTTCAACTTTTCTGTGAATTTATCATTCAAAACAAGTTTAAGTTCAGGGAAAAAAAAAAGTGAGAAACAGACAGATAATTGTGGTGCTTTTCAAAATCACTGCCCAAAACAGTTCCTAGGAGAGCAATCTCCTCGGAATCACTTCCTAGCGGGGCCCCTTGACAGGACTTTCTAACTTTCTTGCCAGCTCACTGAGTTTCTGAAAATGAAGGTTCAAGACAAGGTAAGACATAACATGTACGAGGAGATTTTACCGTGCCAAATTAAAAACTGAACAGTATTACTAAAGCAATCAGAACTACTGCGGACTGTCTTTGCCATTCTCATTTCGAATCTGGGGAGAGGAATTGTAGAATGACAGCCAGTTATGTTTTGACGTGTTTAATCCACGCAGGCATAAATGCATAATTTCTTCTGTCAGTCCATCTTTCCGTCCTTGTATAAGACTTCTGGAGTGGTTTACGTGTTGTGTTCTTACGGGTGAGCACAGGAAAACGATTATGCTCAGCTAAGTCTCTTCTTGAAAAAAATGGCTTAGAGCCACCCAGGTGATGGCAGGGCAAAGGGACTGTTCTGTGCCAGGCAGTCTCACCCCCGTGCGGGTTCCCTGGCTAAGAGAGAGCCGTGAAACCGTCACTTTCTTCATCATGATGCCTACAGAGAGGCTGGGTTGGTGGCAAAACACCAGGGTTCAAATAGTGAGTCTCTGATTAGAGGACAAGATTTAACATTTTTTTTAAATGTTTTTTAATTTATTTTTGAGAGAGAGAGAGAGAGAGACAGCGTGAGCAGGGGAGGGTCAGAGAGAGAAGGAGTCACGGGATCTGAAGACAGGCTCCAGGCTCTGAGCTAGCTGTCCGCACAGAGCCCGACATAGGGCTTGAACCCACAAACCCTTGAGATCATGACCTGAGCCAAAATCGGACGCTTAACTGACTGAGCCAACCAGGCGCCTCTAGAGGCCAAGATTTTAATCACAGGTCAATGTAAGTGACTGGGTGATGAGCCCAGGTACACTACGGGAGATTCATTACGTACAAACAAAACACAAAAAAACAAACCTCTGTTTCTATTTGACTCACAAATGCATTAAGTCATATGACCAAGATTCTCCATAATTATAGTTGTGATTTGTCATTTTTCTTCTCTAGCAGCATGGCTTTTGTTCTTTTGCCTGTATTATTAACGATACATTCTGTACATTAAACAGTTCGCTTTTTTTTTTTTAATGTCTGGCTAGTTTCCAATTGCTAATGTAAAATTGCAGCTTGGAATACAGGTGAATAGTTAAGTATTTTCACCCTGCTATGGACTGAAATGTATTCCCCCCACTGAAATTCATGTGGTGAGGCCCTAAACCCCAAAGTGATGGTATTTAGAGATGGGATCTTTGGAAGGTAATGAAATCATGAAAATAGAGCCCTCATGATGGGTTATATGAAGAGACATGAGAGAGCTCTCCCTCTCTCTCTCTGACATGTGAAGATATAGCAAGAAAATGGGCCTCCGCAAGCCAAGAAGTGAGCTCTTATCAGGAACCCAGTTGGCTGATACCCTGATCTTGAACTTCCCAGCTTTAGGACTATTTCTTTAGTTTAAGCCACCCAATCTATGGTGTTTTGTTATGGCAGCCTGAGCTAAAACATACAAGACTCCTTCTATGGGATCCTTTCTCTTAACTCCATACTTGTATGTCAAGTAGTACATGAGTCAGACATCCATTTATTCAACAAGCATGTACTGAACAACCATGTGTAGCTCACTCTACTTCTGACATTCAACACCCCAATTCTAGAGCAATGATACTAGCTAAGTACTCTGGTCATTAATCCTACACCTTTGATATCAGTGTAGAATCCTAATATGACTAGAAATTTGAGGTCAAAAGCCTTTTAGTCGCCCTCTGTCTTTATGACAACATTTTTCTGGAAAACAAGTCATAAAAGAATTGGCCAAATTGTCTTATAATTATAGGCTGTGATTCAGAGACATCAAATAAGTGATGAATTTTTGCAAAAAAAATACGCCATAAATTAAATATACTAAAACTAGAACCCTGGGTAGCTAAAAAATAGTAAAATTATGCTAAAAATTCTACAAAATGGACAGAATGCACTAGGCGTACTGATTACACAGAGGGCCCCATCTACTCCGAAATATAAATTCACAACATGAAAATATGATTCTCCTGAACATTCAACATGACCTAATGCAGTACACACACACACACACACACACACACACACACACACGCTCTCCAGCCTATAAATTCAGAAGTAAAGGTTGTCATTTACAGAGGAGGGACAGAGGTGCAGAGAAGCGAGGGGAGCTAGCTAAAGACACAGAGAATTAGGGGGCAGGGTGAGACCAGGCCCCAAAGATGAGTCTCAGGTTTTTCCCCACATTCTGTACCCCCTCTTTGGACCCAAGGAGACGAGTACACTGATGTAACAGTGGGTATGGAGGGTGAAAAACTCCATGGGAAGTGATACTGGGTTCTAACAAGCAAAGAGCTATATGTGAACAGTACATTATTTTCAGGCTCATGGCACAGAGTTCTGATAAAGAATCCACCTGGAAAAAAATTGCACTGAAGTGCTCTGTTAGCTCGGAACAAGAATGTCTCTTTCTTTAGCCAAGCTACTCAAATAAGCCTGGCTACTAAGTTTTCTTTGTAGGATGTTGTCAAACAACACTGACTATAAACCATGAGGTACCCGTTTTTTGTACCCGTGCTAGGACTTCTGAAGTATGCAGTTTAGTTTTCCATTAAGAGCATTTATTAAGCTTCAAAACAGATGATCAAATATATGATTAAAACAACCAGTAATTATAAGTTGAACATATACTTTGGTTTTTTAACCACCAAGAATGATTACAGATTTAGAAATCAAAATTCAGATACCATTGAACTTCCTTACCTAATTGTTTCAGTTCATGGACCATTCTGGTTATTTCTCAAATTGTCAAACAATTTCCTTTTGAATAATCGAAATCTACTCTGAGTAGAGAAATTAAGAAGCTGATCTCCAGCAAAGGCAATGACTCCCAAACTAAGCAATTGGGTGGCATGTCTTCAAAGCAGCTTTCTTGGAACTGAGAAGGGGAAGGAACCGATGAATGAATGGTGGTTTGGGGGATTTAGGAGGAAGACAGAGATGGGAGCGTCTCGGGCAAAGTGAGATAATATAGAGAAGAGCAAATGCTTTGCACAAAATCGGAAGAAAAGTGAAGATGGGTAAAGATTAGGATATTTTTCAGGGATAAAAAAATGTGAGAATGACAACGTGTTCAGATTAGTGAACTGGCAGTCAGTAGTAAAAGGGTTTGAGGATATGTGGATTTTTTTAAGGCAAATAAAAAATTAAAACCTAAGTAACAATCACTCATGGTTAAATAACCTATAATCCTGAGCAGGGATTCCCCTGTCTTACTCCTACCCATTCTTAGTCTTGTGCCCCTGGAAAAAGCACCTACAGTATAAAAAAAAAACACCAAACGATTTCTGTTCCTATTTCTTCCAGTGGTTATATCTGCCTCTCTATGTAATCTGTGGAAACTGCTACTTGCTGATGTATTCATCTTAGACATTTTTTTCCGACCACTCTTATTCCCTCCCTCAATTATACCACTCCCCCTTCCTGATGCAGTTATATTATTATTTTTAGTTTTTCTACTCGTTTCTCTTTTCTATTTTTACACGTCTCTTTACCTCTACTAGCAGGACTCCCCACACTAGAATTTGCTTATTTAACTACCCCCCTAGACTAGGAGCTCCTCACCCAGGAGGGAAACTGGAAGGGGAGCAGAGTGGGAGAGGGCTTCCGGGAGGAAATGCTGGAGGAGCTGACCCCTGACCCCTGAGAGTCTTGCCAGCTGCACAGGCCAGGGCACACGGGAGGGAGGGATGGGGTGAGCAGAGGGCATCCCAGGAAGAGGGATGCGCATGGCAAAGACAGATAGGAAAGAGCAAGATAGACTAGGACCCGGAAAAGGTTCAATAGGGAAAAAGGGATGCAGGTGAGGAGGTAAGTGGTCCTCAATCATGTGGGAGGGACGTCAGCCTGCAGCTCAGAGCTGGGTAAAGACAAGAGCAGGACTTTGGAGCGCCGGTTTTAGACTGTCTCCCGGCTGGCGGGTGACTTAGGAGCGCCTCTTCCGGTTCCCACCCCAGGCAAGGTAACACACCCTTCCCACCACTCCGGCACAGAACATCGTTCTAGGCGTCTCTCTGCAGGGCTGCGTGGGGCTAAATGAGGGAGCTTCTTTGCTCTTTAATTAAGATTCTAAGTGAGCGCAGAGAATGGTGTTAAATGAAGTAAAATCTAAGTTTAAAAAGTGAAATAATTCTATGATCTGAATTATAAAACTCTACAAAAAAAGCACAATGTAGAAAATGCTCTATTAGTGACTTTTTAATAATACCAGTGAATAATTATAATCCTCAAATAATTGTCTAAGTAGATTAGCATTTATGGAAAATATACACGGGGAGAGTTTAAGTTTTTTCCCGTTTGCTGCCAATCTTATGCTAACAAGGGTGGTATCATTATAATACAATAACAAAGTGCCTAATGCAGTCGTCCTGAACATTAATTGATATGTTTTGTAGCCGAGTCTCCAGTTAATTACCTGTCTTTCTTGTTTAATTTTGAGATTTAAGTCTGCTTCTCATCCATTCTTGCCTGGCAGTGCCCTACATCCATCTATGACCTTCATCTTGTTTAAACCAAGGGAGAAAAACATTTTAGCAAAGCATTTTCTACCCGTGTATGTACTTAATATATTCATATTTTCTGATTCATCTTTCCTCTTATAATTATATTTTTAAAGTCACATTAAGCCTGGAGAGATAGCGGAATCCATGTCTCCATTCTAATGAACGTTTTGTTCGAGCTAGCTCGTCTATTTTTCCTGCACTGGATTTTTCTACTTGTTCCTTCAAATTCGTCTAAAGATTCTTCAATGGCTGTAGCTACTGGGAACCTTTTAACAGCTGTTGCTTACACTGTTCTGAGAACTTTTTACATTTCCAAGCAGAATTTTTATGAAAATTATTTATGCTCTGCTTTACTCATTCCATGTTTCATCTAAACAGATTCCTAAACCTACTACATGTCTGCCTCTGTCTAATCTGAGCTGGTTGAAGAAACCAAAGAGGTGTAAAGACCTACCGAAGGCAAAAGCAAAATAAAACAGACTAATTAATGGCTGTGCTAACACCAGAACCTAGTGAACTTCTAGAAGGAACATATTCCCACGTGGACAACGTTAAGAGGGGTCACAGAAGGCGTTTTCTCCCAGTAAAGATACTGGCTCACTTTTCTTCACATTTTATTCTTTTCATTCGAAGAGTGGGGGAATCTTCCTATATTTAAATTCAGCTCCATGCATTCCACAGTTATTGGGATCTGTGAGGTACTATTAGGGTCTCACAGAAGGAACGTGAATGTGCAAACCTCTTTTCTGCTTTCCCTCTGACTCTTTTCTTCAGTAACCATTTAATATTGAACTCACACCAAATAAAATGTCAGAAATGGATGGTCTTGCTCTTTGAAAATCCTATTTTGCTGTTCTTTAATCATAGTGAGTTCTGAGTTTCATAAAACAACAAAAAGCACCCTTAAGGAACATAGCACTCACTTGATTCTCCAGATAAAATCCAAAGTTTATCTTTTAAAAAACTTGGCAACAAAAAATTGCTAAAATATCCTCAGTCTCTCTTCTCTATGAATGTCTGCATCACACTTAATCTGAAACCTACATAATTTCTTTTATATCACTTCTGTATTTTCATCCCGTGTCCTCTCCTTTCTTGCTTCAACAATGATTCTTGTTCTTTTTTCTTTTCTTTGATGACAAACATAAAACTCAGTGAATTCATAACAATATAATGAATACTAATTATTGCAAACTAAATCTAGAGTAAAAGCACGTATATGACAAATGTCTGACATTAGCATACAATGATCAGCAAACCAGCCAAGATTGTAATGATCAATGAAAATGAAGCAATAACTCGAAGATCCCAAACTATACATTCCTATATATTGCTAGGCTGGTGGTGGAGCTCTGAGAGGGAGACCACCTGGGTTCAAATTTTAGTTCTCTTGCTAAGTAGCTCTGTAAATCTGGGGAAGTGACTTAATTTCTCTACACCTCAGTCTTCTCATCTGTTGAATGGGAATAACGGACGTGAAAACTCACAATGTTGCTGCACGGTTCTGGGCACTGTCACCTCTGATGGCTGTGATTGTTGAAACAGATTGTACAATCTTCTATCATTCGTCTTTCTGCCTGCTATACATCAAGACGAACTGCAGGCTTTCTATATTCTTTGACTTCTATCACCTGAAACCTCTGGTCCTGGTCTCACACATTTATCTACTTAAGGATTTTCAAACCTAGCTCTAGAGAAATGATTCTTATTTTTGAAATTCAGGGTCCCTGAGTGAAATGGGAGTTAGAGATCTTGGGGGATAGTCTCTCTAATACATATGGCTTCCCTGACCCCTACTCATTCTCTCCCCACCCTGGTACTTCTCCCAAACCTTACCTCTTTGGTTAATTACATCTCCAAGAAGCAGGATTGCTTTTATTAGTAGATATTCATTGATCTCAAAAGGATAAATATCTACATATATATGACAGGTGCAAAGACAATGGGCCAGAAAGCCTGCATTAAGCTTCTTTAGGAACAAAAAAATATTTGCTAATATCCTTTTTCTATTAAAGCCCTGGCTTGACCTATTTTTTCCCCCTCTATTCAAAGTGAAACCTGGAAATAACACACTTTATTTTTTAGTTAAAATACAAGAATAGGAAAGGGCCTCATTTAGTAATGAAGGGAATATAACCTTTATTCAATGCAAAGGGCACTTGATTCTATATTCATTCGTGCGCCAAATAGCCCTCTGAGCTTTAAAAACTAATTATAGGAGGGGAGTGTGACTTTTCAGTCTTTTTGGCTCCCGCCATGCTCTATGGTATCCTAAGGTGCTAAATCTAGGCTCTGTCAACTCCAGCACATTGGAATATCAACAGAGGATGCTCACTCTTACTTATCTTTGCTTTCAACTTCTAATCAGAATACAGACTCATAAACAAAAGATTGAACAAATTATTTTTCTATTGTTAAAGTAAATACAATTTGTTTTCAAACTATGTCCAGATGCAGAAGCATGGACAAATCTCTCAGGCACAATGTTCAGCAATATAAACCTGATACTATGATTCAGCATATATAAAATTTGGGGACATTCAAAATTGATCTATGCTGATAAAAGTCAGTATTTATGGTGCTTATCTTGAGGGTAGGCCATCCGGGAGCTAGGAAAGTTGTGTATTTTGATCCGGGAGGTGGGCTCATGGGTACAATCACATGTAACATTTCACTGAATTATATACCTAAGGTTACACTTGACTTGATACTGACTTGATGTATATTCAAGTTCACCCCAAAAAAATCTGAATGTACATATAAGTGGTTTTACCTTCAAATTTAAGATGGAAAGAGATAAGATTCAGTGAGCAAAGCAGGAGTAAGAAAGCCAGGGCTCCAATCTAGCTCTTCTAAATCAGAAGCATCAGGTGGTGCCCAGATCAGCTCCATGGACTGGCGTTCTCTTTTCTGGAATAGGGCTAGAAACTCTTCCTTTTAAGCCACTTAAGATGCTAATAAAACTAATTGAAAATCTCTTTGCAAACATAGAAGACAATTATGGGGTTGCATAATAATAAGCTGAGGAAATAGGAAAAAGATTTACATTCACTTAAAGTAACCTGAAAAGTTGAGAAAAAATAATGTATCCTCCAGAAATTGCTTCTAATAAAACTATTCAGGCTACAGATATGATTAAATGGATACACTTGAAGAGAAGGTATGGGAATACGCTTACCCAGATCTCTCAAAAATGTTGGCAGCAGGAAAATGTGACAGTAATACTAAGACAGAGTGGAGCCTGTGGCCTGACTTCTTTGCTAAGGTCAGTTTGTTCTTATTTGAGGCTCCAATTAATCAATGTATCAATCACTCTTGACCTCATGAGGTTACTCTCTGCTATTACTGCCCTGTCAATGCAATCTAAAGTAGGAGGAAGTGTATGGAGCACCTGGGTGGCTCAGTCGGTTGAGCTTCCGGCTCAGGTCATAATCTCACAGTTTGTGAGTTTGAGCCCTGCATTGGGCTTTGCGCTGACAGCTCAGAGCCTGGAGTCTGCTTGGGATTCTGTTTCTCTCTTTGCCCTTCCCCCCACTCGCTCTCTGTCTCTCTCAAAAATAAATGTTAAAAAATAAAAAAAATAATAACATCAGGGGAAGTGTAGAGAGCAGGCAGAGGAAATAAAACTGTAAGAGTGTAGAATTTATTTCAAATGCTGTGGAAAAAATATATTCAGCACAATAAAGGCTTTTGAGAAAAACAGCTCTGTGACTTTGGATTTCTAAATACCTATCTGTCTATCTCTAACAAAGAAGTTGCATCCTGATATACAAAGAATGCCTATAAATCAGTATGGAAAAGAGAGACAATTTAATTGAAAATAAGCAGCAGATATGAACAAATATATTACAAAAGAGCATATTCAAATGGCTGGTAAATACATAAATACATTAGAAAAAGGTGCTCAACTTCATCAGTTATGAGAGAGATGCATACTAAACCACAACGAGAGACCTCTACCAATACAAGAAGGCTAAATTTAAAAAAAAGGGGAAAATATCAAGTATAGATGAGATACGGAGCAACTGGAACTCTCATATACTGCTCTGAGTGTGTAAACTCTTCCCACCACTTTGGAAAACGATTCGGCAGTGTGTACTGAAACTGAACATATGCAGATCTTGTGACCCAGCAACTCTCCTCTTAGAGTATAACCAATAGAAATGTATACATATGGCTACCAAAATACATGTAGTAGAATGTTTATAGCAGCACTATTTGAAATAGTCCCAACCTAGAAATGCCCAGGGGCCTATCAGCAGTAGAATAAATGAATACACACACACACACACACACAGAAATAATAAATTTTTAAAAACCCCAACACTTGTGTATTCACACCATGTAATACTTACAAAGTATACAGTAATAAGTACCTATGCACAAAAATATGGAGGAATCTTGCCAACATAATGTGGAACAAATGAAGCCAGTCACTAAAGAACATACAACTTCATGGTTCCACTTATATAAAATACAAAAACAGATTAAACTGATCTATCAGATTAGGGCAACTTTTGGAGATGGAAATGGTGACTAGCAGGAAGCAGGAGAAGGCTGGGTGTTGCCGTGCCTAGTTTCTTGGTGCTATTGTTCTGCTTCTTGATTTGGATACAAGTTACACAATGAAAAGTATGAAAATCTACCAAGGTGTGTTTTTGAGATATGTTCCTATATAATGTATATTTAATAAAAAGTAAACTATAGGTAATGTAAACAGACATGGAAACTCTGAGAAAGAATCACAAGGAAATGCTGGGAATCAAACACACCGTAGCAGAAATGAAGGGCATCTCTGATGGACTCTTTAGTAGATGGGGCATAACCAAGGAAAGAATCAGAGAGCTTAAAGAAATGTCAATAGAAACTTCCAAAATTGAAATCCAAAGAGAAAAAAGAATGAAAAGACAGAACAGAATATCCAAGAACTGTGGAACAACTAAAAACCATGTAACGGATGCACAATGGAAATGCCAGGAGAAGAAAGAGAAGAAAAAAAAAGGAACAGAAGAAATATTTGAAGCAATAGTGACTGTGAAATTCCTAAAACCAATGACAGACATCGAAACAGAGATTGAGGAAGTTCAGGGATCACCAAGCTGGATAAACACCAGAAGAAAAAAATCTACCCCTAGTCATACAATATTCAAATGGCATAAATTCAAAAACAAAGAATAAAATCTTGAAAGAAGCTTGAGAAAAAAAATTACCTACTGAAGAACAAAGATAAAAATTACATTTACAGAAGCAGGAATAATTAAGCGAAATATTTAAAATGTTAAAAGAAAGAAGTCACCAACCTATAATTTTGTATCCTGAAAACGTATTTTTCAAAAGCAAAGGAGAAATACTTTTTCTGACAACAATAAATTGAAGGAATTCGCAAGCTCCCGTCTACTTGCTAAATGGGTTTGGTACCCAAATTATGAATCACTTAATGAAGCCAATTTAAAAAAAACTGGGAGAATTTGTCACTAGTAGACCTGCCTTACAGAAATGTTAAAAGAAGTTCTTTGAGGGCGCCGGAGTGGCTCAGTCCGTTAAGCATCTGACTTCAGCTAAGGTCATGATTTCATGGTCTGTGAAATCGAGCCCCATGTTGGGCTCTGTGCTGACAGCACAGCTTGCCTAGGGTTCTGTGTCTCCCTCTCTCTTTGCCCCTCCCCCACCCACAATCTGTCTCTCTCAAAAATAAACAAACATTGAAAAAAAATAAGTAAAAGAAGTGCTTTACGGAAA